>NC_090372.1:200650293-200956645 GCF_036365525.1 Heterodontus francisci
GGCCGAACCAAAGTCTTATACAACTGTAACATGACCTGCCAACTCTTGTACTCAATACCCCGTCCGATGAAGGAAAGCATGCCATATGCCTTCTTGACCACTCTATTTACCTGCGTTGCCACCTTCAGGGAACAATGGACCTGAACACCCAAATCTCTCTGTACATCAATTTTCCCCAGGACTTTTCCATTTACTGTATAGTTCACTCTTGAATTGGATCTTCCAAAATGCATCACCTCGCATTTACCCTGATTGAACTCCATCTGCCATTTCTCTGCCCAACTCTCCAATCTATCTATATTCTGCTGTATTCTCTGACAGTCCCCTTCACTATCTGCTACTCCACCAATCTTAGTGTCGTCTGCAAACTTGCTAATCAGACCACCTATACTTTCCTCCAAATCATTTATGTATATCACAAACAACAGTGGTCCCAGCACGGATCCCTGTGGAACACCACTGGTCACACGTCTCCATTTTGAGAAACTCCCTTCCACTGCTACTCTCTGTCTCCTGTTGCCCAGCCAGTTCTTTATCCATCTAGCTAGTACACCCTGGATCCCATGCGACTTCACTTTCTCCATCAGCCTACCATGGGGAACCTTATCAAACGCCTTACTGAAGTCCATGTATAGGACATCTGCAGCCCTTCCCTCATCAATCAACTTTGTCACTTCCTCAAAGAATTCTATTAAGTTGGTAAGACATGACCTTCCCTGCACAAAACCATGTTGCCTATCACTGATAAGCCCATTTTCTTCCAAATGGGAATAGATCCTATCCCTCAGTATCTTCTCCAGCAGCTTCCCTACCACTGACGTCAGGCTCACCGGTCTATAATTACCTGGATTATCCCTGCTACCCTTCTTAAACAAGGGGACAACATTAGCAATTCTCCAGTCCTCCGGGACCTCACCCGTGTTTAAGGATGCTGCAAAGATATCTGTTTAGGCCCCAGCTATTTCCTCTCTCGTTTCCCTCAGTAACCTGGGATAGATCCCATCCGGACCTGGGGACTTGTCCACCTTAATGCCTTTTAGAATACCCAACACTTCCTCCCTCCTTATGCCGACTTGACCCAAAGTAATCAAACATCTGTCCCTGACCTCAACATCCGTCATGTCCCTCTCCTCGTTTAGAATCTCACCCATTTTCTCTGACTCCACGCATAACTTTCCTCCTTTGTCCTTGAGTGGGCCAATCCTTTCTCTAGTTACCCTCTTGCTCATTATATATGAATGAAAGGCTTTGGGATTTTCCTTAACCCTGTTTGCTAAAGATATTTCATGACCCCTTTTGGCCCTCTTAATTCCTCGTTTCAGATTGGTCCTGCATTCCCAATATTCTTCCAAAGCTTCGTCTTTCTTCAGCCGCCTAGACCTTATGTATGCTTCCTTTTTCCTCTTAGCTAGTTTCACAATTTCACCTGTCATCCATGGTTCCCTAATCTTGCCATTTCTATCCCTCATTTTCACAGGAATATGTCTCTTCTGCACGCTAATCAACCTCTCTTTAAAAGCCTCCCACATATCAAATGTGGATTTACCTTCAAACAGCTGCTCCCAATCTACATTCCCCAGCTCCTGCCGAATTTTGGTATAGTTGGCATTCCCCCAATTTAGCACTCTTCCTTTAGGACCACTCTTGTCTTTGTCCACGAGTATTCTAAAACTTACGGAATTGTGATCACTATTCCCAAAGTAGTCCCCTACTGAAACTTCAACCACCTGGCCGGGTTCATTCCCCAACATCAGGTCCAGTATGGCCCCTTGCCGAGTTGGACTATTTACATACTGCTCTAGAAAACCCTCCTGAATGCTCTTTACAAATTCTGCTCCATCTAGACCTCTAACACTAAGTGAATCCCAGTCAATGTTGGGAAAATTAAAATCTCCTATCACCACCACCCTGTTGCTCCTACATCTTTCCATAATCTGTTTACATATTTGTACCTCTATCTCACGCTCGCTGTTGGGAGGCCTGCAGTACAGACCCAACATTGTTACCGCACCCTTCCTATTTCTGAGTTCTGCCCATATTGCCTCACAGCTCGAGTCCTCCATAGTGCCTTCCTTCAACACAGCTGTGATATCCTCTTTGACCAGTAATGCAACTCCTCCACCCCTTTTACCTCCCTCTCTATCCCGCCTGAAGCATCGATATCCTGGGATATTTTGTTGCCAATCATGCCCTTTCCTTAACCAAGTCTCAGTAATAGCAATAACATCATACTCCCACGTACTAATCCAAGCCCTAAGTTCATCTGCCTTACCTACTACACTTCTTGCGTTAAAAATAATGCACCTCAGACCACCAGTCCCTTTGCTTTCATCATCTGCTCCCTGCCTACTCTTTCCCTTAGTCACGCTAACTTCATTAACTAGTTCCTTACAGGCTTTAGTTACTACCTCCTTACTGTCCACTGACCTCATTTGGTTCCCAACCCCCTGCCACATTAGTTTAAACCCTCCCCAACAGCGTTAGCAAAAGCACCCCCAAGGACATTGGTTCCAGTCCGGCCCAGGTGTAGACCGTCCAATTTGTAATGGTCCCACCTCCCCCAGAACCGGTCCCAATGTCCCAAAAATCTGAACTGCTCCCTCCTGCACCATCTCTCAAGCCACGCATTCATCCTGACTATTCTTTCATTTCTACTCTGACTATCATGTGGCACTGGTAGCAATCCTGAGATTACTACCTCTGAGGTCCTACTTTTTTAACTTGGCTCCTAACTCCCTAAATTCTGCTTGTAGGACCTCATCCCGTTTTTTACCTATATCATTGGTGCCTTTGTGCACAACAGCAACTGGCTGTTCACCCTCCCCCTTTAGAATGTTCTGCAGCCAATCTGAGACATCCCTGACCCGTGCACCTGGGAGGCAACATACCATTCAGGAGTCTCGTTTTCGACCACGGAACCGCCTATCTACTTCCCTTACAATCGAATCCCCTATGACTATAGCCCTTCCAATCTTTTTGCTGCCCTTCTGAACAGCAAAGCCAGCCACGGTGCCATGAACCTGGCTACTGCTGCCTTCCCCTGGTGAGCCATCTCCCTCAACAGTATCCAAAACGGTATACCTGTTGTGGAGGGAGATGACCGCAGGGGACATCTGCGCTGCCTTCCTACTCTTTCTCTGCCTTTTGGTCACCCATTCCCTTTCTCCCTCAGCAATCCTAATCTGCGGTGTGACCAATTCCTGCTAAGCTATCACAGACCTTCCCTTTCCTTTTCTCCCCCACCCTTTCCCCGGCTCTGTACTCGCTAAAAACCTGTTACATCTCTAACTTTTTCCAGTTCTGATGAAAGATCATCGATCTGCAGCATTAACTGTTTCTATCTCCACAGATGCTGGCTGACATGCTGAGTCGTTCCAGCATTTTCTGCTTTTAGGGCATGTTTCCAGCATCCCTGATATTTTGCTTTTGTATGCTTTATAATGTTTTGGACTTCCTTCCTTCAGGATCACTTGTTCTGCAGTAGCTGTCAGAATGAAGTACTCTACACTAAATCTGAATTCTATGCAAATCCACTGTGTAGAAGACCGGTAATGACAATGTAACACAAATGGATTTAAAATATTAAAGTATGTATGGTTGAAAGCCATACTCTGGGTTACATTTAAGTCAAGGACTACAGGCAACTTATCTGAAGACAAAATGTTTCCATGGTGCAAAAATATAAGAGATTGATTTAAAGAAATAGTGAAGACGGATGAGTGTACCTTTGGTATTAAATTCCTTATCTATTGTCTGCAACTCAAATTATGCTCAGGTTCTTTGTAACACTTTCTGCACGGATAGAACTCAAAATTCCTTTTCCTTTTTTTTTCAATCCCTCAGGAAAAGAAACCATTTAAAACACGATGCCACTGTTATTCTTTGGAACAAACTTGAGACAATTACGTTTGATTTTCTTTTTAAACAGGGTTGCACCTGAACCAGAATGGGACAAGCATCCTTGCTGGGAGGTTTGCTAGTGCTGTTGCGGGGGGCGGGGTTTAAACGAATTTGGCAGGGGGAATGGGATACAGAGTGGAAGCACAGTAGGGGGTGATGTACAATCAAATATAAATGTGAAGCTAAGTCAATCCGGAGGACAGAGTAAATGTAGACTTGCTAAGGCTCAGTCAAATAATGCAAGGCTGGATTGTATCTATTTTAATGCAAGGAGTCTTACTAGTAAGGCAGATGAATTGAGGGCATTGATTACACATGGGAATATGATATTATTGCTATTACTGAGACATGGTTGAGGAAAGGGCAGGACTGGCAGCTCAATATTCCAGGGTACAGAATCTTCAGATTTGATAAGGGACAGGGAAAAGAGGAGGTGGCATTGTACTGTTGATTAAAGAGACAATTACTGCAGTAAGGAGGGATGATATCCTGGAAGGTTCCTCTAATGAGGCCATATGGGTAGAACTCAAAAACAAAAAGGGGGCTATTACTTGGCTGGGAGTGTATTACAGGCCTCCAAACAGTCAGGCAGTGGTAGAGGAGCAGATATGTAGGCAAATCTCAGAGAGGTGCAATAATAATAGGGTAATAATAGTAGGGGATTTCAACTTCCACTATATTAGAGGGGATAGTATTAGTGCAATAAAGCTTAAAGGGGGCGGAATTCTTCAAGTGCATTCTGGAGACCTTTTTGAGCCAGCACGTAGAGAGTCCTACAAGAGTAGGGGCGGTACTGGACTGAGTCTAACATCAGTGGTCGGGAAATTATTGGAAAAAATTCTGAGAGACAGGATTAATCTCCACTTGGAGAGGCAGGGATTAATCAGGGATAGTTAGCATGGCTTTGTCAGGGGGAGATCGTGTCTCACAAATTTGATTGAATTTTTTGAGGAGGTGACTGGAGGTGTAGATGAGAGTAAAGCAGTTAATGTAGTCTACATGGACTTCAGTAAGACTTTTGAGAAGGTCCCGCATGGGAGATTGGTTAAGAAAGTAAAAGCCCATGGGATCCAGAGTAATTTGGCAAATTGGATTCAAAATTGACTTAGTGGAAGGAGGCAGAGGGTGATGGTAGAGGGTTGTATTTGTGAGTGGAAGCCTGTGTACCGCAGGGAGCGGTGCTGGGACCCTTACTGTTTGTAGTGTACATTCATGATTTAGACGTGAATATAGGATGTATGATCAGTAAGTTCGCATACAACAGGAAAATTGGTGGTGTCGTAAATAGTAAGGAGGAAAGCCTTTGACTACAGCACGATATAGATGGGCTGGTAAGATGGGCAGAGCAGTGGCAAATGGAGTTTAATCTGAAAAGTGTGAGGTGATGCACTTTGGGAGGTCTAACAAGGCAATGGAATATACAATGGATAGTAGGATCCTAGGGAGTACAGAGGGACCTTGGGGTGCTTGTCCTTAGATCACTGAAGGCAGCAGCACAGGTCAATAAGGTGGTTAGAAAGGCATACGAGATACTTGCCTTTATTGGCCAAGGCATAGAGTATAAGAGCAGGGAGGTTATGATGGAGCTGTATAAAACACTAGTTCGGCCACAGCTGGAGTACTGTGAACAATTCTGGTCGCCACACTTTAGGAAGGATGTGATTGCACTGGAGAGGGTGCAGAGGAGAATCACCAGGATGTTGCCTGGGCTGGAGCATTTCAGCTATGAAGAGAGATTGGATAGGCTGGGGTTGTTTTCCTTGGAGCGGAGAAGGCTGAGGGGGGACCTGATTGAGGTATTCAAAATTATGAGGGGCATTGATAGGATAGATAGGAAGAAACTTTTTCCCTTAGCAGAGAGGCCAATAACTAGGGGCCATAGATTTAAGGTAATGGGCAGGAGGTTTAGAGGGGATTTGAGGAAGAATTTTTTCACCCAGAGGGTGGTTGGAATCTGGAACACACTGCCTGAAGGGGTGGTAGAGGCAGGAACACTCACGACATTCAAGAAGTATTTAGATGAGCCATAACATACAAGGCTACGGGCCAAGTGCGGGGAAATGGGATTAGTTAGGACGGGTGCTTGATGGTTGGCACAGGCGCGTTGGGCTGACGGGCCTATTTCTGTGCTGTAAAGCTCTATGACTCTATCTAACAAAAGCTTATGATATCACTCAGGTCAAAAAGTCATACAAATCTTTGAATGCATCTAAAATCAAAAGCAAAAGTATTCAGGTGCAACTGCATGAAATTTTCCAATAGTTTATTGGGGCAAATGTACCATCCAGCATGATATTGCACTATGCAATCCAGGAAGATCCCACATGCTAAATTGACGAATTTTACTGAGGCAGCAATTGAAGGGCTCTGATCCTGGGCCCAGAAAGAAAGAAAATCAGGCATGGTTCCTGCCCCTGATGGCTACTGAGTGACCTCTGCTGGATGATGATGAGCAAACAATAGATGTGAACACAATGGAGTGTGGGGCTGTGTTTTAACACAGACAAGTATAAGCCGAAATAAAAACAAAATACTGCAGATGTTGGAAATCTGAAATAAAAACAAGAAATGCTGGAACCACTGAGCAGGTCTGGCAGCATCTGTGAAAAGAGAAGCAGAGTTAACGTTTCGGGGGTCAGTGACCCTTCTTCGGAACCCTATAAGAACTTCGGAAGTATAAGCCGAAGTTGCCTGCCTCACACCCCACCCCAACTCCCAATTCAGTTTCGAATGAGAGGGGCAGGGACATACTCTCCTGCATCTCTGTTTCCCTGTCTATCAGGTGGGGTTGGTGGCAGGGGTGATGAGGAGCGGGGGAGCTGTGTCCATCCACAAGAGGAGGGGTGTCAAACTCAAATTATATGGTGGGCCTGATCCAGTATCCGGGCATTTGGCATGGGCCACATTCAGCATAAGTTATTTAGACACATTGGGGTAGAAATAAGTATGCATTTTTCCCATTCTTTGTGTCCAAATGGGCACAATGTATACAAATTCCTGGGCGCAAAGTCCTGCTGCCATACTGATCCTCACTGTTTTTAGTTGTACCTGGTGACTACCTGAAATTAGTGTCGGATCAATCTGAACATGGAAAGACAGGCCCTTCGACTGTTTCAGGACACTTCTGTAAAATATGTGAAAAATTAGGTGGAAAATGTGCTGTGCAAGCTCCATCTAGTTTTTCCAGGTCGACAGCGTCAACAGTCCTTAAAGGAACTGTTGGAGGCCATTGAAGAAAAGGTTCGGAAAGTTATTTTTACTTCCTTGTCTCTGGAGCACGGAGGAGGAGATGGAGAGTGGAGGATCAGGTGGAGAGTGGAGGATCAGGTGGAGGGGGGAGGAGCACCACCACCCCCCCACCCCCCCAACAGTCCTGATCTCCCAACACCCCCACCCCTGCCCACGAATCCCAATCTCCCTTCCGTTTCCATTCACTCCTGAGGGAAGGTCTGAATTTATGTGCCAGCAGCAGGGGGCGCTGACATCATGGAGCGAATGAGGAGCACTACTACAGCGCAAAATTTAAAAGTGTGGGTCTTCCAGGCACTGCTTCTTACTGTCAGAGAGACCTGCACCTTTAGATTTCTTAACAGCACAGGCTGCATGGAATGGCTCTGGTGGATGTGTGGAACTGTTCCGGAGGCCATATATTTGACAACCCTGTGTTGGATCACGGATGATCTGTACTTCCAACGCCATTTATCCACAGTTGTCCTAACCGCTGGAAATACACCCATGGAGCTTATTTATGTCACGACTCTGCATTATTTCCTCTCAGGAGAATGGAGCTAAACTTTTTCTTCAGGCAATGCTATCTATACAAATGCAATGCAAAGACTTTGTGCTCATGCTGGGAGTGAATAGCATTTTCACCCCCATAGCTCGCGAACATATTTAAATAAGCAGGTGGTGCATTGATAAAGCCAAGCACAATATGTGGCTGTTTGTTCAAACTGCCAAAATCGTTAAAATATATTCCTGCTGTTTCAATAATTTTTCCTCAAGCGTGTTTAATTCTGAAACATGAGGCAGTATTTGGAGAAATAATCTCTCCAGTGTACCCATGTTATGCACTTGCGTACCTTTTAGATTCTCATTAAAGTGCTAAAATTGATAAATACTTGACAAAACCATCCAAGCAACAAAGTAACTGTTTGCAATAATTACTGCACATTATGGAGCTCTACCGTTCTTATTTCACACAAGGTTATTCCAAAGTTATTTCGCCCTATTTTACAATAAAATGTAAAATGAAATGTATACGGCATCCATAATCAGCATATTGTGTATCCCATAAACATGTCTTCCATTAATCTGCATTAGTGTCAATCTTTAGCAATTCCTGCCACTCTGCCTATATTTCCCTCTTCTGTTTCTAATGTCAGATACCTTTTTTCCCCACTTTCTTTAATGAGTGCCTCATGCTTTTTATTAACTTGTTCTTTTTCTCCTTTCCTTTCTTGCTTCACACTCTCTCTCTATCTTCCATCTATGATTCTCTTATTATTTCTATCCACCCCTTTTTAGTATCGCTTTTTCCATGGATTTATCACCTCCAGACTTGACCATTCCAAAGCGTACTTAGCTGTCCTCCCATTCCAGGTCCGCCATGAAGTTAAGATCATCCAAAACTCGGCTGTCTGTATCCTAACGCACACCAAGTTCCGTTTACCTATCATCCGAGTGCTCCCTACCTACGCTGATTCCCAACACTAAAGCCTGTGACATTTCAATGGGAATTGGTTGACAACAAGTTTAGATTTAGATTTAGAGATACAGCACTGAAACAGGCCCTTCGGCCCACCGAGTCTGTGCCGACCATTAACCACCCATTTATACTAATCCTATATTCCTACCACATCCTCACCTGTCCCTATATTCCCCTACCACCTATCTATACTAGTGACAATTTATAATGGCCAATTCACCTATCAACCTGCAAGTCTTTTGGCTGTGGGAGGAAACCGGAGCACCCGGAGGAAACCCACGCAGACACAGGGAGAACTTGCAAACTCCACACAGGCAGTACCCAGAATTGAACCCGGGTCACTGGAGCTGTGAGGCTGCGGTGCTAACCACTGCGCCACTGTGCCGTGTAACGACCCCGTTAGAAAGCAGTAACTTTTTAAGAGAGAAATTCTAACTCCCATTTATTCACTGAAAGAATTACGCCACAAGATTTCACCTTTTAAATGAAAACCTTTACTGTACAAGATGAATAAGAGGTGACTTGATTGAAACATGTAAGATTCTGAGGGGTCTTGACAGGGTGGATGTGGAAAGGATGTTTCCTCACGTGGGAGAATCTAGAACTAGGAGTCACTGTTTAAAAACAAGGGGTCACCCATTTTAGACAGAGATGAGCAGAATTTTTCTCTCTCAGAGGGTCGTTGGTCTTTGGAACTGTTCCCAAAAAGGTGATGGAAGCAGAGTCTTTGAACATTTTTAAGGCAGAGGTAGATTCTTTTCTTTTCTTTTTCTTTTGGGCCTCCTTATCTCGAGAGACAATGGATACGCGCCTGGAGGTGGTCAGTGGTTTGTGAAGCAGCGCCTGGAGTGGCTATAAAGGCCAATTCTGGAGTGACAGGCTCTTCCACAGGTGCTGCAGAGAAATTTGTTTGTTGGGGCTGTTGCACAGTTGGCTCTCCCCTTGCGCCTCTGTCTTTTTTCCTGCCAACTACTAAGTCTCTTCGACTCGCCACAATTTAGCCCTGTCTTTATGGCTGCCCGCCAGCTCTGGCGAATGCTGGCAACTGACTCCCACGACTTGTGATCAATGTCACACGATTTCATGTCGCGTTTGCAGACGTCTTTATAACGGAGACATGGACGGCCGGTGGGTCTGATACCAGTGGCGAGCTCGCTGTACAATGTGTCTTTGGGGATCCTGCCATCTTCCATGCGGCTCACATGGCCAAGCCATCTCAAGCGCCGCTGACTCAGTAGTGTGTATAAGCTGGGGGTGTTGGCCGCTTCAAGGACTTCTGTGTTGGAGATATAGTCCTGCCACCTGATGCCAAGTATTCTCCGAAGGCAGCGAAGATGGAATGAATTGAGACGTCGCTCTTGGCTGGCATACGTTGTCCAGGCCTCGCTGCCGTAGAGCAAGGTACTGAGGACACAGGCCTGATACACTCGGACTTTTGTGTTCCGTGTCAGTGCGCCATTTTCCCACACTCTCTTGGCCAGTCTGGACATAGCAGTGGAAGCCTTACCCATGCGCTTGTTGATTTCTGCATCTAGAGACAGGTTACTGGTGATAGTTGAGCCTAGGTAGGTGAACTCTTGAACCACTTCCAGAGCGTGGTCGCCAATATTGATGGATGGAGCATTTCTGACATCCTGCCCCATGATGTTCGTTTTCTTGAGGCTGATGGTTAGGCCAAATTCATTGCAGGCAGACGCAAACCTGTCGATGAGACTCTGCAGGCATTCTTCAGTGTGAGATGTTAAAGCAGCATCGTCAGCAAAGAGGAGTTCTCTGATGAGGACTTTCCGTACTTTGGACTTCGCTCTTAGACGGGCAAGGTTGAACAACCTGCCCCCTGATCTTGTGTGGAGGAAAATTCCTTCTTCAGAGGATTTGAACGCATGTGAAAGCAGCAGGGAGAAGAAAATCCCAAAAAGTGTGGGTGCGAGAACACAGCCCTGTTTCACACCACTCAGGATAGGAAAGGGCTCTGATGAGGAGCCACCATGTTGAATTGTGCCTTTCATATTGTCATGGAATGAGGTGATGATACTTAGTAGCTTTGGTGGACATCCGATCTTTTCTAGTAGTCTGAAGAGACCACGTCTGCTGACGAGGTCAAAGGCTTTGGTGAGATCAATGAAAGCAATGTAGAGGGGCATCTGTTGTTCACGGCATTTCTCCTGTATCTGACGAAGGGAGAACAGCATGTCAATAGTCGATCTCTCTGCACGAAAGCCACACTGTGCCTCAGGGTAGACGCGCTCGGCCAGCTTCTGGAGCCTGTTCAGAGCGACTCGAGCAGAGGTAGATAGATTCTTGATAAGCAAGGTGGTGAAAGATTATTGGGGATAAGCGTGAATGTGGAGTTGAGGTTACAATCAGGTCAGCCATGATCTTGTTGAATGGTGAAGCAGGCTCAAGGGGCCAAGTGGCCTGCTCCTGCTCCTAATTCGTATGTTTGTATGTTCATAAAAGTTAAACAAAGCCAGCACGATTAACTTAACACTATATTTGGTAATCACCTATACTTTAAACCCCAAATCTCAACAGAACATAAAGTCTTATACATTAAACCAAAAATCTCAACAGAACACTCCCTCTTTAACTTTTACTTCCACCCAAGCGTTCCCCTTTACTTTACAGAATCTTGAGCGTTCATTCACTTCTCCCGGGACCAATCCAAGGAATGCCACTGCTCTCAGGAATTCACTCCAATTCTCCTTAATTTCCCAGCTACCTTCCGATGTATGAGGTTTCTTGGGGTCCTTCCATTAGCATCCAGCTCGGTGAACCCTCCAGCCCTACTTCAACAACTTACGAATTTGGATTTCACAAGCATGAGCTTGGGCCTCATTCGCATCCTTGCCTAGTGACTTCAAATCAGAAACACCCCTGGTTCCTAATAGCCTTTCGGCTCCTTGTCCCAGCTTCTGGCAGATTCTCTCTCCACCTGGTTCAAGCTGTTTCCAAACACCAACTGAACTTTCTGTGAGCAATCAGAGAGATGCAACCCAAGGCCAAAAGGCATCTCTCTGCATAATCTATCTCCGCAGCATTGTGGTATATTTGGGATGTCAAAGAGAGCAATTTAAACTAATTAACTCCAACTCCAAAACATCCCTTTGATTCTGCATAGCCACATGAATAATTTACATTTCTCACAAAGACAGGGCAATTCTCTTCAGACTTACTGGGCTGGATTTTACAGAACCCCCGATGTTGGGGGTCGTGACAGAGTGGGGGGGCGGGGGGGAGGGGGAAGTCTCAGGGAGAGGGCCGCCATGCACCCTGACGTCGGGAAGGCCAGCCCGATATTGACGGCGGCGGCAAGGCCTCGTGGCGGCCCCCCGCTACTTGGCAACAGGACCGCCACTTAAATGTTTAAATTAATTAAAATCAATGAATTAATAAGACATATGCTTCCGCCGTCCCGGTGCAATCTTCCTGCCACTGGCCGGCACTCCTGCGCCTTCGGATCCCTGTCCAGGGAACCGAAGCGGAACACTGGTGGGGAGGGGAGAGGAGGTATTTTTCTCAGTGCGGGTGGAGGGGGGGGGGGGTTTCGGGGAGAGGGGTCAAAGTAATATCATTGATGTAGGGGATGGTGGGAAGGGTTACAGTTTAAAGTTTATGCACTTTGCGCAGGGGAAGGTCAGGTGGACAAGGTAAGTGTTTTTTTTGGGGGGGGGCAAGTAATTACTTCTATGATTATTGGGGGAGGGGTTGGGAGAGGGGCAAAATAAGTACTTTTAATTTTTTCATTTAATGTCTCTAAATATTTAAATTCAATGGTAGGGCTCGAAGCCCTTTAATAATGGCATCAGCGCCTGCGCACAGACAGCTGAAGCCATTGCCGGGGACGGACAGCCCACCCTCTACACGTCATTGGGGGGCAGGGGGGTGGTGGTCTGCCCCAGCTATTTAAATGAGCCGCTGCACGGAGGACTGTGGTGGCTCCGCGACTTGCGGCCCATATGGGCGGACCACCATTGTTTTTGCCCACCGCCGATTTCAGTGGTGGGAGTATAAATTTCAGCCTACTGTCTTCAGTTCTCCAAATAAACAGGTTCATCTACTGTTTTATGTCTCCCACCCCCACATGGAAAGTCCTTTGAAGTGTAAATACCTTGGGTGGTCTGGCAACTTTTTGAATTCCAGAGTTTCAATTACATTATATTTACAAATTTAATTTCCCCAAAACTAAAATGACTTCTAAAAATATTTATATTAACCATGAACTAGATGACCATAAAACAAGACACCTGCCCATGAACCAATACTCAGTGTCTATCAACCAACCATTCGCTAATCCATTTCCATCTATCCCATGGGTTTGGAACATAATGAGCAGCCCATTATATGGGACAGTTACAAATGCCTTCCAGAAATCCAAGTAAATACCATCCACTGTCTCTCCTATCTATTAGTTCTGTCACCTTCTCAAAAAAATCAAATAAATTAGTCAAGAATGACCTTCCGCTCCTAACATCATGTTCACTGTGTTGGATTAGCTCATGCCCTCATTTAATAGCTCATTCCCTGCCCTTTTGTTTTTGAAGATGTGTCACAAGTACTATTTTCCAATCCTCTGTATTAATAATGAATGAATGAGTTAGGAATGATGATGTGTTAACACGTAGAGGGATGTCATAAGTCATTAGTCCGAACAAAACATGTAACTACTCCAAGATGTGCTATTTCACTATTGTTAGCACGTGTAACCATTTCACTCAGTAATAGTGGTTATATGTGTTAGCAATGGTCCGATGTTCACAACAGATGAATACTTCATGAATAGTCTCATGTGTTAACAACGTGCTTAACTTATTTGTTGAGGTTTACTTTTGAATTGAACAAATCAAATGTGGGAGAATAAACACAATTCCAGTTCTCCTGCAGCAAGTTTACAATCCTGTTACTGTGTTATATTGAGCTGGATCTTGCTGGAAAAATAACAGCATATTAACAACACATGCTGTCATTAATTCGCAAATTGACCAGCAAGTTCAGGGGAAGAAAAGATACACCATGAATCTCCAGAACTTGCAGGTCAATTTACATCGCTCTGCCATGTGCTTTGCACAAACTGCATCGCACCCTTAGCCTCCCAGTTATGTTTAAGAACATGTTTCATTCGTACATTAATTACCCATTAAGCTCACTGCAGAAAATTAGGGCTGGAATTTAACTGCATTTGTATCTGTTTAATAACATGATAATTGTTAATTTAATGCCAATAAACCTCTCTGGTCCAGAAAGGGAACCATTTAAATTGTTCAACCTCATTTCTGCATGTAGCAATTCATTAAGATTTTAAAAATGTCAAATTTAATTTTAAAAATGTTTTCCTTACATTTTCTGTTTTTTTCTTCTCTTAATTCAACCTTTCTTTCCCTCTCTCTGTACCTGATTTGACTCTAATTTACCCTTTTTCGCCGTTGCTCTGGTTTCTTTCTCAATCCTTAAATCTAATTGGTTAAGGAGATATACCATTTGTCTCGCCATTCACTAAGGTTCCTGCTGTCCCAATTTGTCCTCACACTTCCAGCAAGTAGCTTTGCTAATATTTTTCAAGCTGAAAGGTACAGGGGGGAAAAATCTAACTAATGGTGCACGCTACGAGGTGTCCTACTTCAGTAAGATTCAATCCAATGTCTTGAGAATATGATTATCCTTTCCTGTATTTTCCAAGCTACATTCAAGTGGAATAAGCTTTGAATCAATTCCTAGCCCAGCACTTCCTCTTGTCTGAGCAAAACAGCACAGATTTGTCCTTCTGCCATTGTTTTCTATTGTAAAAAAAGAGACACTCTGAAGAAAACTGAATAATTTGCAATTCCAACTTTGCAATAATGAAGTTACAGTTCCTGCATTTTTTTCCAATTAATAATTAATTAGTGGCATAACTTGGCATGCAAACAATTTCACGTCTGCTGAAGAAAAGCAGCTTCTGCCCATTGCAAATGTAGTATTTCCATTAAATACTGTGACATGTTCCGCTTGGGCAGTGTGATACGTTACCCTTTATAATCAGGCTTCTGCACTTAATTTTAAAGTTCTGCATAAAATAACACAATAATTAAATAGATCAAGTCTTGGTTTTGCAGATAATTTTAATTTTATTAAGTATCAGTGGGAAATTCAAGCTTTTCTTTTGCATGTTAACTCATCAATATTAACTATCATTAAATTTATTTTGTATTCAGGTGTTAATCTGCCCTGAGACAAAGTTTACATAAAATTTTATTTGAATTCTGCTATCATCACTATCTAAGCTTATGTTTTTTTAAACTTTCATTATTTCACTGAAAACCTGCCATGAAAAAAATGTCTGGCTTTCTTGGTAAATAGGTATATAATCACCCAGCATAGAACAACAATGTACAAAATGTTGAGGGGCCTGAATAGAGTGGAGGTGAAGAGTCTATTCACCTGAGGCAGAGAGGTCAGTGACAAAGGGGCAAACACTTAAAGCGATTGGTAGAAAAATTAGACGGGAGACGGGGAAAATCTTTTTCACCCAGAGGGTGCTGGTGGTCTGAAACTCACTGCCTGAAACAGTAGTTGAGGCAGAGACCCTCAACTCATTCAAAAGGAGTCTGGATATGCACCTCAAGTGCCATAAGCTGCAGGGCTACGGACCAAATGCTGGAAGACAGGATTAGAATAGGTGGATCGTTTTTCGGCTGGCACAGACACGATGGGCCAAATGGCCTCTTTCTGTGCCTTAAACATTCCATGATGCTATGATTCTATGAACCACAATCTTTCTTGTCTATCAAGGAATATTATCGAAATGAGATATAAAGTCTGCAAGTGCTGGAAATATGCTGGACAAGATTTGTTATTATACAAAACTTAACTTCTGTATACATGGCAATCAATGTACTATTAAGTTACACTGCTGCAAGCTGGTCATAACCATCACAGAACTAACAACACTCTTACCTTCAAATCAGGAGCAACCCTAAAGACACTTCACCCACAGAACCATCAGTCCATACCAACATTTTCCAATATCCTTCAAACCGTGGATAATTTAGGGCCGCTGTCAATATCTTTACCTCACTCTTATTATTCTATATACAAATCCAGTCCATCATTGAAGATTTATAGGGTGAACATAAAGCTTCCTCTGAGAACATGATGAATAGCCTTGTCCTGTGTTGTAAGGAAGCAAATGGATGGAACGGTATTATATTGTAAACTATTGTTTACTCCTACACACAACAATGCAAGTAACAGACTTTTTTTTCCCCTATCAAGTGAACGAAACTGGCATAGAGGAAAAACATTGTAATCTATACTTCCCTGTGAAAGCGGAACAGTAGCAGTTCATTCAAGCAGGCTCGTCTTTAAACCACACATTTTTACATCTAGTTCCATTGTGCCTTTTACACACCTTCCAGAACTTCTTCACACCATTCAAAGCAGTCATTCTCCAGTTATTTTATCTCTGCTGCTGCTGATTGTAGGTAAGTCCTTGCAAGTCGACTGAGGTAAAGTTAAATGCACCACATCCTTTAATAGGTGGACACACCCAACTAAACGCTGATGATAACCACACACTCCACAGCTCAGCAGATTCCAACCAATGGATAAACATGACATCAACAAATTCCAGGGAGATCAGTTAACCGAATCATTTTTAATGGAGGAGTTGCTTCAGGTCAGATGGCACCACGCAGGGGCCCAAGGCTATCAGAGTACAGGGGAGGTTAATAAAGGTGAATTGTTCAGGTGCACAACATCATCATTATCCAGAGTCGACAGATTGGGGAGGAAGAGAAAAATGGCTTTTGGTGACTTTCCTCACAAGTTTATGCTCTCAAAGGGATATATATCCGACATTTGGAAATGAAAAGGGAAGAAAATTAGATTCCAATGCATCCAGGTTGATGCACATGAATGTCCATGTGTCCAGAGGAAATACTCGTATTTTAATGGATGCGTTATAGAAAGGACTTGAGTTTTAACTGGCAAAGGGAAACAAATATGTAGATACAAGAGGACAAATTTTGGCTCTGTGTCGTAGTACACAATGGGTGATAGCGAATCGACAGCATGTTTTGCACCTCTCCAAAATGTTATTTCAGTTAAAGTTAACAGAACATTCATTCCCTCCACCACCGACGCACAGTGGCAGCACTGTGTACCATCTACAAGGTGCGCTGCAGCAATGCACCAAGGAGTTTAGATAGGCATCAAGATAGTTTAGACAGGCATCAAGATCGGCGCAGGGTTGGAGGGCCGAATGGGCTGTTCCTGTGCTGTACTGTTCTTTGTTTGTTTGTGTTCCTTAGCACCTTCCAAACCCGCAACCTCTACCAACTAGAAGGACAAGGGCAGCAAATGCATGGGAACACCACCACCTGCAAGTTCCCCTCCAAGTCACACACCATCCTGACTTGGAACTATATCACCGTTCCTTCACTGTCGCTGGGTGAAAATCCAGGAACTTCCTTCCTAACAACACTGGGAATGTACCTACCTCAAATGGACTGCAGCGGTTCAAGAAGGCAGCTCACCACCTCCTTCTCAAGGGCAATTAGGGATGGGCAATAAATGTTGGCCTAGCCAGCGACGCCCATATCCCATGAATGAATAAAAAAAAATGAAAATTGAAAGAGATGTGAAAGGAGCTGCCAACCCACTATCACTTGTTTTAAACCATCACTAAAAATCAAAAGTTACCCCAAAATTTTAAAACTTACTGCATGAAGAAAACCACCAATATGAAGAGAAAGCACCTGATTTATTTACTTGATGTATTAGCTCCTTAAAAAATAAAATCACTGCTTGCCTGCATGGCAATGTGTCATCCTGTTTTAAAGGTCAGCTAGACAGGCTGCTGTGCAAGTTCCAGGCCAGGTATAGGGGAAAGATTTGTGTCAGAAAGGAACTTATGCTGCAGATCCGTAGGCCTCTCTATCGCACTTTGCATCATAACCCTCCACCCCAACCTGGTTTATAGTAGGTTCGAACTACAACCAAAACAGGGAACTAAAACATGCATGCAAGTGCCCTGATGCAATACACATTCCTGATCATGAGGGTTTTTCTGGACCAGTTAGTCGGTAAATTTTCCTCACTTATCTTTCATAGGTATCAGCTTCTTGCCAAGATGAAGTGACATGGGTGTCAGTCAACATTCTGTAGTTCACCCTGCTGGCCAATACTTATGCTTGAATCTTGACAGTGAGTTTTAGTTGGCTATTTGACTTAAAAGGCATCACAGACCAGACCAATCCTGTTCTTGCCAAATGCCTACAAATGTGCATCGTCAGTAAGAGTTGTTGGATGAACGAAGAAGCAAAGAAAGACTTACATTTATGTAGCCCCTTTCACAATCGCAAGACATCCCAAAGTTTTTACAGATAATGAAGTACTGTTGATATGCAGTCACTGTTGGGTAACGTAGAAGATACGGCAGCCAATTTGCAAAGAAAAAATAATTTGTGCACAAGGTTCCACAAATGTGATAATCTATTTTAGTGATGTTGGTTAAGGGGTAAATATTGACCAGGACACCAGGGAGAAATGTATGTCTTCAGGCAAGTACAACAAGATAAGTTTGACCACTGTGTGATGAGACTCAGATGTTTGAGCCAGAATTGCAACTTCACAGATGTGGACAAAGAAATTATCTTACAGATCAATATGACCTGCTAATTACCAAAACTAAGAAATCAAGCTCTTAAGAGGGCGAATCGTTAAACTTCCAAAAGCTACTCAATATTGGCATACCGCTGGAAGCTAGAGCAAAACAAGCCAAAGTCTTAGAAGGGAAAAAGGCAAATAACGTAAGACAAGAATCCCCTGTAGCCAGGGCAGGATCATCCACAGAATCCATGAATGCCGCAAGAGGAAGCTTTCACCAGAAAAACACATCAAACACAAGGGTACAGAGGAAACCCTGAGAAAGGTCCAAGGCAAGGAAGACTAAGACAGAAAACACAATCACATCACATTCATACATGCAATCATTGCGATGGTGGATATTCTCACTACAAAACTTGTCCTGCGAGAGGAAAGAAGTGTAAAGCCTGCAGAAAAATGGGACATTTCACAAGAGAATGCTGATCGAAGCCTGCACAAGACATTAAAAGAGTTGAGTGCCAGAAGGAAGATTACATATTGGCAGCACAAGAGAAGATTAGCTCACAACCACAAGTACCAACATCTGCCCATGTGCTATGCTTTCATAAGTAATTCAATAATCTCTGCAGTAATTGGCTCAGGAGCAACAGTCAACAAAAAGGAGGCTCCGGCATTCCACGCATTACAGAGAAAACAGAAACTGCAATTGAACAAGCCAATATCTAAAATCTTCCCCTATGGATCAGACACCCCTCTACTGGTTCTAGGGATGATCCAAGTCACTCTCAAATTCTCCCATGGGTCCACATGTCAAACTAAGTTCCATGTTGTAGATTCAAGCAAGGGAAATCTGCTCAGTTTCAAATGCCAGTGAATTGAAGCTGATCACAATCAACACCATCAGAGAACAAAACTACCTGACGATAAAATACATCTTGAAGAAGCATCCACTGCCACAGTCCTACAGGCATTCAAAGGAAAACTTAAGGGATAGACGCAAGAGTCAAAAACAGAGGATAAAGACACATGCAGACTGATGGATGGACGCAAAAGATAGCAAATAAAAGAGACAAAGTTCTGGCTCGGCAAGAGAATTTGACCATTTGACCCAAGAGCGCTTGCGGTAGTTCAGAGAAAAGGAAACAGGATCATAGCGAAGAGAGGAAACTACATTTCGAAAAGAAATGTAACCTTCTTCAAAAGAGCCAATGCTAAAACAATTCCAGAAGAAAGGGATGAAGACGACTTTGATGACTTCACACCTGTTCAAGAAGCAGCTCAGCTAAATCAAGCACAGCCGAGATCGATACTGCAAAATCCACAGAGATCATTGCGACATCATTGATTACCTGTCCGCTTTAAAGACTATGTCATGCATTGATGATGAACGGACCCAAGCGGGAACAAAGTCTGGTATTGAGGGTGATGTGTCTGAAACCTCTCCCCTCTAAGTTTTCAAACTAAATTCGGTTGGACTGAAGTTTGATGTAATTTTGCATTTGTTAATCTTTAAAGAAAAGGGGGAAAATTTTGAATTTAAAAGAAGGGGGATTTGTAATGTCGTGCAGTGCTGATTTTACCTTTAAGAAACTGTACCTTTAAGAGACCAGGCCACTGATGCCTGATGACATCATCATACAGATATAAGGAGGAGAGACACACTTAACACGTGGCTTACAGAGAGCACATACACACCAGTGAGGAAAAGACCTGGACCTGAGATTACGCAATGTAGAAAAGTAAGACGATAAATAGTGTTTGTGTTGAATCCAAATATAAAGCCTGCGGTTATCATTTAATGAAGACTTAAGAACACAGGGCTTGAAAATATCTTGTTAGAGCATTCTTTGCTGGATCATAATCATTGTTGGTTCCGGTGCCTGTAAGTGTATCGAAAATATTGTCAATTTTTGGTCCAGTGTAGTATAGGAGGAACGCTTTCTTTCTTCAGGGTGCATTGATATCAGGTGCCACCAACAGGCGTTCTCGAGTGTGGCCATGGGTTACTGTCCATCTCTGTAAAGACTGGAAAGACTGGTAATTGTTGCACACACATGGTGATTATTTTTTGCTTAAAACTGGAATCATTGATGCAAGTCTTCTGTATGTTCCTGGGTTGTCTGTGTGGTTTGCCTTCTTGTAAGTCCTTTTTTTTCTTAATATGGCAAGTGTGTTCAGGTTTTCACCCCTTTTAATAATTAATTTATGGCTGCATCACATTTATTTCCTTATTTCTGTGTACCTGCAATTTTTTTTTTTCTGTTCCAGCTCAGGTTTTCTCTCTATTCCAGTCCATGTTTTCACTCTGATCCAGTCCCAGTTTTATTCTCGACTTTTTTTCTGCATTTGCTTTCTGTCCTTGGATTCTTCTGTGTCTTGTTTTTTCTTTCTTTTTTCTCCTCATTGCCAGAAAATGTAATGTTGTGCTGTGTTCTTAAGTCTTCATTAAATACTAACTGCAGGCTTTATATTTGGATTCAACACAAACACTATTGTCTTAGTTATCTACATTGCATGTCCATCTCAGGTCCAGGTCTTTTCCTCACTGGTGTGTGTGTGTGTGTGTGTGTGTGTGTGTGTGTGTGTGTGTGTGTGTGTGTGTGTGTGTGTGTGTGCTTTCTGTAAGCCACATGTTAAGTGTGTCTCTCGAAATGGTGTCTCCTCCTTATATATGCATGATGATGTAATCAGTTATATCAGTGGCCTGGTCTCTTAAAGGTATGGTTTGATAAAGGTGAAATCACCACAACATTACATTACAAATTCCCCTGCTATTCTTCAAAAGGGTGTCACACAATCTTTAAAATCGACCTGAGAGAGAAGACAGGGCCTTGGTTTAACATCTCATTTGAAAGATGGCACCTCTGACAGTGCACAATAATGATATTAATAATAAAGCAAAAATAATCACTATGTGTGTGCAGCAATTAACTGTCTTTCCAGCCTTTACAGAGATGGACAGCAACCCACGGCCACACTTGCGCAAATGTCTAACAAGATTCGAACGCCTATTGGTAGCACTCGATATCAATGCACCCTGAAGAAAGAAAGTGTTACTCCTACACTACGCTGAACCTAAAGTTGACAATATTTTCGATAAACTTACAGACACCGGAACCGACAATGATTATGATCCAGCGAAGAATGCTCCAACAAGATATTTTCAAGCTCTGTGTTCTTAAGTCTTCATTAAATGATAACCGCAGGCTTTATATATAATAATAATGCACTCTAGTCTTTCGAGTGGTTCTTGAACCCAAAACTTTCTAAGAGGTGAGATTGCTACCCACTGTGCCATGGGTGACACTTAGGTCAATGTCTAGGAACAGAATTCCTGATAGAATTTTCATCTCCCTAACCCAGGGGTGCTGCGACCAAATGTAGACCCTTCTCGCCCCAGCATCACTTTGCCAGGTGTGATTAACATGGTGAAGGTCAAAGGATCATAGAATCAATAAATGGTTACGGCACAGAACGAGGCCATTTGGCCCATCATCATCAATTTGAAACATTAACTCTATTTCTCTCCCTCCACAGATGATGCCTGACCTGCTGAATATTTTCAGCATTTTGGATTTTTGTTTGATTACCAGCATTCGCAGTATTCTGCTTTTGTAACTTGACACTGACTGGAAATTGAACCTGAGCGTCTCTTGGTTACTTTAGCTCAGCTCAAATAAGCTTGCTGAGCCGATGAGGGAAGGCACAAGTTTATCTTTTCAGTCAGTATATTAATTACTTGCAATATCAATAAAATGCACAAGGTTATAAAAATTGTTAGATGTTTAAATTAGCTGAAATGTGCATAATTGTGCTTTATGTCACTTATCTCTTTCTCTTCTTTTTGGCCTCCTTGTCTCAAAAGACAATAGGTAAGCGCCTGGAGGTGGTCAGTGGTTTGTGAAGCAGCGCCTGGAGTGGCTATAAAGGCCAATTCGAGAGTGACAGACTCTTCCACAGGTGCTGCAGATAAAATTGGTTGTCGGGGCTGTTACACAGTTGGCTCTTTCCTTGCGCTTCTGTCTTTTTTCCTGCCAACTGCTAAGTCTCTTCGACTCGCCACGCTTTAGCCCCGCCTTTATGGTTGCCCTCCAGCTCTGGCGATCGCTGGCAACTGACTCCCATGACTTGTGGTCAATGTCATAGGACTTCACGTCGCGTTTGCAGACCTCTTTAAACTGGAGACATGGACGGCCGGTGGGTCTGGTACCGGTGACGAGCTCGCTGTACAATGTGTCCTTGGGGATCCTGCCATCTTCCATGTGGCTCACATGGCCAAGACATCTCAGGCGCCGCTGGCTCAGTAGGGTGTATATGCTGGGGATGTTGGCCGCCTCGAGGACTTCTGTGTTGGAGATACGGTCCTGCCACCTGATGCCAAGGATTCTCCGGAGGCAACGAAGATGGAATGAATTGAGACGTCGCTCTTGCTGACGTACATTGTCCAGGCCTTGCTGCCATAGAGCAAGGTACTGAGGGCACAGGCTTGATACACTTGGACTTTTGTGTTCTGTGTCAGTGTGCCATTTTCCCACTCTCTCTTGGCCAGTCTGGACATAGCAGAGGAAGCCTTTCCCATACGCTTGTTTAATTCTGCATCGAGAGACAGGTTACTGGTGATAGCTGAGCCTAGGTAGGTGAACTCTTGAACCACTTCTCGAGTGTGGTCGTCGATATTGATGGATGGAGCATTTCTGACGTCCTGTCCCATGATGTTTGTTTTCTTGAGGCTGATGGTTAGGCCAAATTCATTGCAGGCGGCTGCAAACCTGTCGATGAGTCTCTGCAGACACTCTTCAGTGTGAGATGTTAATGCAGCATCATCAGCAAAGAGGAGTTCCCTGATGAGGACTTTCCGTACTTTGGTCTTCGCTTTTGGACGGGCAAGGTTGAACAACCTGCCACTTGATCTTGTGTGGAAGAAAATTCCTTCTTCTGAAGACTTGAACGCATGTGAGAGCAGCAGTCACTTATATATATATTATTACTTAGCTGCATCATGACATCATGTTGTCGTGTTCCAAAGAAAAGCACTAAATTAGGGGAAGGATGCAAAGCCTAAAATAAGGCCTAAAATGAAACCATTAAGGATCTAAATTTAGATGGTTTTCAAATATAGAATTTTATGATGCTGCTAATGTAGCCTCGCTGCAATTATAAATAATTGAAATACAAAGAGTGAAACTACTCACACTTATTTCTTTATATTAATATATAATTATATGTAAGTGAAAATTTTATCAAGGTCTTTTGGATGCAGTACTGCTAAAAGAGAAAATATTTTATTAATGCATCCAAATTACCAACGAGAATTTGCTTAATACTCTGGAAACAGGAATCAGAGATAATGGATACACAACAGGCTCTCATTGCAATCCTATGATATATACTGTTCACTGTGATACTTTTAAAATAATAATGACAGTATAACCAACACAGAACTGAGACAATGCTCTCGAATGTATTACATTATCTTCAACTGTTTTTGGGGAGTCCAAAGAAACCAATAGCAACACAGTTTACATTACTGTTAAATTTGCCAGTCAAAAATTCATTGGTAGCATTCCAAAATGCAATGCAATACAGGGTGCAAGAAGAAACTAACCCAATGTAGTTCATGTCAGGGTCAAATAGAAAAAAGACATCTTCAAGGTCAGTGCATTAAAACAGTGACTATGGGCAGCATTTTCCCCACGAACTTTGGGACCCCAACATCAAGGTCAAATGGGGGTCCCAACCCCACACTGTGGGGGAAACAGTCATCCGGCAGTGGTTTTCTCTGAATTGACCAATAGTGGCCAGAAGGTGGGCTTACCGTCCAATTAAGTACAGCAGGTGGGCTCTCGAAGCTGGAGGACTAAAAGGAGGCCCTCCAGGAAGCGGCAGGCTACCTTTTCAGGTAAGTAAGAAAGAGGGTACCTCAAGATGGAGGCGCCCTCTCTTCAACTTTTTAAACTTTAAGATAGAAAATGCCTTTTGTAGCCGGGCCACTATTATGCAGGGGGATCCCCTCCGCAGGATGGCCTGTGGCTGCAGCTAAAGCCAGGCAGGCGTGGAGGGCCTCAAAGTCTGCCTGGAGCGCTGGCAGCTGGCCTAGTCCCCGACGCCTTGGGGGGCCCGGAGGCTGACTGGAAAATTCCGGTCAGCGTCTGTTAATAGGCATTAATTGCATTTCAACTATCGCTAAGTGGCAACCCACCGCCAGCGGGCAGGTAGCCCTACTGTCTCCGATCTGCCTCTGGGAAAATGGCCAGGGGGCAGGATGGAGACGGCAAACAGGCACGCCGGCCAGCAGCACGAATTTTCCATAAGATCATGCCTGAACTCCCGCTGATGCAGCAAACAGGGTTGGGACCCAAAAATGGTCAATATTGCCCCAAAATTTTCAGTGTCCAGAAGATTCAGTCCATCTTGTCCACATCTACCCTATTAGTCTTAAAGACCTCTATCATTTGCAGCTTCTGCATTCTATACATCCCACAGTAAAATATATACACAGACCAAAATTGAGTGTTACAAGCCATGTTGAGAGTTGGCTGGGTAAAAAATAAATAAAAATAAATACAGATTTGTTGGTCCCCCTTTGGATGGAATATATTATTCACCACATGCAATATTTTGCAAGACCTTTCATTCACATTTTGAACACGTTTCTGACAGTATGAGACTGGAAGAACATATGGAAAAGGAACAGACTGTTCACCCTAGTGTGTGCTGGTTCATCAACTAATCTAATGAGGGTAGGTAAGCAACCCCAGGGACAGGGATGCAGAAAAACTTAGTGAATCTTTTTCCTGAGAGAAAGGTCAAAGATACAATTTAATATGATAATCTATAGATGGCCACTCTGGTTGGCTGGGCATTTGTCCAATGAATGTCTTCCAAAAATAATATTCTATAGCTATTTAAAAACATAAATGCAAAGAGAATTGGACTGCCAGAGGATTGAAGAGGGGCAAATATGACACCCTTATTCAAGAAAGAGTGTAAGGCCAATCCTAGTAACTACAGGCCGGTCAGTTTAACATCAGTGGTGGGTAAGGTTTGAGAACACGCATTCATACAAACTAGGAGCAGGAGTACTCTATTTGGCCCCTCGAGCCTGCTCAGACATTCTATAAGATCATGGCTGATCTGTTTGTGGACTCAACTCCACTTTCCCGATTCCCTTTGACTCCCTTGTTTGTCAAGACCTGTCCACCTCTACCTTAAAAATATTCAATGACCATGCCACCACCGCTCTCTGGGGAAGAGTTCCACAGACTCATGACCCTCTGAGAGAAAAGAATTCTCCTCATCTCTTGTCTTAAATGGGAGACCCCTTATTTTTAAACTGTGCCCCCTAGTTTTAGTCTCTCCCACAAGGGGAAACATCCTTTCAACATCCATCCTGTCAAGTCCCCTCAGGATCTTATATGTTTCAGTAAGATTCACCAGGATGGTGCCTGGGATGGAACATTTAAGCTATGAAGAGAGGTTGGATAGGCTTGGGTTGTTTTCGCTGGAGCAGAGTGTGGGGTGACCTGATTGATGCGTACAAGATTGTGAGGGGCATGGACAGGGTGGATAGGGAGCAGCTGTTCACTTAAGTTGAAGGGTCAGTTACTAGGGGACACAAGTTTAAGGTGAGGGGCAGGAGGTTTAAGGGAGATTTGAGGAAGAACTTTTTTACCCAGAGGGTGGTGACAGTCTGGAATGCACTGCCTGGGAGGGTGGTAGAGGCAGGTTGCCTCACATCCTTTAAAAAGTACCTGGATGAGCACTTGGCAGGTTATAACATTCAAGGCTATGGGCCAAGTGCTGGCAATTGGGATTAGGTAGACTGGTCTACCTAATCCAATTGCCAGCACTTGGCCCTAGACAGGTCTACCTAATGCATCGGTGCAGACTCGATGGGCCGAAGGGCCTCTTCTGCGCTGTATTATTCTGTGATTCTGTGAAGATCACCTCTCATACTTCTAAACTCCAGTGAATACAGACCTAAACTGTCCAACCTTTCCTTATAAAATAACCCTCTCATCCCAGGAATCAGTCGAGTGAACCTTCTCTGAACTGCTTTCAATGCAATTATATCCTTTCTTAAGTAAGGAGACCAGAACTGTACACTATACTCTAGATTAGATGTGGTCTCACCAATGCCCTTAAACAAAACATCTTACTTTTATATTCCATTCCCCTTGCAATAAATGAAACAATAATCAGGAAAAAATTAACAGACACTTGGAGAATTTGAGTTAATTAAGGATAGCCAGCACAGATGTGTAAAAGGCAGATGATGCTTGACTAATCTAATTGAATTTTTTGATGAAGTAGCAAAGGTTGATGAAGGGAAAGCAATGAATGTGGTCTACATGGATTTTAAGAAAGCATTTAACAAAGTTTCACGTAAAAGGTTGGTTAACAAAATTGAGGCTCGTAGAATAGGAGGATCCATGTCAGCTTGGATAAAAAATTGGCTTAAGGACAGAAAACAGTGAGTTATGGTAAATGGTTGTTTTTCAGACTGGATGATGGTGATCCCCAAGGGTTAGTGCAAGGATCACTGCTTTTTTGATATATATAAATGCTTTGGATATTGGAATACAGAGTAAAATTTTAAAATTTGCAAATGATGCCAAACCTGGGAGTGTAGCAAACAGTGAGGATGATACCAATCGACTGTAACATGACACAGATGGCCAGCAGAATGGGTAGACATGGTTGCAGATGGAATTTAATACTGAGAAGTGTGAGGTGATGCATTTTGGCAGAAGGGTACGGGAGAAGCAATATGGACTTAATGGTACTGTTCTGAAGAGTGTGCAGGAACAGATACCTGGGGGTTCATCTTTGAGGGTGGCAGGACATATTGAAAGGGTAACTAACATAGCATATGGGATCCTGAGCTTCATAAATCGAGGTATTGAGTACAAAAGAAGGGAAGTTTTGCTGAATCTTCATAAAGCTCTGGTTAGGCCCCAGCTGGAGTTTTGTATCCAGTTCTGGTCACCTCACTTTAGGAAGGATGTGGCAGTCCTTGAGAGGATGCAGAGGAGATTTACCAGATTGGTTCCAAGGGTCAGGAATTTTAGCCAAAAGGTTAGGTTGGAGAAGCTAGGATTGTTCTGCTTAGAGCAAAGGAGATGGAGCGGAGATTTGATAGAGGTGTACAAGATTATGATAAGTTTAGATAAGGTAGGCAAAGAAAAGCTGCTCCCATTAGCTGATCATATAAGGACTAGGGGACACTATTTAAGGTTTTGCACAAGAGATGCAGGGGGATGTGAGGAAGAACTTTTATAAAGCAGCGAGTGGTAATGACCTGAACTCACTGCCTACAAGGGTGGTGGAAGCAGAGACGATGAATGATTTCAAAACTGGATGGGTACTTGAGGGAAATAAACTTGCAGGGCTATGGGGATAGAGTGGGGGAATGGGACTGACTTGATTGTTCTCCAGAGAGCCAGCATGGACTTGATGGGCCAAATAATCTCCTTCTGTGCCGTAATGACTCTATGAAAAAAAAATCTGAAATAAAGGTAGAACAAAGTATGGTTCTATAAGCAAGGCATCTCCCGGCTTGGAGGATATTTGTCCTAGATATCCACTTCCTCAGTGGTCTTTCATCTTTAAGTGCCAGAAGCATCTGCTTCTTCCAGTCCAAAGAAGGCACCTGTCCAAGCTTGCTATCCAGAAGGGGTATTCCTGTTAGCTGGTTTTGGAGTGCTATTGTAGTGAAGAATTCAAGGACTGATTTAATCACTGAAGGAACCTGGGGCTGATTTAAACAGTAAGGAGTTTAACAGGTTGAATCACAGATAGTTATCAAGCAATAGCTGCATACAATAGGTGAAATTAAGTGAACATGTGAAAGGCTGTGGTGGAACAAACATCGGGCAGATAGCTCAACTTGAGACAACTTAAAAGACAAGTTTTGGTCTATTCCTTTTGAAATAGGGTCCATGCTGGTACACATGAAAGAGTTTTGGAAGATGCCTTTCTGACTATGGTGACTGGTATTGGTACAAGAGTTTTGTTTTTGTGTTGAAAACTTGGAATTCTGTGTGTTTTTAAAAACTGAGGAAAGGATTTTTCTGTGGACATGGATTGCTGAAACTTGTGGGTTTGGACTAAGTGAAATACATAGACTGCAAGGCACCTGTATCCAAACAGAGGGGGAATGACAGGTCAAGATTTATGATTGTCATGTGACTTGATTGTTGAAGTTAGTTTCACTTTTGGATTGAAAAGGGCCAGTGAGTTGGACAAGGAGCAGGTATTTGAAATTTGGCTGTGACCTGCCTGGAGACTAGAGAAAACGACCTCTCTCTCTGAAGGAAACCTGCTTCTCTTGAAAAGAAATCCTGCATTTTAAAGGTGACGGTTTCCTACTGTCTCCTGTCTCTGAAGAATTCCTGCATCCAATGTGGTTCCTGTTACCTCCTGTGTTTTGTGAAACCCTGGAACCTGCAGAAAGCTTCTACTGCTAGACTGCTGTTTTAAAAACCCAAGAAGACTAGTTGCTGAACCCCTGCTGAAAGATCTGTGTGATGCCTGCTGCAGATAAATTACTTTGAATGCCTACCCATCACAGGCTATTCATCAAGCTCGCCTGGAGAGACTTCAAGTGGCATCCAACTATTCGACACTGGGACACCTCACCATACAGAAAACATCCTACCAGAACGTGATAAACTCAATGATTTTATTTTTTTTCCTTTTTATTCCTAAGAAACAGCTGTAAACCAAAAATCTTTTTCCCTGGTTAACTTTTTTTTTATGTATGTGTGTGTGCATGAGGGCAAAGGGACTAAGGAGCTTTTCATATATATAGATCGATTTCATTAGAAGTTAAGACTTATTCTTTATTTTCCAATAAATAGTTAATGTTGTTGTTTAAAGAAATCTAGTTTGGTGTGCTTTATTCTGGGGGACAAATAGTGTGTCTAATTTGGCTATTCTTCAGTAGGTGGGAAACTTTCTTGATATGCTGTGACCTGTGGAGGAAAGGGATTGAATTAACAGTGCATTACTCCCGCCTTGGTCATAACAGTATATCCATGGAAGGGGCTTAAAAAGTATCAAAATCGAGTGGAATCCACGATAGACAGAGAAGAGGAGTACATTGGCGAAGAAGGAAGGAGCAAAGAACACATTGATTACTTCCAAGCCCTGGGACAGGATCACCCCAAGGTTTTGAGCTCTACTCACCAAGTAGGGTCATATAAATGCCCTTCTGGTAAAATTTCATTGATATGCACAAACAGGGCTGGATTTTATGGACACTGTGGGAGTCCGACGCCAGGCCCAAAAGGCAAGGAGAACCCTGCCTCAGCCCTTTGGAGGAATCTCTATTTAACTGCGCTCGGGAAATTAACTGCCCGGCGCTGTGGTCCCTATCCTTTTAAGGGCAGCGATCGCGCCTCCAAGAGCTGCCGGCCAATCAGAGGGCCAGCAACTCAGTAGTGTCAGCAGTGCTACCAGGAGCGGTAGCCACTGTCGGTACTACAAGAGGCCCAGGACCTGAACCACCACTGGAGCCCTGGATCCCAGGTAAGTGTGGTGGGGTCACTGGGGCCACTCCGGCAGGCCCCTGTGATGGGGGGTTGGGTGGGCATTGAGGGCAGGGCGGTTGTTAGTAGAGGTGTGGACTTTGCTGTCAGGGGCCCTCCGTGGGCCACAGATTGCCCACAGAGGAGGCTCCCCCACCCCAAGCCCACAGGGAAGCCGCCTTGTTTTCTCGGCGACCTCCTCACATGGTAAAGGTCCCACTCCCGCCACTGGTAAAATACAATTGGCCACATAAGGGCCTCAATTGGCCTCTGGGCAGGAAGGCCATCCTTGGCCTTTCCCGCCCATGACTAAATTCCAAGACATGGGGAAGGCGATAGGCACTCCACCAACCGCCTTCCCATGCAATTTTATGGGCCTACCCACCTCCGTTCCATCCCAAGGGGGCCCATAAAATTCAGCCCATAAAGTCAGTTTTTATAAGACTCTCACTTCTCTTTGACTTATTAGTAAGCATTGATCCCTTTTTGTTTTCTTCAGATCATTGCAGTTTTGATTCAAATACATACTCTGTTATATGTTTTGCAGTTATAACACCATCTCTGTTTAAGGCGACAGGAACTTGGCTGACAATCTTTCATGTTACATCCAATGATTTCTTTTTGGATATTCACCCTAGTATGCACCTAACATCTAGTTATAGCACACAGAATGCTTGGCCGCCCATGATATGTTATGGCGAGAAAAAGATGTAGATTTCACCCTTTCCACATTTCCTATATTTCATCTGTGATACTCAACAGCGATCAGAGAAAAATACCACTTCTCTACCCCTGCTGCTTTTGAAGCAAAATTTACATAGAATTACACAGAAATAGGCCATGTGGCCCAACTTTGTTATGCTTGTTTTTATGCCCCACATGAGCCTCCCCCCTCAACACTAACAACATAAGATCATAAGAAGTAGGAGCAGGAGTAGGCCGTCCAGCCCCTCGAGCCTGCTCCGCCATTCAATAAGATCATGGCTGATCTATTCGTGGACTCAGATCCACTTACCCGCGTTCTCACCGTATCCCTTAATTCCTTTATTGTTCAAAAAGATATCTACCTTAGCTTTAAAAACGTTTACTGAAGAAGCGTCAACTACTTCACTGGGCAAGGAATTCCATAGATTAATAACCCTCTGGGTGAAGAAGTTCCTTCTTAATTCAGTCCTAAATCTGCTCCCTCTAATCTTGAGGCTATGCCCTCTTGTCCTAGCTTCACCTGCCAGTGGAAACATACTAGATATGCCCCATGTACAGCGACTCTAATTAGCCTTGATTTACCACTGTGAGATATTAATGCAAGCAGCTACTAAAGGTACATGTAAAGCAGAATTAATTTTGGATTCGCCCATGAGTAGACAGAGAAGATATAAAGCACCTACCAAGTTTTTAAGTATTCTGCAGATTTTATTCTATGTGGTGTGCAGTCATTGCACTATCATAGTAAAAACAGAAATCACAAGTCGACTGTGAAGTAATTACTATCATAACAGACCAGTCAAGAGAAGATAGCAAAGTGCTACATCATCATATCCTTCGATTCCTTTCTCTCTCACGTACCTTTTAGAGGCATATATGCTATTCACCTACTTTTTAGGTTTCTCCTGAATTCCTTATTGGATTTATTAGTGACTATCTTATATTTAGGACCCATTGTTTTGGTCTCCGCAACAAGTGGAAATATCACTGTGCTACCCTAAGAAACTACTTCAGAATTTTAAAGACCTCTACCAGGTCACCACTCAGCCTTCCCTTTTCTACAGAAAAGAGCCCCAGACTGTTTAGTCTTTCCTAATAGTAATAACAAGTAAGATACATTTCAACGAGAAAGAAAAATTCCAAAGGTGGGACCCACCAACCCTGGTTAACTAAAACAGTTAAAGATTTTTTTTGTTATTCATTCATGGGATGTGGGCGTCGCTGGCCAGGCCAGCATTTATTGCCCATCCCTAATTGCCCTTGAAAAGGTGGTGGTGAGCTGCCTTCTTGAATCGCTGCAGTCCATGTGGGGTAGGTACACCCACAGTGCTGTTAGGAAGCGAGTTCCAGGATTTTGACCCAGCGACAGTGAAGGAATGGTGATATAGTTCCAAGTCAGGATGGTCTGAGACTTGGAGGGGAACTTGCAGGTGGTGGTGTTCCCATGCGTTTGCTGCCCTTCTCCTTCTAGTTGGTGGAGGTCACGGGTTTGGAAGGTGCTGTCTAAGGAGTCTTGGTGCGTTGCTGCAGTGTATCTTGCAGATGGTACACACTGCTGCCACTGTGCATCGGTGGTGGACGGAGTGAATGTTTGTAGATGGGGTGCCAATCAAGTGGGCTGCTTTGTCCTGGATGGTGTCGAGCTTCTTAAGTGTTGTTGGAGCTGCACCCATCCAGGCAAGTGGAGAGTATTCCATCACACTCCTGACTTGTGCCTTGTAGATGGTGGACAGGCTTTGGGGAGTCAAGAGGTGAGTTACTCGCTGCAGGATTCCTAGCCTCTCACCTGCTCTTGTAGCCACGGTATTTATATGGCTACTCCAGTTCAGTTTCTGGTAGCCCCTAGGATGTTGATAGTGGGGGATTCAGCGATGGTAATTCCATTGAATGTCAACGGAAGATGGCGAGATTCTCTCTTGTTGGAGATGGTCATTGCCTGGCACTTGTGTGGTGCGAATGTTACTTGCCACTTATCAGCCCAAGCCTGGATACTGCCCAAGTCTTGCTGCATTTCTACATGGACTGCTTCAGTATCTGAGGAGTCACAAATGGTGCTGAACATTGTGCAATCATCAGCGAACATCCCCACTTCTGACCTTATGATTGAAGGAAGGTAATTGATGAAGCAGCTGAAGATGGTTGGGCCTAAGACACTACCCTGAGGAACTCCTGCAGTGATGTCTTGGAGCTCAGATGATTGACCTCCAACAACCACAACCATCTTCCTTTGCGCTAGGCATGACTCCAGCCAGCGGAGGGTTTTCTCCCTGATTCCCATTGACCTCAGTTTTGCTAGGGTTCCTTGATGCCATACTCGGTCAAATGCTGCCTTGATGTCAAGGGCAGTCACTCTCACTTCACCTTAAAGAAAAAGCTTATAATTGCGCAACGATGGGAGTCAGGTCAGAAGTTTGGACAGAATATAAAAAACAGCAAAGAATGACTAAAAGATTGATAAGGAAAGTAAAATTAGAGTACGAGAGAAAGCTAGCTAGAAAGACAGATAGCAAGAGTTTCTAGAGTTATTTAAAAAAGAATTAACAAAGTGAGCATTGGTACTATAGAAAGTGAGTCTGGGGATTAATAATGGATAATAAGGAGATGGCAAATGAATTGAACAGATATTTTGCATCGGTCTTCACTATTGAGGATACAAGTAACATCCCAGTATTAGCTTTAAGTCAGGAAATGGAAGGGAGGGAGGAACTCAAGAAAATTACAATCACCAGGGAAGCGGTACTGAGCAAATTGTTGCAGCTGCGGGCTGATAAGTCCCCAGGTCCTGATGGACTTCATCCTAGGGTGTTAAAAGAAGTGGCTAGTGAGATAGTTGGCGCTTTAGTTTTAATTTTCCAAAATTCCCTAGATTCGGGGAAGTTTCTTTTAGATTGGAAAATAGCCAATGTAGCTCCTTTATTCAAAAACGGAGGGAGACAGAAAGCAGGAAACTACAGGCTAGTTAGCTTAACATCTCTCTTAGGGAAAATGTTAGAAGCTATTATTAAAGACGTTCTAGCAGGGCATTTAGAAAAATTCAAGGTAATCAGGCAGAGTCAACATTGTTTTATGAAAGGGGAAATCATGTTTAACCAATTTATTGGAGTTCTTTGAGGGAGTTACATGTGCTGTGGATAAAGGGGAACCAGTGGATGTATTGTACTTAGATTTCCAGAAGGCATTTGATAAGGTGCCACATCAAAGGTTATTGCAGAAAATAAAAGCTCATGGTGTAGGGAGTAACAGATTGGCATGGATAGAAGATTGGCTAGCTAAGAGGAAACAGAGAGTAGGCATTATTGGGTCATTTTCTGGTTGGCAAGATGTAATGAGTGGTGTGCCACATGGATCTGTGCTGGGGCCTCAACTTTTTACAATTTATACAAATGACTTAGTTGAAGGGACTGAATGTATGGTTGCTAAATTTGCTGATGACACAAAGACAGGTAGAAAAATAACTTAGAAGAGGACATAAGGGGGCTACAAAGGGATATGGATAGGTTAAGTGAATAGGCAAAGATCTGGCAAATGGAGTACAATGTGGGAAAGTGTGAACTTGTCCACTTTGGCAGGAAGAATAAAAAAAGAAGCATATTATCTAAATGGTGAGAGATTGCAGAACTCTCAGATGCAGATGGATTTGGGTGTCCTAGTGCATGAATCGCAAAAGGTTAGTATGCAGGTACAGCACGTAATTAGGAAAGCTAATAGAATGTTATCGTTTATCGTGAAGGGAATTGAATACAAAAGTAGGGAGGTTTATGCTTCAGCTATACAGGGCGTTGATGAGACCACATCTGGAGTACTGTGCACAGTGCTGGTCTCCTTATTTAAGGAAAGATGTAAATGCATTGGAGGCAGTGCAGAGAAGGTTTACTAGACTAATACCTGGAATGGGCGGGCTGTCTCACGAGGAAAGACTGGACAGGCTAGGCTTGTATCCGTTGGAATTTAGAAGAGTAAGAGGTGACTTGATTGAAACATATAAGATCCTGAGGAGTCTTGACAGGGTGGATGTGGAAAGGATCCTCTTGTGGGAGAATCTAGAACTAGGGTTTACTGTTTAAAAATAAGTGGTTGCCCATTTAAGACAGAAATGAGGAGAAATCTTTTTCTCTCAGACGGTCATGAGTCTTTGGAATTCTCTTCCTCAAAAGGTGGTGGAAGCAAAGTCCTTGAATATTTTTAAGGCAGAAGTAGATAGATGCTTGATAAGCAAGGGGGTGGAAGGTTATCGAGGGTTAGTGGAAATGTGGAGTAATCAGTTCAGCCAAGTGGCTTACTCCTGCTCCTAATTCGTATGGTCGTAACCTGCTAATTCAGGTATCATCCTTGTAAATCTTTTTTATACCATTTCCAGTGCCTCTATATCCTTTTTGTAATTTCTAAGTTTGAAAGAATCAGAGCTATTGGTATTCTTCTAAGTCCTGGATGTTTGTTCCAGAGCTAGGGAGAGCTACATCAGAACACACATTTTACTCATTTAATGATTGAAGCTAATAAAAAAAAAAATCACTCACAGCAGAAGGAGTCAGATTTGCTGAAAGGTCTTCCCTGGATATCAACACTAATACAAAAGCAAAATACTGCAGAAACTGGAAATCCGAAATAAAAACAGAAAATGCTGGAGATACTCAGTCGGTCTGGCAACATCTGTGGAGAGAGGGACACAGTTAACTTTTCTGGTCTGTGACCTTTCATCAAGCCAGTTCTGATGTAAGGTCACAGGCCTGAAAAGCTCTGTTTCTCTCTCCACAGATGCTGCCAGACCAGTTCAATGCCTCCAGAATTTTCTGTCTTTATTTCCTGGATCTCAGTCTACTTAAGTTCTAAACTGCTATAATCTCACATCATGAGATATTAAAACAGAAATAAAGACATTGGTGGATACGGTGAGAAGGAGCATAAGTCTGGGAGAAAGGGGCAGGCTTGTTGAGACAATTGACCATTTCGTATTCCAAAAAAAACTGTTCCTATGAAAAGAACGGGATTAGAGGCAATTTTTTTTTGGATCATTAATTTCTAATTTTTAATCAGCAAATTAATTTAAAAACTGCCTCAGATTTGAAATTAATTTTCAGGATATGGGCAAGGCTGGCATTTATTGCACATCCCTAGTTGTCCTGAACATTCTTGAAATACTATTCAGTGGTTTTGTGCAACTGAGCAGTATGCTAGGTGACTTCAGAGGTCAAGGGTCAACCACATTGATGTGTGTCTGGAGTCATATATAGGCCAGACTAGGAAAGAATGGCAGATTTCTGTCCATAAAGGATATTACTGAACCTGTTGGGTTTGTCGACTATCTTCATGGTCATGGCTTTTCATTTTCAGGCTTTGAAGAACTAAATTCAAATTCTCAAACTGCTATGGTGGGATTTGAACTCATGTTTATCTGAATTATTAGTCCAGGCTACTGGAGAACAGTAACAGAACCATAATGCTACTGTGTCCAAACATACAGTGAAACCCACATTACATTGCAGAAGGAGGCCATTCAGCCCATCGTGTCCACACTGGCTCTCTGAAAGTGCAATTCCCTCAGTTCCATTCCCCCACCTTCTCCCGATAACCCTGCACATTCTTCCTTTTTACATCACTGTCTAATTCCCTTTTGAATGCTTCAATTAAAGCTGCCTGCACCACATTCTCAGGCAGTGCATTCCACACCTTAACCACTTGCTGTGTGAAAAAGTTTTTCCTCATGTCACTTTTGCTTCTCTTACCAAATACTTTAAATCTGTGCCCTCTCATTCTTGATCCTTTCATGAGTGGGAACAGTTTCTCCCTATCTACTCTGGCAGACCCTTCATGATTTTGAATACCTCTATCAAATCACCTCTCAGCCTTCTCTTCTTCAAGGAAAACAGTCCTAACTTCTCCAACCTTTCTTGATAACTTAAGTTCCTCATCCCTGGAACCATTCTCGCGAATCTTTTCTGTACTCTCTCCAATGCCCTCACGCCTTTCCTCAAGTGCAGTGCCCAGAGCTAGATGCAATACTCCAGTCGAGGCCGAACTAATGTCTTGTACAAGTTCAACATAACTTCCTTGCTCTTGTACTCTATGCCCCTATTAATAAAGCCTTGGATACTGTATGCTTTATTAACCACTCTCACAACCTGTCCTGCCACCTTCAATGACTTATGTACACATAAACCTAGGTCCTTCTGCTCCTGAACCCCCTTTAGAATTGTACCCTTTATTCTATATTGTCTCTCCATGTTCTTCCTACCAAAATTAATCACTTCACATTTCTCTGCATTGAACTTCATCTGCCACATTTCTGCCCATTCCACCAACTTGTCTTTGTCCTTTCGAAGTTCAACACCATCCTCCTCACAGTTCACAATGCTTCCAAGTTTCGTATCATCTGCAAACTTTGAATTGTGCCCTGTACACCAAGGTCTAGGTCATTAGTATATATCAGGAATAGAGTCCCAACACTGATCCCTGGGGAATTCCACTGCAAACCTTCCTCCAGCCTGAATAACATCCATCAACCACTACTCTTAGTTTCCTGTCACTCAGCCAATTTCATATCAATGTTGCTTCTGTCCCTTTTATTCCATGAGCTAAAAGTTTGCTCACAAGTTCATTTCCCTCAGTATCCTTGGATGCATCTCATCTGGTCCAGATGCTTTATCCACTTCAAGTACAGACAGCCTATCTAATACATTCTCTTTATCAATTTTAAACCCCTCTAGTGTCTGCATTGCCTCCTCTTTCAATATTTTCTGGGTTGCATCTTCTGCCTTGGTAAAGACAAATGCAAAATATTCATTTAATACTTCAGCTATGCCCTCTGCCTCCATGTGTAAATCCCCTTCCGGTCCCTAATCGGCCCCACTCCTCCTTTTACCACCGTTTTACTCTTTATATGCCTAAAGAAAACTTTGGGATTTCCTTTAATGCTAGCTGCCAGTCTCTTTTCATGATCTCTCTTTGCTTCTCTTATTTGCTTTTTCACTTCATTTCTTCTCTGGACCTTCTATATTCAGCCTGGTTCTCAATAGTATTTTCTACCTGGCATCTGTCATTAGCACACTTTTTCTTCTTTATCTTAATCTCTACCTCTTTTGTCATCCAAGGAGCTCTGGATTTGTTCGTCTACTTTTCCCCTTCGAGGGAACATATCTTGACTGTCCCCGAACTATCTCTTCTTTGAAGGTAGACCATTGTTCATCTACCGGTTTTCCTTCCACCTTTTGACTCCAATTGTTTTGCCCCAGCTCCATTCTTACCCCACTGAAGTTGACCTTCCCCCAGTTAATTATTCTTTTCATAGTCAGCCTAAATCTTATGATACAATGATCACTATCCCCTTAATGCTCTCCAACTGATAACTGATCAACTTGGCCCACTTCATTCTCAAGAACCAGGTCTGGCAGGGCCTTCTTTTTCGTTGGACCAGTAACATACTGTTATAGAAAATTTTCCTGAACACACTCTAGGAACTCTTGCCCTTCACTGTCCTTAACACTACTATTATCCCAGTCTATATTTGGATAATTAAGGTCCCCCATTATAACTACCGTATTATTTTTGCACCTCTCTGTAATTTTCTTGCAAATTTGTTCCTCCACGTCCTTCCCACTAGCTGGTGGCCTATAGACAATACCGAGCAATGTAACTTTCCATTTTTGTTCCCTAGCTCTAGCCAAATTGATTCTGTCCTTGACCCCTCTGGGACATTCTTTTTCTCCAGCTCTGCAATGCTGTCCTGAATCAATATTGCCATCCCTCCCCTTTTTCCCCTTTCCTATCTTTCCTGAACACCTTGTATCCAAGATTATTTAACACCCAGTCCTGCCCTTCTTTGAGCCAGGTCTCTGTTATAGTCACATCATATTTCCACATGGCAATTTGGCCTGTACCTCACCAGTCTTATTACCCACACTCCGTGCATTCACATACATGCACATTAACCCTGATTCAGACTTTATTACTTTCTCCCTTACTCTGACCCCACCTAATAACTTATTATTCCCTACTCCAGTGTTATCTACCTCCCCCAGTATTCTGTGCACCTTGGTATTCCTCTCTGATACTTGTTCCTAGTTCCCACACCACTGACAAGTTACCAGTTTTGCTTCCCTCCAATCTGTGCTCCCTCAGGTTCCCATCCCCCTGGTAATTTAGTTTAAACCCTCCCCAGTTTAAACCCAGTCACACAGACATGCGAAAATGACAGACAATCGTACAATTTGAGTGCTTCATGGAAGTCACAAATATTTTACATTATCAAAAATACAAGAGGCACTCTGAAGTAATGGGACACTCGCAAATTATAGAACATGGACAGCGTTCAATGTAGCAAGACATATTCACTTGGTGTATCTTACACCTTAAAACATGGGACATCAAATCGTTCCTCAGGTGACGAGCTCAAAACTGAACACTGAGCTCCAACTGAAGTCTGTCCAACGACCTGTGTGACTCCAGCAATACTAGGCTGGTTTTGACCACTTGTGGCAAAACCCAATATACCAACATCCTATTGGTCACTTTATGAATAAGCAAAGAAACTTTTTTAAGTAGAAGCAGCGTGGGATGGATCAGTGTGCAAATGCCTCTCATCCGCCTCAGACCGTATAATGATCTGAGTGTTCCTGTACTTGGCATGGTTTTTCTCTGCACTAGCATGGAGCATTCAATTATCTCATTCACATATTTGTGCATACTTGTCAAAAATAGTTAGTTCCCAAATACTGAATCAATTTGTGAATTAATTTGAGTGTCACATGCAATTTTTGACAATATTTGAAATTTGCTAAAGTTGAGGCAGCCATTTTGAAATCAGACTTAAATTATAGGAATCCTGACGCTTACTCACTCACGGGCTGAATTTTCGCCACCGAGGTGGGAAACAGGAGCTGGATTTGTGTTTGAGTCAGAAACCCGCCTTCGGTGGGAAGGGGGAAAAAATGAATAAAGTTAAAATTTTCATGTGGATGAGCCCCTAATTGGCATGGAGTCGAGTTCCCGGTCCAATTAAGGGTGGCAGGTGAGCTTTATTTTCAGAATTATGACCGATTTAGAGATGGCAAATAATGAATGTTCCTTTCCACTGGTTGGTGAATTGGTAACAAAGGGAATAAATAGAATTATCACTTGCAGAATATAAGAGCTGTAATATATATTTTCACAGCAGGTTATTAAAACATGAAATTCTTAACCATAAGTAGGCACTGAAGCAGACACTAAGGCTGGGAATTAACTCTGGGTGGACGGGAGCTGGCCACCGACTGAAAAGTCGGTGGTGTTCAGTCAGTGGTGAACCTACTTCCACCTCACCTGGGGATCCAACTCGTATTTTGTGGGCCCCGGGGCTTCAATTGGTGTGAAGCGGGATTTCCACCTGCTTGAGACAGGAAGTCCAGCCGGATAGAGCTGTCAGACAATCAGCGGGCGGGCAGCTCTTAGTCCCAGCGGCAGTGGCCACAGCTGGGACTGCAGTCAGCATCACAAAGATGTCGGGGAGCCCCTGAATGCAATTAAGTTTTTATTGCCTCGCCGGAGTGATCGTTCGGGCCCTGGCAAGGCAAGGTGGCAAGGCAAGGGTGGTCGATTGGGGGGACGGGGGAGGGGGGGGGTTTGTTGGGTGTTGCGGGTGATTGGGGCATCGAGGCCGGCCCTCCCCAGGACATCAGAGAGCCACCTGCTTTTAACAGGTGGCTTTTCTCGGGCCTGGCCGCCCGACCAGCCATGGGTAAAATTCCCATTAAGGCGGGCCGAGGCCCTTAAGTGGCTGTTAAGTGGCCACTTAAGGGCCCTGATTGGCCTGGGGCGGGTGGGCTGTTTTTCACTGCTGCCATCTTGCGTAAAGTGATGGCGGAGGCAGGAGCAGGTCGGGAAGGGCTCCCTTACGCCACCACCCACCAGCCCCCCCACCACCACCATTCTGCTGTTTGTGGGGGGGAGGCGGGGGTAAAATTCAGCCCAATATCATCATTTAAATGAGAATTGGATAGTAAAATGAATGAAAAAGAATATAGGGAAAAGGCAGGGAAATGGGATTAAAGTTGGCAGCTCCTGTTGAAAAGTCAGCACTGGCACCGATATGATGGGCTGAATGGCTTCCTTCTGCACTGTAAATTCTATGATCTTATGTAACCTTTTTTCCAACTGTGTCACCGTTGAAAAATTTTATACAGCTGATTTTTAACAAATCTTCAGTGGGAAACAATGAATGGATTTGATAGCGCCCATCGACAACTGGTATTTTTTTCATCTCATTGCTCTTCCACAGACATAATGTCCTTGGAAAACTTCTGCATTATAAAACACGAAACAATGCAACAAATGTAAAATAAAGCCCACTTCCTTTTACTCCTTTTATTTTGCATTTCAAATTGAATAACCAAGCATTTTATGTTGGCACTCACTGCCAATTTTGAAGCTACTGCTGAGATAAAACTAATTACATGTTATGAAAATCTACAAGAAACAGTAATTCAAAACCAAGATGGAATGCCTTGATAAAGTACAATGCAATTTAAAGCTTTTATGAAAGGGAGTTTGTGTGTGTTTAATGTATCTAAGTGCTTCAGCCTGCTGGGCTTCTATTGTTCTGTGTCCCCATGTAAACACAGAGAAGTTTCCCAAAATACTCATCGGGGACTTAATGGATGCCGTCGCCATGGTAAAGTTGCCGCATTTATAAACATGGGAACATGCAGTACCATTATGATGTTGTTGAGTTTATCACTTCAGGTTTACCATTTTCTATTTTAGTTTCATTTAAAAATACAAATAAAACATTTGTGTAAAAGTGTAACAGATATGGGAGTCAAATTTGCATTTAAATGTAATATTAATTTAATTAAAAAAACATGAACACAGCTGTGTACAATTTGCCTGTAAAATAAAAAATAAGTTGTTGCTTCCATCAAAATAAAGGACAACAGAATTTCATGCTGTTAGGAAAGTGCTTCCATTAAAAAAAATTTTTTTTGAGCACTTTGAGTGTTTAAAATTGAAAAGATTCCATGTATCTTTTTACAAGGGTCTTGTTTGAAAACAATGTTTGCTGGAAATCACATGCCTTAAGCTCAATAACCAATAGAAACCTTGGTGACTTGGGGAAGATGTTTACAGAGCAGTGGCGTGTCAAGATTTATAGTGGTCAGGAGGTTCTGGCTTGCTATTTGAGGGTTCACTTCTGAGATATTGTTTAGGTTCAGTTGGGGTGTGGACTGTGTTGAAAAGCAATTGGAGATCAACCTTCTAAGGGAAAATCACCCAGCTCATCTTTCCTGCACCTCTCAAAGAGACCCGGAGAAATCCAGTGTTTCAGCTCCCCTTTCTCCAACTTTTTGAAAAATTTGTAAATCCAGAGAGGGATAACTGAAACCCCTGATACTACATTTCTCCTGGAAAGCCTACCAGACTACTTCTCGACATCTCCAGAACGAACTACTCCGGAATAGATCCCAGTGATCCGTCTCCGTACACCTGGTGCTGGACCAAACTGACATCCTTTTTCAGTTAACAGTTTGTGTGGTTGGGGCGGGGGGGTGGTATTTAAAAAGGGAATTTTCATATTTGTCTGTGTGTTGCTGCTTTGATTTGTGACTGGATAAGTCTTGTTTTACAAGAAATGAATAATTGTGTTGTTTATTAAAGAAACCTGCTTGATGTATTTTATTCTGGGATCAAGAGTAGAGTATTTAATTGACCGCATTGGTAACTGGATAAACATTTAAATATATGTTGTGACCTGTGGAGAAGTGGAACTAGAAAAGACAGTGCACTCCTCTTGCCTCGGTTGTAACAATACTAATACTGGCAGAGTGCAATTTTAACCAGGCAGCATCAGCCATGGCAAAAACTTATTCAAACACGCCAGCACCCAACTGCTAAATCTTTGGATTAAGCAGCCCCTGAAATTAGACTGGCCAAAAGTTCCCTATTGGAATCATGAGAGTGCTTCAGAGAAGGTTGTCCATATCCTTTCCGCTCTAAAGTGCTGTGTCCCACCACCCCATCCCAGTTTCCTCCATCAGTGACAGATGCCCCAAACCGCCACACACCTCTTCTCCACAGTTCTCTTCCCAAATCCCTTACTATACTTCTTTCACCCTTCAAAAGTCTCCTTAAAACCCATCCTTCTTCAGATCAAACCTTCTATCCCCTAATTGCTGTTTGCTATCCTGTCGTCTATGTAGTTTTTTTATTGTGAAGAGTCTGGGGTGTTTTGTTGCTTTAAAGTTGTTATATGAATGCGGGGCAGTTGTGGATTATATACAGTCATGCACACAATAAATTTGATCTGTGAGTCAAATACAAGATTAATCTGAGCACATCTTGCCATTTGTGTATTTTTCTACCCCAATTGTTCTTCCGTGAAGGTATTGATTCATGTCGGCATACAGTTCTATGGACACCATCTTCTGTCCGGTACTTTGCGAAAGTGGTTATTCGTTATGGATTGATTGTATGGGGGCAGGCTTCCATGTCCTCACTTAATGTCTGCATACACATTCTGACAGAGTTCACTGGACAGTGAGAAACTGACCCATTTCGTTTCCTCTATTCCCTAGCTTTGGGATAGCTCCTGAGATCAAGTAATTCAACATAGATTGGGCATTGAAGATAGGAACCTCCCGTCTGTATAAGTCAAATGGTAGTTCAACATAAGCCACAAGAGGAACTGCACATGTTTTTCTTTTCCAAAATTTTAATTCAAAGATAAAACGAGAAAGCATTGTTGCTATGACAAACACAAAGTTAGCTGTAGCACAGGCTACCTCCAATAGCCAACAAACCAATGTGACATATACTTGGGTGTTTAAGCAGGACTATTCGTCCTGCATCCTTGCATTGTTGCAAACCCATCTGCTGCTTCTTTCTTTTACAGTGTTACGGTCATCAATTTACCGAGATTTGATTAATACACAATGTCAGGTGTATTTGTGCGGCCTGAGAAAGCGTTGTAATTCCATAACATTAAACTCTCTTCTGGATGAGGTGTAGATACTTCATTCTATGAATGCTTTTGATCGTTCTAATGCGACATCTGACACTCTGTACCAGAGCCGAGTGATGAAGTAGGTACCTAGCCTTGCAGTGCCATTATTTCTCCAACCAAGCATACTTTCTTTCAAATAACAGAATGGATGCTCAATATGTCTTCATCATAGTATAATTTTTTGGCATTTTTATCTTTACAGATATGAATCCCAAATCTGGAAATGTTTTTTCCCAACAATATAGACAGAATATTTATTATGTGTGAACATGAAATATGGTTTTCCATATTTTCTTTCCTCAGGATGGTGAGGGTCAGAGATCTCTGAAAATGGATTGATCCTAAAATTGACTACGTGATGGAAAAGCTCACTACACACAACTACAAACCATTCATAATTAGTTATCAGGAACCAAGATAAGATTACTAATAAATCATTAATATGTAATCGATACTGCCAAAATAAATTTAAACTTGCCTTTTGAATTCCTGCATCATCAACCCTTGGTCTCAGTATTCTTCAAACCATCATTTGTCACCAAAAGTAAGATAGTTTATCAGGCTCAGTCCTTTTATGTAATGTTACCTGATAATGGTACATATAACATTGATGAGGGAGAATGTACAAACCGATGATGGATGAATGAGACAGCATCTTTACAGCACGTCAAACCATTCCAAAATGATTTAATATCAATGATCACTTTTATGTAGGTAATTGTTCAAATGTTTACTCCCACCATAGCTTCATCCAGGGTATATTGGAAGAGCAGCGAGTTAGATTGGGACTCAGACATACTGGATCCTTACCTTGCATTGGGGATTCGAGGATGGGCTGTTGGCAGAAGAAGGGGTGAGACCAAGCACAGAGACTCCCTATGTTGGGAGCTCCTGCTTCTCTTGCTCTTGGAGGGAGGTGGCAATATCTACGCTGTCATGATTGTATGTGTGGACTTGAGTATTAGCGAATATATGGTACTTGGAAGGGAAACTGAAAGTAGCTTTGTGCTTTGGGGAAAACACCTGAACTGGGAGTTGTTGTACGGTCAGATAAGCTTATGCTGCTGTAGTAAGAACAGTGAACAGAACTCTACAGAAGTCTTTCATTAAATACTTGTTAAATCTTTGTTAAAGTTACAGCAGTGATTTCAAGTGTGATTCATTTCAGCCTGAGATGTGCCATTGGCAATGAGGTAAATTTGGAAATATTTAGGATTGTATCATGGCATTTGCTGGAGCTGATATGTCTGCAGTCCAGGGAATTTAGCCATTTGATCCGACGGGTGATACCAGTTCCATCAATGTGAAATAGAAAGCGTGGCTGGAGGAGTTTGAAGCCTATGCTGACAGTCGCAGTTTGTTTTTGGATGGGGTGATGGAGGTGCATAAAGCACAGTGATGGGCCTTATTACTGTTTAATCCGGGTGCGTCGGTGAGGGAGACTTTCAAGACGTTGCCTGAAACAGGAGAAAAGGTGGATTGTGAACGTGCAGTGAAAGCTTTGAAGGACCATTATATGGTGACACCAAATGCCACATTCCAAAGGCATGTTTTCTGTCAACTGCAAGAGAAAGAGGGGGGGAAACAGTAGCCTAATTTGTGACTCGCTTGAGGCGGCTTTCGTCGGATGGATGCAATTATGTTGTGACAGATTTGAATAACCAGATAATGGATCAGGTGGTCCAACACTGCAAGCAGGATAAGTTGAGACACAGGCTGCTGGAAAGAGGAGGTGACTTAACGTTGGATGACACTTTGAAGATAGCGGCTGCATTGGAAGCAGTAGATGGACAAGTGCACAGCATGAAACTTGATCCCATTTCCGTCATCAGCATGACAAAATCTGAGGTTAATTGAGGGACACAATGCAATCCAGGTACTCATAAATGTAAACAGCAAAAGTCTGAGAGCGAGTGTTTCAGATGTGGCAACTTGGGGCACTATGGAAGAGATGATTGCTACCCTGCCAAGGGAAAGATATGTAGAAAATGTGGGGTCAGAGACCATTTTGCCAAGAAATGCAGAAGCAAAGCTGAACACAGTGGGAAGCCTGGTAAACCAGGTAAAGGAAAGAGAGATGGAAGTAGTACAACTGTGAGACGAATTGAAGAATATGCAGTGAGTGAGTGCACAAATAACAATTGTGGATACATGCTTTCTGTCAATAGAAGCAACCATGAAAAACTTCCACTGATTGTTGGGGGAGTTGAAGTGAGCATTATTGTAGATTCAAGCAGTGACAATAATATCTTCAGCAAAGCACTGTGGGAGGAACTGAAGACAAAGAGAATCAAGTGCAGATCGCAGAAATCTGTCAAAAAACTTTATCCTTACACATCTAAAATCCCACTTCAAACTGTTGGATGCTTCACTGCGTGTGAGAGCTGGGGATCAGAGTGTGGAGGCAGAAGTGGTAGTGATTGAGGAGGATGGTGAGCCTCTTCTGAGCAGAGAAACTTCCCAAGCCTTGGGGGTGCTACACATTGGATTGAAAGTGAATTCTGTGAATTCCTATGCGGAGCTTCGAGAGGAGTTTGAACCAGTGTTTCAAGGAATTGGGAAGTTGCACAACCGCCAAGTGAGACTAACAATTGACGAGAACATGAAGCCTGTGGCGAAGCCTGGACGCAGAACACCTTTTAGTCCTAGAGGGAAAGTTGAGGCAAAGATCAAGGAGCTGGTTGATCAAGACATAATAGAACCAGTTGAAGGACCAATACCATGGGTGAGCCCTGTTGTGGTAGTGCCTTAACCAAATGGTGACATCAGACTCTGTGTTAATATACGAAAGGTAAATGAAGCGCTAATGAGAGAACATCACCCAATTCCCACTGTGGATGAAATCTTTCAAGAGTTGTCAACAAGCAAAGTATTTTCTAAATTAGACTTAAAATGGGGATCCAACTGCTGCAGCTTCATCCTGATTCAAGGAAGGTGACGACTTTTGTCACTCATTGTGGACTTTACTGATACAAGAGATTTCTATTTGGCATCAATGTGGCACCAGAGATTTACCAATGCAAAATTCATAAGGTGATAAAAGGGATCCCAGGAACAGCCAATATCTCAGATGACATCATTATTCATGGAGCCAATAGAGAGGAACGTGACAAGAGGCTGAGATTAGTATTGACTTATGGTAAAGGCAGACAATTGCTTACTGGGTGTGACAGAACTAAAGTTTATTGGCCATAAACTCACGAGCAGTAGAATCAATCATGCCAAAGACAAGATAGAAGCAAAACAGAGGCATGTGAACCACAAAATGTTAGCAAAGTGAGAAGTTTTCTGGGACTTGTGTGAGCTATTGTCCGAAGTAGATCTCAAACTTCGCTACCTTGGCTGATCCATTGAGGAAGTTAACCAGAAAGAATGAACGATTCAGATTTGATGAAGAATAGAAAACAGCATTCAAAGCTTTGAAAGACAGCTTGATAAGTGCTTGAACACTGTGATACTATGATCCAAAAGCACCAACGAAAGTCATTGCAGATGTTAGTCCAGTAGGATTAGGAGCAATGCTGGTGCAAATGCATGCTGAGGGCCTGAGAATCATTGCTCATGTGAGCAAATCTCTGACAGATGTGGAGTGGAGATATTCTCAGACAGAGAAAGAAGCCCTAGGATTGGTGTGGGCATGTGAAAGATTCCATGCATACTTATTTGGCATCGAGTTTGAATTAATGATGGATCACGAGCCATTGCAGACAATTTATTCTCCCAGATCCAAACCATGTGCCAGAATTGAAAGATGGGTTTTGAGACTGCGACAATACCAGTACAAGGTGGTTCATATCGCTCGAAGGATGAACATTGCTGACTCGCTGTCACAACTACTGAGGGAGCATCAAACACATAGATCTTCACTAGAGAAGTAAGCTGAATCATTCGTGCAGTTTATAGCAGTTCATGCTACACTGAGAGCAATCACAACTAGAGAGCTTGCAGGAGAGTCAGACAAAGATCCAGAATTGAATGACATTAGACATAGAACCCAAGCTGGAAATTGGGAGAATTGCCCATTCAGAGCATACATTATTATACGAGATGAACTGTGCACAATTGGGAAGTGTATTCTCAAAGGTAACAGACATATAGTGCCACAAAAGCTTTGGCCTAGACTAGTGATGCTAGCTCATGAGGGTCACTTGGGAATGGTTGTTACTAAGCAAAACCTACGAACCAAAGTATGGTGGCCAGAGATGGAGAAAGATGTGGAGCAGTTTGTCAAAACATGTCATGAATTTCAATTTGTCAGTAGACCCAATCCACCAGAACCAGTACGCAGTACACTGTTACCAACTGGACCATGGGAGGATGTAGCAGTTGACATTTTAGGTCCATTTCCATCAGGAGAGTCCATACCAGTGGAGATTGACGATGACAGCTATTATTATGAGTATGTGGTAATGAAGTCTACAATGGCATAGAAAACAGTGCTTGCACTGACTGAAATATTTGCAAGGCATGGTCTACTTTGGATACTTTTTATCCAGACAATGGACCACAATTCATTTCACAGACCATTGCAGATTACATGCAAGTCACAGGCATCACACCTAAATGGCTACAGGCAAATGGGGAAGTGGAAAGACAAAACCAATCCTTAGAGAAACGGATGAGGATTGCTCAGGCTGATGGTAAAGACTGGAAGGAGATGTTGTTGGCATATGTGGCCATGTATAGAGCAACTACACACACACGACGGTAAACAGCCCAGCTGAGTTGTTATTTGGACGCAAAATATGCAGCAAGATACCAGAGCTGAGGAACATTAGAGTTGATCAGGAGGTTTGAGATCATGATGCTAAGAAAAAGGGTGCTGCAAAGTTTTATGCAGATCACAGAAGGAGAGCTAGATAGTCTGATGTGATACTAGGTGAGATTGCTGAGACGGGATAGTCTGAGTAAGATGGATACACCATATTATTCCAAGACGTACACCGTTATTGCCAAGAAGGGAAACAGTGTGAATGTGCAGTCGCCAGAAGTAGTACTGTACAACATAAATTCTTCATGCGTTAAACAGTATCATGGTGACAAAGACACAACAGCAGATGAATCAGATGTAGGAGCTGAGGCAAAGCTGATATCCAGCAATTCAGATGTCCAAGCCAGTGATGCTGTTGGCAGGCAGACAGTTTGCTATCCTGAGGGAGAAACATCAGTTCCAGAGGGGCCGACGACATTTCCTAATCCTGACGTGGTAATCAGAGCTCCTGAGACAACAGGAAAACCACGGCGCAAGAGGAGATCACCAAAAAAATATGAAGTTTATGTGTTGTGATTATGTTCAAAAATCAAGGACATGTTTTGGTTTGATAAGGGAAGAATGTCCTAATTGTATGTGTGGGCTTGACTATTAGAGAATATATGGTACCTGAACGGAAAACTGAAAGTAGCTTTGTGCTTTGGGGAAAACACCTGACCTGGGGATTGTTGTAAGGTCAGATAAGCTTATGCTGCTAAATAGAACTCTACAGCACTCTTTGACAAAACGTTTGTTAAATTGTTGTTAAAGTTACAGCTGTGAATTCAAGTGTGATTCATTTCAGCCTGAGATGTGACATATGCCAGGTGACACCATATGTATTCACCCACCATCAGTAGAAGTGGTGCTCACCTTGGCGTCCAGGGTGGAATCATGGCCTGGAACCCGAAGAAATATATTTAAAATCATGTGAAAGCAATGTGGCTGCAAGTGGGGTTTATAGGAAGATCCCTCTAACTTCTTACTGGAGAGGCTGGTGGTACAGCTTCTTCACACACCCACTCCCTCCTCATAGATCCAGTCACTTATGGTGGCCTTTCTACTATTATGGGTGCCCTAGATGTTCTTTCAATTGTGGCATGAAAATTAAGGGATTGCCCTTGACTCTGGAAACCTTGGTGGGGTCATCAGCAGACATCTCTTAGGGGCCAGGCTTGGCACTTATGCTGGGAAACACTTCTTCCCACAGAATTTGTGCCGTCCACTCAGCCCCCATCTCTCCCGCACCCTCCCCGCACCACAGCATAAGAGGCGATGTGTACTGCAGAACCCAATTGTATAACACACAATTGCACAACGCGTGATGACCACATTTGTTGCGAGTTTGAAATGTGTTTCAGACAAGCTTCTACATTGTTGCTGGGGCTTGTTACCCAAGTACTGTTGTTGATATACAGTCCTAACATTAAAGTTGAAAAGATTCACACCAAAAAAAATTCTGTAAACAGGGAACATGTAGACATACTGAATTATACATTTCGTAAATTGTGTGGAGGGATAACCTGCATCTGGTAAACCTGCATTAAGCAATAGAAACATAGAAAATAGGAGCAGGAGTAGGCCATTCCGCCCTTCGAGCCTGCGCCGCCATTCATTATGATCATGGCTGATCATCCAACTCAGTAACTGGTTCCCACTTTCTCCCCATACCCTTTGATCCCTTTAGACCCAAGAGTTATATCTAACTCCTTCTTGAAAACATACAATGTTTTGGCATCAACTGCTTTCTGTGGTAGCGAATTCCATAGGCTCAGCACTCTCTGTGTTTCTCCTCATCTCAGTCCTGAAAGGTTTACCCCGTATCCTTAGACAATTACCCCTGGTTCTGGACTCCCCCACCATCGGGAACATCCTTCCTGCATCTACCCTGTCAAGTCCTGTTAGAATTTAAAGGTTTCTATGAGATCCCCTCTCACTCTTCTGAACTCCAGCGAATATAATCCTAACCGACTCAATCTCTCCTCGTACGTCAGTCCTGCCATCCCAGGAATCAGTCTGGTGAACCTTCGCTACACTCCCTCTATAGCAAGAACATCCTTCCTCAGATAAGGAGACCAAAACTGCACACAATATTCCAGGTGAGGCCTCACCCAGGCCCTGTATAATTGCAGCAAGACATCCCTGCTCCTGTACTCGAATCCTCTCACTATGAAGGCCAATGGGGTAGATTGTTGTCTTTTACCTCTAGGACCAGAGTTCAAATCAGCACAATGACAGGATGAAAGTTCCCTCTAGTAATAAGGGCTGTCTGAAGTGAAATTTAATTGGCAGTCTCCATTAGGGAAATGGATAAATGTCATATTGGTGCAAGTGGTGCTCTTCTGAGGTTGAGGCTGGGACTGTAAAAGGACCTCTAGAATGCACCTAAACATGCTACACCTAACTCAAAACTGACACTGCAGCCCAGATTCCCCAATTAATGTTTTTTTAATGCTGGCTGTAGTCTATTGATTTGGCAGCAAAGTGATTCCAATACGGAGAATCTTGATGTTTGATCCAATGCCCGATGAGCAGTGAAACACTGACATTCCCCATGTCAGTTTCTATACAAAACAAAGAGAAAAAAACAGCTTTGCTTCCTTCTACAATCAATAGACAAAAATGTATTTTTCACTTTTTCTTTCAAGGTATAAAGTAGCACAGGAAAGGTAAAACCAAGGCTAATGGCCAGCCAGTGATGATTGGCCCTTTGAAAGGGAGAGGTAATCAATTCTCTATGGGTTTGAGCTGGGTCTAAGGTGACATCTCTGACAATGGAAAGTTGAGTCAGTCCTCTGTTGGTGATTGGCCAGCCATCCTGAACAGGAACTCCAGGGGTGGTCCAGGGCTCCCAATTTTTTCCAGACAGCATGAGCTCGTAATGGTTTTTCCATTGCTATTTACCACTTCTTTAGGCCCATCAGTTGTTTTCTCACTTGTTCCATGACTACCCCCTTTTGCCTTGCACTATCATCTCTTTTGTCATTCAATCACTCCTGTCTTCCACCCCATCACAGACCTTCTCTTTTATCCTTTCCTCCTATCTCCCCATTTCCCTGCCTCTGTACTTCTTAACAACAGGCTCATCCCTAATCTTTTTCCAGTTCTAGCAAAAGGTCATTGACCTGAAATGATAACACTGTTTCTCTCTCCATCGATGCTGCCTGACCTGCTAAGTATTGCCAGCATTTTCTCTTTTTAGTTCAGATTGTCATCGTCTGTAGTACTTGCTTTTGTAGAACTGTCAGTGGAGGATAGGGTTTGTCCCACTTGGCTCGATAATTCTGCAAACCAATGTCCAAACAGTAGGGTGGTCCTACCTGGTCATGCAGGGAGAAATGTACTAGTGCTCTGGGATCCCTAAAGATTCACTGGTGGCAACCTTTGGCTAAACTCTATGGATTTAGATAGGTAGGGTGTGTCTTCATGGGGAGAGTGTACATTCTGTATCACGCAAACAAAAACACTACATATGTGGGTTTCTTGGAATCTTGGTGATGGTTTGACTTACGTGTCAGACACCTGGTTGAAAAATAAAACAAAATATTCTTTCCTCTTGTATTTACACAGCCATTTAAACTTCACAAGCATCTACTTGCAAGGCTTTCCTGTGTTCTTGGTGTCGTATTACATTTTCTATTATTCTTAGTCTGTCCATGCTGACTACAGACTTATCACTTCAATCCACCATGCAATTTTCCATCCAGGGATACCACTAGGTTTTAAATTGAGAGGAAGTTTAATATGACTAATAGGAGCAATAAAAGAAAGTATCGTGTAGAGTGAGTGCCTAAGTGATACACTTTCCTGAAAATCTGGTGCATCAATTGCCAGCAAATTGACCACTGAATACTGAGCAACTGCTGATCTGTTTGAGAGGAGGTGTGAAATTCTCTGCCTTGTAGTATTTTATACATTTTCATGCGATGTGGGCATTACTGGCAAGGTCAGCATTTGGTGCCCATCCCTAATTGCCCTAGAGAAGGTGGGAGTGAGCCACCTTCTTGAAACACTGCAGTCCATTTGGTGCATATACTCCCACAGTGCTATTAGGAAGGGAGTGCGAGGATTTTAATCCAGCAACAGTGCAAGTCTATTTCTATAGCGTCATAGTCGTAGACTCATTTATGACTGGTTCAGTTCAGTTTCTGGTCAATGGTAACTCCCAGGATGTTGATAGTGGGGGATTCAGCAATGATAATGCCATTGAATGTCAAGGGGAGATGGTAGATTCTCTCTCGTTGGAGCTGGTCATTGCCTGGCCCTTGTGTGGCACGAATGTTATTTGCCACTTATCAGCCCAAGCCTGAATTTGTCCAGGTCACATTGCATATGGACACAGACTGCTTTAGTGTCTGAGGAGTTGTGAATAGTACTGAACATTATACAATCATCAGCAAACATCCCTATTTCTGACATTATGATGGAGGGAAGGTCATTGATGAAGCACCTGAAGATGATTGGGCCTAGGACACTACCCTGAGGAATTCCTACAGAGATGTCCTGGGACTAAGATGATTGACCTGCAACAACCACAACCATCTTCCTTTGTGCTAGGTATGACTCTAACCAGTGGAGAGTTTTCCCCCGATTCCCATTGACTTCAATTTTGTCACAGCTCTTTGACTCCACACTCGGTAAAATGCTGCCTTGATGTCAAGAGCAATTATTCTCACCTCCCCCCTTGAGTTCAGTTCTTTTGTCCATGTTTGGACCAAGGCTGTAATGAGGTCAGGAGCTAAGTGACCATGGCGGAACCCAAACTGAGCATCAGCGAGCAGGTTATTGCTGTGTAAGTGCCACTTGATAGCACTGTTGACAAAACCTTCCATCACTTTACTGATGATCGAGAGGAGGATGATGGGGCAGTAATTGACTGGATTTGATTTGGCCTGCTTTTTGTGGATAAGATATGCCTGGGCAATTTTCCACATTGTTGGGCAGATGCCAGTGTTGTAGCTGTAATGGAACTGTTTGGCTAGTTCTGGAGCACAAATCTTCAGTACTAGTGACAGGATGTTGTCAGGGCTCATAGCCTTTGCCGTATCCAGTGCCTTTAGCCATTTCTTGCTATCAAGAAGTGAATCAAATAGGCTGCAGACTGGCATCTGTGCTGCTGGGGACCTCAGGAGGAGGCCGAGATGGATCCTCCACTCGGTACTTCTGGTTGAAGGTGGTTGCAAATGCTTCAGCCTTGTCTTTTGCACTGTTGTGCTGGGCTCCCACATCGTTGAGGATGGGGATATTTGTGGAGCCGCCTCCTCCTGTTAGTTGTTTAATTGTCCCCCACCATTTCTTGTGAAACCGTCGCTATCCATCCACGCTTGTATCTGATCTGATTTCTGAAACAAACTAGCATAATGAAATACTGCCAGAAATGCTAATGATGGAGGGAGCAGGATAAGTATTGCAACAGCCTTATGTTGTTCATAAACTACTTGGCTCTGTGCAATTGAAATAACTGTTAATAGCAGGAGTGGATGGTGAAGGACTTCTATTCTGCTGCAGGAGGCTTTGATTTGAAAGTTGCAACAGTTTTTTGATCCTTCAGTCATCACATGTAGCAGCAGTCTCTCTCTCTCAAGAAATCTCTTTCTGAGTAGTCAACTCCACTGACACCATCATCGTTATGGAAAACATTTCTCACAGATATTTGATCTGTTAAATATTTTGAAACAAATATATTTTGGAGCACACTTTTTCTCACATATATACAAAAATACTTTTTGCTGCATCTACTATTTCACGATACGGTAAAAATGCCTCATACAACATGCTCACCTGATGACTCAGACTTTTTCTAATGAGTATAGAATCATATAGCTCATCGTGCCTGTCAGATCTTTGACTGAGCTATCTAATTGGTGCCATTCCCTGCTGTTTACCAATAACCCTGCAGTTTCTTTCCTTTTTAAGTATATTTCCAATTCCCTTTTAAAAGTTACTATGGAATCTGCTTCCACCATCCTTTCAGATCGTAACAATCCACTGAATAAAAAAATTCTCTTCATTTCTCTCCCCCATTGACTTTCTGGCAATTATCTTAAATCTGTGATCTCTGATTATTGTCAGTGGAAGTAATTTCTTCCTATCGACACTTGCAAAACCCCTCAAACTTTGAACACCTCTATTGTATCTCCCTTAACCTTCTTTGCTCTAAGGAGAGCAGCTTCTGTATTCTCTTCGCATAACTGGAACCCTTCATCCCTGGTACCATTCGTGTATATCATCTCTGCACCCTCGCCAAGGCTCTGACATGCTTTCTAAACCATGGTGCCGAGATATTGACACAATAATCTGAGGTCTAATCAGTGATTTATAAAGAGTTAGCATAACTTCCTTGCTTTTGTTCTCTATGCATCTATTTATAAAGCCAAAGGGAAAAAAGAAAGATTTGCATTTATATAGCACCTTTCATGACCACCAGATGTCTCAAAACATTTTACAGCCAATTAAGTACTTGTTTGAAGTGTAGTAACTGTTGTAACACAGCAGCCACTATGCGCACAGCAAACTTCCACAAACAGCAATGTAATAATGACCAGATAATCTGTTTTTGGGATGTTGATTGAGGGAAAAATATTGGCCAGGCCACTCGCCCTGCTCTTCTTCCAAATAGTGCCATGGGATTTTCCATATCCACCCAAGTAAGCAGTTGGGGCCAAAGTTTAACATCTCATCCAAAAAACAACAGGCTGCATTTTAATAGCTCGCCGCCAAGAATAGCGGCGGGTTTCCAAAATGATTGCAGCAGCTCATTTAAATGGCCGGGGCAAACCGCCTCCCCTGATGACCTAGAGGGCGCAGGCGTTCAGTCCCTGGCTACAGTGTCCGGTGCCACTGTGAAGGCGCCGGCACCATTTGTAAAGGGCTTAGACCACTAAATAACAAGTTAAATCTTTAAAACTAATTGAAAATATATTTCCAGCCCCTCTTCCACCCCCACAATAGCCTTACATGTCATTACTGCCCTCTCCCCCCGCAAAATACTTACCTTCAGTACCTGACCTGTCCTCCCTTCAAAGTTCAGAAACTTTTACCTTTACCCCTTTCCATCATCCCTCGACCAACCAGAATCATTTAACACTGCTTTCCCCCCCTACTACCACACTGAAACCTTACCTGCTCCACCCTCCCCACCAGTGTTCTGACATTCTTCAGTGTTTGGGGTTTGGATGGCGCAAGAGTGCCAGCCACCGACCTTAATATAGATGCGGGATGGTCAGCACATCGAGATAAGCATTTATTCTTTAATTTACATTCATTAACATATTTAATTATGTTTCCATCGCCAAGTAGCGGGGTTCGGGGGGGGGCCTCGCCGCTGCAGGTAATATGGGGCAGGGCCTTCCCGGCGTCGAGGCCCATGGCGGGCCTCTCGCGGAGATCTGGGCCTCCCTGCCATGACCCCCTGACGTCGGAGGCCTGGTAAGATTCACCCCAGCACTTCTGACAATGCAGCATTCCCACAGTACTATACTGCAGTGCCAACCTTGATTTTTGTACTCAAAGCCTGGAAAGAGACTAGAACCCAGAACCTTGTGATACAAAGACAAGGGTGTTACCAACTGAGCAACAACTGACACTGACAGAAAAAAATCCTATATGTAGCTAATCTCTACAGACCAGGATGACCAGTCAATATACCAACTTGCAGTCAGCCCCATCGGCCTTTAGCCAACCAAACACTACCTTCTTTGCAGGGAGTTTGCAAGTGCTGTTTTGGGGAGGATTTAAACTAAGTTGGCAGGGGGATGGGAACCAGGGTGCAACATTATCAAGGAAAAACAAGATGCACAAATAATTGGGTGAGACAGATAACACTAAAGTAAGAAATACTAAGGTATGATGTGGGGTCAGAGTAAGAGGGAAATTAGGTTTACAATGCATGTATATGAAAGCATGGAGTAAATAGGATTGTTGAGCTGCAGGCGCAGGTAGTCATGTGGGAATATGATATCTATTTGGAATATGATATCTATTTGGTTAGAGCTAAGAAGCGATAGAGCTCTAACTAAATAGATTCTATCCTTAACCCCTCTAAGACATCTTCTTAATCAATAGTACCACCCTTCCTCCTTTCTTTCCTTCCTGATCTTTCCTGAATACTTTGTATCCAGCAATATTTAGTACCCTTTTTTGAGCCAGGTGTCCATTATCACCACATCATATTCCCACATGACTACCTGCACCTGCAGTTCAACACAACCTTATTTACCACGCTCTGTGCATTCATACGCATGCATTGTAAACCTAATTTCCCTCTTACTCTGAGTGTATCATATAGGCCACCAACTAGTGGGAAAGATATAAATTTGCAAGAAAATTACAGAGAGGTACAAAAACTATAGAGCAGTTATAATGGGGGACTTTAATTATCCTAATATAGACTGGGATAGTAATAGTGTAAGGAGCAGTGACGGGGAAGAGCTCTAAACTGTGTTCAAGAGAATTTTCTAGATCAGCAGAAGATGCGGCCCAATGAGGAAGGAGACATTGCTGGATCTGGTTCTGGGGCATGAGGTGGGTCAAGTGCATCAAGTATCAGTAGGGGAACATTTAGGGGACAGCAATCATAGCATCATAAGATTTAGGTTAGCTATAGAAAAGGAAAAGGAGGAATCCGGAGTAAAAATAATTAATTGGGAAAGGGGCAATTTCAATGGGTGAGAACAGGTTTGGCCCAAGTAAATTGGAATCAAAGATTTGCAGGCAGTAGGCTGTCGTTAAAGAGGTGCTCGGGAAGTCAAGGTACATTTCCACGTGCGGGAAAGATAGGACAAACAAAGCCGCAGCTCTCTGGATGGTGGAAGAGAGAGGGAGCAAACTGGAGCAGAGAAAAGGTGCATATGACAAATGTCAGGTTGATAAGACAAGTGAGAACCAGGCTGAATATAGAAAGTTCAAAGGGGAAGTGATAAAAAAAATAAGAGAAGCAAAGAGAGAGTATGAGAAGAGACTGGCAGCTAAAATAAAAGGGAATCCAAAAGTCTTCTATGGAGATATGAATAGTAAAAGGGTAGTAAAAGGAGGAGTGTGGTCAATTAGAGACCTGAAAGGGGATTTACACATGAAGGAAGAGAGCATGGCTGAGCTACTTTGCATCTGTCTTACCAAGGAAGAAGATACTTCCCAAGTTATCATGAAAGAGGAAGTAATTGAGTTACTGGATGGGCTAAAAATTGATGAAGAGGATGTATTAGAAAAGCTGGCTGTACTTAAAGTTGAGAAGTCACCAGGACACAGGAACAGAGAGACCTGGGGTTATATTTGCACAAATCATTGAAGGTGGCAGGGCAGGTTGATAAAGTGGTTAAAAGGCACACAGCATCCTGGGCTTTATAAATAGAGGCATAGAGTACAAAAGCAAGGCAGTTACGGTGAACCTATAAAAAACACTGGTTCGACCTCAACCAGAATATTGTGCCCAATTCTTGGCACTGCACTTTAGGAAGGATGTGACGGCTTTAGAGAGAGTACAGTGAAGATTTACAAGAATGGTTCCAGGGATGAGAGACTTCAGTTACGTGGATAGATTTGAGAAGCGGGGCTGTTCTCCTCCGGGAAGAGAAGGTTGAGAGGAGATTTGATAGTGGTGTTCAAAATCTGGACAGAGTAGATAGGGAGAAACTGTTCTATTGGTGGAAAGGTCGAGAACCAGAGGACACCGATTTAAAGTGAATGGCAAAAGAGCCAAAAGCAACATGAGGAAAAACCCTTTTACAGAGCTAGTGGTTATGATCTGGAATGCACTGCCTGAGAGTGTGGTGGAGGCAGATTCAATTATAGCTTTCAAAAGGAATTGGACAATTATCTGAATAGAAAAAAATTGGCAGGACTGTGAGGAAAAGGTAGGGCAGTGGGACTAGCTGAGTTGCTCTTGCAGAGAGACAGCATGGATATGACAGACCAAGGGGCTCTACTGTCTACACTTGATCTTATTTCTTATGTTCTTAAGTTCTTATCCCCCGATATGCCCACAATCAAGGACTTCTCCCAATCTCCTTGTGCTCACCGACCCTAATCTCCCTGGGATCACCAAACCCTCACTCTCCTCTCAATCTCCCGAGGTCACCGAAACCACCCCTCCCCTATCTTCCCAAGATCATCGCCTCCCTAATTTCCCTATGGTTATCGAACCCCCACTCATGATCTTACTGTGATCACTGACCCCCGATCGACCCCGTGATCATCGACTCCCTGTTCTCCTCGCGATTACCGACTCCCCAGATTTCCCCACAATCATTGACCAATCCCAAAACAATCTTCACGGTCACTGATGCTGCCGATCTCGCCTGATCTCTCTGCAATCACCAAGCACCCCCACCCCTCCCCGCCCTCGTCAATCCCTACTGATCTCCCCACGATCACTGACGTCTCGATCTCCTTTACCATCACTGACCCCTGGCGCTGAATCTTCAGGCCCCACCAACATTGGGAATGGAGGCAGATGGGGCTCGAAAATTACGAGGACGGACAGCCGGCGTGCCAGCTTCCTGACCCCGTTCCCGCCGTTGGCCACGATGCAGGTTCGGTGCCCGGGAAGGCCGCCCAATCCCCCGAGGGGGCAGATCAACTGCCTGGATCCAGGTGCAGCCTGGAGTGCCTGCATTCCTGCCAGGTCTACAGGACCTCCCCGCCTGCCTGGGTGGGGGTACAGCCAAAGGCTGCCCCAGAGAGGCTACACACACCCACCCACGCCCCACAGCAGTGGCCTGGCTGCTTTTTATGTTCTTTAATTAAAGTTTTTAAAAAGTGGCTGAGAAGGAACCTTCTTGTTGAGGATTCCTCCTAGTTGCTTACCTTGTACTGCACCCAGGTGCTTCTCTGAAGCTAGAAGGCCTATGATTGGCTCTCCAGCTTTGAGAGCCTGCCCGCCGCTACTAAATTGGACAGGGAGCCCATCTCCTTGCCAATTAAGGGCTCACCCATGTGAAAATCTTGACTTTAATCAGTTTCCCACTGCAGGTGGGTTCGGGACCCAAAAATAGACCTGACTCCTGTTTCCTGCCTCTGTGGGAAAAACTCAGCCCCCGATTTCCCCATGATCACCTACCCCCCATCTCATCATGCTCATTGACTCCCCAATCTCCCCTCAATACTGATCCCCTCATCTCCTGCCCACCAATCACCGACCCTCCCAATCTCACCATTCTTCTTGCGATCACTGACCCCACCCCCGATCTACCCCCAATCACTGAATCCACCCCCCCAAATCTCTCCCGATCTCCCCGTGATCACTGAACCCTCGATCTCCTTCCCAATCAGTGACGACACCCCCTTCCCGAGCCACTCGCAATCACCAACCCCCTAATCTCCACACAATAATTGAACCCCGATCTCACCCCCTCTGACGATTACTGACACCCCCACCCCCACCCCGTCTGTGATCAGCTTCAACCACCCTGGATAACTGACCCGCTTTCTTGATCAACCCAGCCCCTCTGACCACATTCTAGCCACCCACCTCCTCCCCTTACCAACTCTCCCCCACCACCACCACTAATCTACCTGCTTCTCGGCTGCAGCCTTTGCTGTTGCCTACCTCGCTTGATTGCCAATCAAGCTGAATTTCGGGTGGTGAACCTGGACAAATGATAATCATACATGCCCCGTATTTAAAACTCCACGGCATCGGGAAATCCAACTTCCTGGGTTTCCCAACCATAACTCGCATCCTGCACACCACCACACCCTCACCCCCACCTCCCCCCCCTCAACTACTCAGAAACCCTTTGCCAGAAAGGGGTCCATGTGTCTGGTCTGTACTCCCATCACTTCCTGTTGGAGAATTGTCCACTGTCCTTCTTGACAATTTTCCAAGGAGATTTTGGAAGATTTTTCTGATCCTTTCTTTTTATATATATATATAAAAAAGTACCTTTATCTTTGTTTGTTACCTCTCCGTTTCAGTTTCTACAGTGAACCTAATTATGTTATGGTTACCATTTTCTAAATCTTCCATTACCTACTTGTCCCTCATTTCCTTGAACTAGATCCGTTGTTGTCTCCTTCACTGTTGGATTAAAAACATACTGATCTAGACAGCAGCCATAGAAACCTCTCAACTTCTTAACCACTTACTTGATTGTAGAAATATAGATCAGAATTGAAGTCTTACTATAGTCCTGTTGTGTCTGCAGTTTTCTCAAATTTGCCTATATCATCCTTTGTTTCCTTCTCACTGTATTGGCAATCAATAATATAACTCCCAGAAGATGAATATTTCTCTCATTCCTTCATTCAACCAAATAGATTCAGCTTTTTCACCATTCCTGTATCATCCTTACATTCTGGTGCTGTAATGGAATCTTTGACTAATACTACCAATCCTTTTTTTTCTTATTCAATCCTTCCTGTATGGAACGAGGAATATTTAGCTTCCTGGCCTGGACTAGCTTAAATATATCTCTGTTAAGTATTATATTACATTAATGATATTATATATTATATTAATTACATTATACCTATATCCCCTACAGCAATTTATGTCTCTCTCTCATCAATTTTACTCAGAATAATTTCCTATTTGTTCTTTATTACATTCTAATTATTCTGCTTTAACTTTCTTATACCCTTGATGCACTTTCTTCACTTGCTTCCTCACCTTGTTTTACACCTCAGAGACAGTGACAGACTGAAAAAAAATGGTGGTTTGGAGTTTCATCATGCCAACAAGTCATAGAAATTGGTTGTAAACTTGATGCTAGATTTGAACCATTTGTCTCGCTTCATGGGTACATCAGGGGTCGGATTGTCAAAGGGCTGCAGAGTTGGGACTCTGTGTAGACACAATTTGAAAATCGTGGTCCCGCAGGTCATCTCCAGAACTCATCGCCTCCGGGACGGTCCAAAATTTTCCATTTGAGGGGCAGGGAAGGGAACAGGGAAGCTGCACGCCTCCAATTAAGGGCCCATTAAACCCATGAAGGAACTCGTTAAGGGGCCGGCGGGGTCTGCACTGCAATTTTCAAAGGTAATTCTGGTGCGCCTGACCACTCTGGTTCACAATAATGCACAGCTGTCAGGCTCACAGCGGGCAGGAGGCAAACTTTATTTCTGCACGATAAAATGTTTTGGGCCCATGGGGATCTTGCATGGGCCAAATGCAGGACAGTTTTCTTTTCATTCTGGAAGTGCTGCCTCATCTCTTTATTCTGCTGGCCCTCCATGGAGCTGTCTGCTCTCAGGCATCAGCAGGCCCCATCATGGCTCCCTCCTCCTGCAGACGCTCAGTGCCACTAATTGGGCACCGAGCTCGCCTTCTGCCCAGTTACAGCATTACCATTTGAAGATCGTTCAGGCGCAGGGTTGAAAACTGAAAATCTTCCAGGCATCGGGTTCCCAACCCCAATTGAAAATTCAGCCCCCGTTGTCACAAAATTTCAGAACTAATTGTTATTTAGAGATCTCTCAGTGCTTTCAACAACATCAGAAAAATCAGGGCGCTCACCAATCACCAGCTAACAAAGCATTAAGGAGATGTAGAACTGGACAGAATTGCAATGATTTGATCAAGCTTTGAGGAAATATTCATACTTGTCAATGTAAATAACTTTATATGAAGAGTCATTCATTTACACAGATGGCATTAAGTGAAATGGGGAAGACTGCTTTTCTATTACAGTAAAATAACTAATTTTGACGGGGCTGTATTACAGGACAACCTTTCTCTCCAAGATTTGGATTTGAACAGGAGAAAGCTGCCCTATCTTGAGGCTGCAAAGTGTAACAAGTGGAATTATTTTTTTCAGTTTCGCTGCCACTGATCAATGGTGCACAATACTATTTGGACAATTACACCGTAAAACACCGCAGGGGTAGGCTATGTAAGAAAGTGATGTGCAACACAGAAAGGGAGCTCTGCTGTGATTTGGCGAGAGGTGCATTGCCAGGCTGATATAAAGAGAATTGTGCATGTCAGTGCCAATGCAGGAACAGATGATAATCATTTGGGTGTATTCTGAAGAAGAAGGGAAATGATCGGCATTGTTCCCACAGTAACAATAACTTGCATTAATATACTGAACTTAATTAATAAGATGCACCAAGCAGTAGAAGGAGAATTAGGAGAGTTAGTGAACTGGCAGCTAGCATTACAGGAAATCCCAAAGTTTTCTATAGGCATATAAATAGTAAAAGGGTGGTAAAAGGAGGAGTGGGGATGATTAGGAATCAGAAAGGGGATTTACACATGGAGGCAGTTAGCATAGCTGAGGTAGTAAATGAATACTTCGCATCTGTCTTTACCAAGGAAAAAGATGCAAACCAGGCAATGTTGAATGAGGAGGTAAGTCAGACACTGGAGGGGTTTAAAACTGATAAAGAAGACGTATTAGATAGGCTGTCTGTACTTAAAGTGGGTAAAGCACCAGGGCCAGATGAGATGCATCCAAGGATAATGAGAGAAGTGAGAGTGGAAATCGCAGAGGCACTGGCCATAATTTTTCAGTCTTCCTTGTGCCAGAGGACTGGAGAATTGCAAACGTTACACCCTTGTTCAAAAAAGGGTGTAAAGATAAGTCAGCAACTACAGGCCAGTCAGTTTAACTTGGTGGTGGGAAAACATCTAGAAAAAATAATTAGGGGCAAAATCAATAGTCACATGGACAAATGTGAATTAATTAAGGAAACACAGCATGGATTTCTTAAGGGAAAATCATATTTAACTAACTTGGAGTTTTTTGAGGAGGTAATGGAGAGGGTTGATGAAGGAAGTGCTGTTGATGTGGTGTACATGGACTTTCAATAGGCGTTTGATACTGTGCGACATAACAGACCTGTGAGCAAACTTATAGCTCATGGAATAAAAGGGACAGAAGCAACATGGATACAAAATTAGCTGAGTGACAGGAAATAAAGAGTAGTGGTTAATGGATGTTTTTTGGGCTGGAGGAAGTTTTGTTGTGGAGTTCCCCAGGGATCAGTGTTGGGAGCCTTGCTTTTCTGATATATGCTAATGACCTAGACCTTGGTGCACAGGGCACAATTTCAAACTTTGCAGATGATATGAAAATTGAAAGCATTGTGAACTGTGAGGACTATAGTGTAGAACTTCAAAAGGACATAGACAAATTGGTGGAATGGGCAGACAGGTAGCAGATGAAGTTCAATGCTGTGAAATGTGAAGTGATTCATTTTGGTAGGAAGACTATGGAGAGACAATATAGAATAAAGGATACAATTCTAAAGTGGATGCAGGGGCAGAGGGACCTGGGTGTATATGTGCATAAGTAATTGAAGGTGGCAGGACAGATTGAGAGAGTGCTTAATAAAGCATACAGTATCCTGGGCTTTATTAATAGGGGCACAGAGTACAAGAGCAATGAAGTTAGGTTGAACTTGTATAAAACACTAGTTCGGCCTCAGCTGGAGTACTGCGTCCAGTTCTGGGCGCCACACTTGAGGAAAGACGTGAGGGAATTGGAGAGAGCACAGAAAAGATTCACGAGAATGGTTCCAGGGATGAGGAATTTAAGTTATGAAGATAAATTTGAGAAGTTAGGACTGTTTCCCTTGGAGAAGAGAAGGCTGAGAGGTGATTTGATAGAGGTATTCAAAATTATGAGGGGTCTGGACAGAGTAGATAGAAAGAAACTGTTCCCACTCGTGAAAGGATCGAGAACAAGAGGACACAGATTTAAAGTATTTGGTAAGAGAAGCAAAAGTGACATGAGGAAAAACTTTTTCAAGTAGCTGTTAAGTTTAAAAGTCTGGAATGCGCTGCCTGAGAACGTGGTGGAGGCCGGTTCAACTGAAGCATTCAAAAGTGAATTAGACTATGATATGAAAAGGAAGAATGTGCAAGGTTATGGGGAGAAGGCAAGGGAATGGAATTGAGGGAATTGCACTTTCGGACAGCTGGTGCGGACACGAATAGCGGGCCGAATAGCTTCCTTCTGCACTGTATTGATTCTGTTGATTCTGTGATTGGACTCTGCAGCACTCCCTCAGTACTGCACTAGATTTTATGCTAAAGTCTCTGGAGTGGGATGCAGCCTTCTGACTCAGAAATAAGAGTGCTACCACTGAGCTACAGCTGACACATGGGATACCTTTGTTGCTCTTGTGATGTATGCTCCACAAAAAGTTTACAGAATTAAGAAATAAGCAATTCTAAAATATGGAATTGTACTATTTTTCTTTCGAATTTGCAGTTTTTTGTAAACAGATATACTGAGCAGTTTTTGTATTTTACAGTAAAACCATGATTCATTTCAATGAAAGGATTCCTTTCTGAATAATAAACATGGATGGGTACAGTATATACTTAATGGGCTGGATTTTAAGAGCCGAGCTCAAAAAATCGGGGCGGGTCACACGCCAAAGAGCTGCCACGATCTTACGCCCTGCGGCTTATTTAAATAGTCGGGGGTGGGCTGCCTCCCCCAATCTGTCAGGCTGTCCGTTCCTAGCAATGGCATTAGCTGCCTGTGTGCAGACGCTGGCACCATTTTTAAAGGGCAGCCAGCCCTTCTGGCATATTCAAATTTTTAAAGAAAGATCCCCAAAATTAAATAAATAAATTTCTTTTGCCCCTTTCCCACCCCCCCAATTAACAATTACCATAACTATTTGCTCTTCCTCCCCTCAAACACTTACCGTTTACATCTGACCTTCCCCGCACCTCACCCCCACAAACTGCACGAAGTTTAAGGCTCAACCCTTCTCACCATCCCCTACACCCATTGCGTTTATTTGACCCCATTCCCCCATTCCCCACCCCCCCCCTCAACCTCCCACACTGACAAACGTACCTCCACCTCCCTCCCCACCAGAGAGGTGCCACGTTTCCCCTAACAGGGATCTGAAGGCGCAGGAGTGCCGGCTGCCACACCGATGATCGCGGCGGGCCCTCAAGATTGGAGTTAAGTGTATTTAAATTTATTATTTTTATTGATTTGCATATTTAAATTGTTGTCCCGACACCCAGCGGCAGTGGGTGCTGGAGGGCACCACGGAGCCTTGCTGCTGCTGGGAGGATTGAGCTGGGCCCTGCTGGTGTCGGGTCCATGGCGGGCCTCATCCGGAGCCATCTTCAGGCCCCCCCTCACCCCGCCATTTATCAATGGCTTGTTAAAATCCAGCCCAATATGTTGTGCAGGCAGAGGTTAATGCTGTCTGCCTGTTTAATACATTTTATTGTATCGACTCATTTAAATGCTTTGCCAATAAAGATCTCTTATGTATATAAATTATTTAAGAAAGGGAGAATTATGGAAAACAGTTTCTCTCACCAACAGAGTAATGCAGATTGAGTTTCTGCGACATACATAGTTGCCAAAAGGAGCAGCAATCAAGAAATCAGAGAATATTTCCACCACATAAACAGAAAGAAGTTTTTTTTCTACATCCATACCTTCTCGAGGAGTTCCTACTGGTTAACATCTATTCTTAGTTCAGTGTTCCTGTTTGAACACAAAAGGAGTATGACCCCGTAAGGGGGGGGTGGTCTTCAGAAAAGATGTAGACAGGGGAAAGAAGTTAAGTGCAAGTTGATAGCTAAACCATTATTCAATGTGATTTGCTCACTTAAGTCCACCGAACTGTGCAAATTCACCAATTAAATTAGTGCTCATGTTCCAGTTTGACATTTTTTAAATGTAAATGTGGATGAGATCTTATCTCCAAATCATGTCATCATGTCATGCTTCTTTACTATGTACTTATTACTGTTCTCAGTTGTCAGGCAGGCCCACTTAAATGTAACAGGATGGCTGGTATATTCATTTGAAAAATAATCAAGACCTCTTGGCCACTTAAGTGTGACAGGGTGATTAATCACTCATCTTCCCACTAAACTGCAACAAGGTGACAGTGCCTATGTTTTAATTTACAGGTTTTGGAATCTTGTCATTACAGTTGAAAGAAAACACAAAAGGTTTCTGAAAATACATAGCAGCTCTGTCAGAATCCGAAAGATAAAGAAACAAGCTCAAAGGGTCAAAACCGAATAACATTAAACTGTCTTTTCTCTTTTCACAAATTGATGGATCTGCTGTGCAGTTGCAGCATTTTCTGGTTTTATTTCAGATTTCCACCAGCTGCAGGTTTTTTTTAAATTCCAAGATGTTTCCAGAGGTACCTCATGTAATATTGCAGAGCACATAATTTTTAAATGAATATTCCGCAGCAATTATGAAATAATTTTTACCAAGAATCAATAGTGTCCAGATCACTTTGATAGACTGGTAAAAATTGTAAGAGACCAAGGAAAATAAGTGGAATGCATGATTGAAAAGAATATAATTAAACTGCCATGTTGTTTCCACTATATGTGCTGTGACTCAACCACACACTTCCAAAATATGGTTAGGAATGGTTGTTTTTATGTACTGTAAATATAAGAGTAATAAGAGACTACTGTACACTCTAGTGCAATGTATTACAATACATATAAATTACAAAATATAACAAAGCTCTGGTTAGATCACACCTGTAGTCCTGTGAGCAGTTCTGGGAACAACACCTTTGAAAGGATATATAGCTCTGGAGGGGGCACAGCGTTGATTTACCAGAATATACGTGGACACTAAGGGTTAAATTATGAGAAGAGATGACACAAACTAAGGTTGTATTTATTCCCTGGAATTTAGAATATTAAGGCTGATTTGATTGAAATTTACAAGATATTAAGTGGAACAGATAGAATAGATAGAGAAACTATTTTGGCTTGTTGGGGAGTCTCGGACCAGAAAGGCACGGTCTAAGAATGCAAGCTAGACTTTTCAAGAGTGAAATTAGGAGACACTTCTACACACAAAGGGTGGTAGAAGGTTGAAACTCTCTTCTACAAACGGTATTTGACGCTAGATCAACTGTTAATTTTAAATCTGAGATTAATAGATTTTGTAATCCAAAGATATTAAGGGATATGGGGCAAAGGCGGGTATATGGAGATAGATTGCAGATCAGCTATGTCAGTACCAACGACATAGGTAGAAAAAGGGATGAGGTCTTGCAAGATGAATTTAAGGAGTTAGGAGCAAAATTAAAAAGCAGGACCTCAAAGGTAGTAATCTCAGGATTACTACCTGTGCCACGTGTTAGTGAGTATTGTAACAGGAGAATAGACCAGATGAATGTGTGGCTGGAGAAATGGTGCAGGAGGGAGGGATTTAGATTCCTGGGGCATCAGGACCGGTTCTGGGGAAGGTGGGACCAGTACAAGCTGGACGGGTTACACCCAGGCAGGATCGGAACCGATGTCCTCGCAGGGGCGTTTGCTGGTGCTGTTGGGGACTATTTAAATTAGAATGGCAGGGGGATGGGAACCTGAGCAGGGAGACTGAGGAGGAGGAAACAAGGATAGAAACAAAAGACAGGAAACAAAAAGGCAAAAGTGGAAGGCAGAGAAATCAAGGGCAAGAATCAAATAGGTCCATAGTGCAAAATAATGCTAAGATGACGAAGAATGTTAAAAAGACAAGCCTAAAGGCATTGTGTCTCAATGTGCGGAGTATTCGCAATAAGGTAGGCGAATTAACCATGCAAATAGATGTAAATGGATACGATATAGTTGCAGTTACAGAGACATGGCTTCAGGGTGACCAAGGATGGGAACTGAACATCCAGGGGTATTCAATATTTAGGAAGGACAGGCAAAAAAGGAAAGGAGGTGGAGTAGCGTTTTTAGTAAAAGAGGAAATCAATTCAATAGTGAGGAAGCATATTAGCTCAGAGAATCCTGATGTGGAATCTGTATGGGTGGAGCTAAGAAACACCAAGGGGCAGAAAACATTTGTGGGGGTTGTATACAGACCCCCAAACAGCAGTGGTGGTGTAGAGGATGGCATTAAACAGGAAATTAGAGACACATGCAATAAGGGTGCAAGTGTAATTATGGGTGGCTTTCATCTACATATAGATTGGGCAAACCAAATTAGCAATAATACTGCAGAGGTGGAATTCCTGGAGTGTGGACGTGATGGTTTTTTGGACCAATACGTTGAGGAACCAACTAGAGAACAGGCCATCCTAGACTGGGTATTGTGTAATGAGAAAGGATTAGTTAACAATCTTGTTGTGCAGGGTCCCTTGGGGAGGAGCGACCATAACATGATGGAATTCTTCATTAAGATGGAGAATGAGAGAGTTGATTCCAAGACTAGGGTTCTGACTCTAAATAAAGGAAACAATGAAGGTATGAGGTGCGAATTGGCTATAATAGATTGGGAACGTTACTTAAAGGGTTGACAGTGGATAGGCAATGGGTAGCAGTTAAAAAGTGCATGGATGAATTACATCAATTGTTCATTCCTGTCTGGCGCAAAAATAAAACAGGAAGGGGGGCTCAACCGTGGCTTACAAAAGAAATTAGGGATAATATTAGATCCAAGGAAGAGTGATATAAAATGGCCGGAACAAGCAGCAAACCTGAGGATTGGGAGCAGTTTAGAATTCAGCAAAGGAGGACAAATGGATTGATTAAGAAGGGGAAAATAGAGTTTGACAGAAAGCTTGCAGAGAACATAAAAACTGACTGTAAAAGCTTCTATAGCTATGTAAAGAAATGAAGATTAGTGAAGACAAATGTGGGTCCCTGACAGTCAGGGACGGGGGAATTTATAATGGGGAACAAAAAATGGCAGACCAATTAAATACATACAAAGTAAATACATACTTTGGTTCTGTCTTCACAAAGGAGGACACAAATTGTCTCCCAGAAATGTTGGGGAACATAGGGTCTAGTGAGAAGGAACTGTATGAAATCAGTATTAGTAGGAAAATGGTGTGAGGGAAATTGACGGGATTGAAGGTCGATAAATCCCCAGGGCCTGATAATCTACATCCCAGAGTACTTAAGGAAGCGGCCCTTGAAATAGTAGATACATTGCTGGTCATTTTTCAAAATTCTATAGACTCTGGAACAGTTCCAACAGATTGGAGGGTAGCTAATGTAACCCCACTATTTAAAAAAGGAGGCAGAAAGAAAACAGGGAATTATAGACCGGTTAGCCCGACATCAGTAGTGGGGAAAATGCTAGAGTCCATTATAAAATATGTAATAGCAGAACACTTGGAAAACAATGACATGATGAGACAAAGTCAACATGGATTTACGAAAGGGAAATCATGCTTGACAAATCAACTGGAATTTTTTGAGGATGTAACTAGTAAAATAGATAAGGGTGAACCAGTGGATGTGGCGTATTTGGACTGTCAGAAGGCTTTCGATAAGGTCCCACATATGAGATTAGCGTGCAAAATTAAAGCACATGGGATTGGGGGTATGGTACTGATATGGATAGAGAACTGGTTGGCAGCCAGGAAACAAAGAGTAGAATAAATTGGTCTTTTTCCGAGTGGCAGGCAGTGACTAGTGGGGTACCACTGGGATCAGTGCTAGGACCCCAGCTATTCACAATATATATTAATGATATAGATGAGGGAATTAAATGTAATATATCCAACTTTGCAGATGACACAAAGCTGGGTGGGAGTGTGAACTGTGAGGAGGATGCAGAGAAGCTCCAGTGAGATTTGGACAGGTTGAGTGAGTGGGCAAATACATGGCAGATGCAGTATAATGTGGATAAATATGAGGTTATCCACTTTGGTGGCAAAAACAGAAAGGCAGATTATCTGAATGGCGATAGATTGGGAAAGGGGGAGGTGCAGCGAGACCTGGGTGTCCTTGTGCACCAGTCTCTGAAAGTAAGCATGCAGCAGGCAGTTAAGAAGGCAAATGGTATGTTGGCCTTCATAGTGAGAGGATTTGAGTACAGGAACAAGGATGTCTTGCTGCAATTATACAAGGCCTTGGTGAGACCACATCTGGAGTATTGTGTGCAGTTTTGGTCTCCTTTTCCGAGGAAGAATGTTTTTGCTATGGAGCGAGTGCAGCAAAGGTTCACCAGACTGATTCCTGGGATGGCAGGACTGACGTATGAAGAGAGATTGGGTCGATTAGGCTTTTATTCGCTAGAGTTTAGAAGAATGTGAGGGGATCTCATAGAAACCTACAAAATTCGAACAGGACTGGACAGACTAGATGCAAGAAGTATGTTCCCGATGACCGGATAGTCCAGGACGACGGATCACAATCTAAGGATAATATGACAAGCCATGATTGTATTGAATGGTGGTGCAGGCTTGAAGGGCCGAATGGCCTACTCCTGCTCCTATTTTCTATGTTTCTATCTCATTGAATGGCGGGGCGGAATAGGCCCAATGGGCTAAATAGTCTGTTGCTATCTTCCTGGAAATGCTATTTTATTTTGAACAAACTTGCAAAGAGATTACAAAACGGAAACAGGCTTTTTTGCTCAACTAGTCCATGTTGGTGCTTATCCTCCACATGGGCAATAGTCCAAATCCCATGCGTACATTCTATTCCCATATCACTTCATATCCCAAAAAATAATGCTGATGCTGAAAATCTGAAATAAAAGGAGAATGCTGGAAATACTCAGCAGGTCTGGTAGCATCCGTGGAGAGAGAAACAGAGTTAACATTTCAGCTCGATGACCTTTCACAAGAACCTCATACCCGCTTTCCTTTAACCATCTATCTAACCTATCCTTAAATGTTGACATGTCCTCTGCTTCAATCACTAACTCTGGTAGTGCCTTCCACTACCTTCAATGTAAAAAAAATTCTCCTGCTCTTCAGCCCTAAGTCTCTTGCATTTAGCCTTATATCTATAACCCCTCACTCACTGGAAACAGTCTACTTGCATCTACCCTGTTGTGGAAATTGATCATTCTAAACACCCTTATCAGATTTCGCAATTTCATCCGTAATGTGAGAATACATTCAGGAGATAGTCTTTTGCATCTCCTGGCTGTCACCTGGTGGGAAAACCACAGTGGCTTCCCCATTCAGCCTGGAGTTAAAATTACAGTGGGGGCTCGGTGGCAGCAGGACCTCGCCAGCATTGGGCATGTGGCTCTGACACCCCACACAGAAGCCTGAATAAAATTCACGGCTGGTGGGACAATGGGCAACTTTCCACTGGATAAGTAACCTGGTGGCATTTTAAGTGCCCACCCGCTCTGTTTCCACCATATAAGCAGGGTAAAAATTGCCCCCTAGACTTTTACAGCAGTCATTGAGCTCAGTCACATATCCTTAGCAGGTTTTCAGTTAATAATCCCTTACTCTGCTCAATAAAGGGAGCTCAGGCATCTGCGTGCTTTTGACTGGCATGCAACCCAGCATACAGATGGCTCCAGTTCCTTTGCAACAAATCCAGTTGGGAGTGACAATATCACAGATGGATGTACTGACATAGTTTACACCAGTGACAGGAGCCAAATTAGGACGAACACAAAAAAATACATACTGGGCTCCAAAAGCAAAACAGTTTGCCTTATACTTTTGACTTGAAAGAGGTTTTGAAACTTTCTGTCTTATTAACCATTACAAATGACGTGGGCTGATAAAGGGATATGATCTGCATTTTGCAAAGCAGTACAAAACTGCCAAATGGTGTAATTTTCTTCAATAAGTAGTTCTCCAAGTAGCAGCTAATTGCATCATTAATGGTTTTAATAATTGATACATTAAATGTATTGATTTTCTCAGTGTTTGAGATACGTGATAGCATAATAAGTTCATAGGATTGATCTGATCAGAAAAGTTTGGATGAAGCCAAAGTTGGGCCAAAGGTGGAGCAAATGGAGAATGTCCAGTTCATTTATCTTTGTTTTGATTTCTTTTTATAACTGATTCATTTAATGCCCATTTGATATTTAGTTTAACACTGGTTTCACATAAAATCCTGTTAATTAAGTTAAATATTTCAATGAACAAGATTGATAAAATAAAGAGAATTGCATTTTTCTTAATTCAAAAAGCAGCAATTAAAAATCATGCACAGCGGGAATGATGGATAAAGTGTGGAATACGTCAGATTGCCTGAAAGATTTATTTGTATCAAGTGCCAACTGCGTTAGATTCAATTGTGCTGTTAACTTTACCCACATTATCACTGTGTTGCTCTGTGGCAGACTGAAGAGTGGTTTTACTGTTATAGACTCACAGTAACTGATGCACAGGGTGAGGAATAGTTGGTTTACTTCAGGTCTTCTGCAGCCATCAGAAAGATTAGGCAATAATATGAATAAATGAGTCGAAATAGTAGAAAAGAGATCATCAGGCCCATTAAATCCATCCCCCATCCGGGCATGATGCAACCATATACATTATTTACTATAATAATAACATAAAATGCTGGACATACTCAGCAAGAGAGAGAAACAAGGTCATCAATGTGAAATGTTAACTCTGTTTCTCTCTCCACAAATGCTGCTTGACCTGCTGAGTATTCCCAGCATCTTCTGTTTTTATTTATGGTACATTATTTACTCACCCACATCCCTGCCCTCACCACACCCTCCCAACCATATAATCTGTTGTCGGACAGCTTTAAGAAGGGATCACCTTAAGAATGGACCACCTTTAGAATTGTAAGTGAAGATCACACACCAAAGGAACAAGTAATATTACAATCTCCCTGCAGAAGTGAGAGAGAGAAAAAAATGGTGCAGTTTATTCAGGTAAAACTTTGCTAACTCCCTCTCTGACTCCCTAAGACAAGGTTCCAAGAGATTAAAGTTCCCATAATTTCTCACAAATACGCGTATTTGCTCTCTATAATCGTAAATGTCCTTTTCAATCAGGTCCTTTTGAAAGCATGTGTCAGCTGTGGCTCAGCCAGCACTCTCGCTGCTGAATCATACTGTTCTGGGTTCAAGTCCTACTCCAGGACTTCAGCATGAAAATCAAGGCTGAAGGAGTGCTATACTGTTGGAGGTGCTGTCGTTCAGATGAGCTATTAAACTGAGGGCCATGTTTGCCTGCTCAAGTGAAAGTAAAAGATGCCATGACACTATTTCAAAGAAGAACAGGGGAATTATCCTTGGTACAAAAGCAAAATACTGTGGATGTCAAAAATCTGAAACAGAAAATGCTGGAAATACTCAGCAGACCAGGCAGCATCTTTGGAGAAAAAAAAGAGTTACTGCTTCAGGTCTGTGACTTTACGTCAGAATTCAGTTCCTTTTAGTGCAAGAGGAAATTAAACTTGGGTCCCACAACTAAAAGATTAGACTGGATTTTATGTGTTGTGCACTGCACCTTGTTATTTTTTGCCATCCCAACCTTTTATGTTTGACAGGAACCTACTGTTCAATGATAGAGTTGAGTTGTGCTTTGTTATTTCGAACTGAAGCCAACAATTATCTGAAATAAAAACAGCAGTTTCTGGAAATACACAGCTGGCCTGTTAGATGCTAAAAGGAAATAGCAAGTTGATGCTTCAGCTGGAAGCCCTTCACCAAACAGCTCTGATATGGGCCCTCCATCCAAAACTTTTGCCTGTCTTTTCTGTTGGTTGAGGCTAAAAAGTCTGCTAACTTTTTATGGTTGCATCATGCCCGGACGGGGGATGGATTTAATGGGCCTGATGATCTCTTTTCTACCATTTCTACTCATTTATTCATATTAATGCCTAATCTTTCTGATGGCTGCAGAAGACCTGAAGTAAACCAACTATTCCTCACCCTGTGCATCAGTTACTGTGAGTCTATAACAGTAAAACCACTCTTCAGTCTGCCACAGAGCAACACAGCGATAATGTGGGCAAAGTTAACTGCGTATTTCCAGCATTTGATGTTTTCATTTCAGATTTCCAGCATGCCTTTTTTTTAAAATCGTTGGGTAGATCTTTATTCTGAAGGTATCTGGAAAGTGTTCTTACCTTTCTCTATTTTTTAAATCAGCCGAGCTCCAGATTATGTAAGACCTCCTGGGCATCCCATTACATCATGCTATTGCAAAAAGGGCATGCTATACTGAAGCCACTGTTCAGGTTCGCAGGGATACATGCAGACAAAGCACCGCAATTAGACTGATTTCCTCACTAGGGCACTTTGTGCCTACTGGGTGCAAAATGTATGAAGACTGTTCCCAAATAAAGTTATTCTTCAACTTAAAGAACATAAACATACAGAGCCATTAGACAGAAAAGGAATTGTAGTTTTGATCTTTAACTTTTAAGCTGTAATATTGAATATAAAGCTGTTGTTTTCTTTTATCATAACCTCTTTTGAAGATAAGGGGCGATACCACTGGGAATAGAATATTTTAGCATCAATTATTAATATGAAAGAGCATTCATGACTGTACCAGCGAGAGTCTCTCCACTTTCACAGCCATTCTTATAGTGTCAGCGAGACTGCCAAACCTTAGTGCTCATTTATGAGCATTTGTAGGCTGCCAACTTAGAGTCTGCTGCACAGAAACAAACCATTCAGTCCAACTGGTCTATGCCAGTGCTTATGCTCCACAAGAGCCTCCTCCCATCCCTCTTCACTTAACCTGAGGCAAGTGCTGAAAAGGGAATCTAATTGTGGGTGGGGGCACTTATTCTGATTGGTACCTGGAGGAAACTACAAGTCCTTCTGCACTTATCTGTAAAACTGTCTCTGTCCAGGAAAAGTATATGGAATTCCTCCTCTGACTAATGCTGGCATCTGGGCTTTGATGTGTAATGCAGAGACCCAGGGCCGGATTTTCTATTTTGGGTCAGGACCCCGACACCAGGGTCAAATGTGGGTCCTGAACCAGCACCTTGACGTGAGCAGTAACCCGATGTCGATTTTTGCTGGAATGGCCAATTGATGGCAAGAGGGCGTGCTCATCATCCAATTAAGGATGGTGGGTGGGCTCTCAAAGTTGTAGGGCCAATAGGAGCCCCTCCAGCACTGAAGCAGCTGCAGCCTGCCATTGCAGGTAAGGAAGAGAGAAAGTGCCTCCATCATGCGGCGCCCTCATCACTTTTGACATATGTGAAATTAAGAATGGCCACATCTGCCAAACCATCATTGGAAACCCCTCCATAGGGTGGCCTGTAGCCAGAGCAGTTGCCAGGTATGAAGGGTGGCTGTGGGTGGCACCTCAAAGTGTTTTTGGAGTGCTGCCCCCCTGGCTTGCTGCTGAGAAGCTACCCCCAGGCATCTGCCGTGCTCATGAAACTGCAGGGGGCCTGCAGGCCAATTGAAAAATTCCAGTCGGCCCTCTAGTCAATGGCCTTAACTGCTTTTTTATTTGACTTAAAAAGCTACCTGACGCTTTTGGGCGGGTAACCGTTCCTCACCCCCTATCCGGCCTTCAAGAAAATGGCCAGGAGTCAGGGCTGTGGCGGGGAACCAGCATTCTAGCCGTGTCGAGAAACTCCTCACTTGTCCATGTTCGTTCATGCCCTGATATTGGGGCCAAAATCCTGCCCCCAATTGCTATAAGGAATGTAAACACAGGGAAATGGCTCCCCATGGTTTAGTACCATGAACACGCGTGTTAACAAGTATCAGGGTTCAGGTCTAAAGGCATTGTGTCTTAATGCGTGGAGCATTTGCAATAAGGTAGATGAATTAACAGCGCAAATAGAAGAAAGGTACAGCAATAATCATGAGTGATTTTAATATGCATATAGACTGAATTAATCAAATTGGCAAGGGTAGCCTCGAGGGTGAGTTCATTGAATGCATTCGAGATTGTTTTTTGGAGCAATATGTTGTGGAACTAACCAGGGAATAGGCTATTCTAAATTTGGTATTATGTAATGAGGTGGGATTGATGAATGATCTCAGAGTTAAGGATCCTCTCGGGAAGAGTGATCATAGCATGCTAGAATTTCAAATTCAGTTTGAGGGCGAGAAACTGGAGTCCCACACTAGCGTTCTGGAGTTAAACAAAGGTAATTACATAGGCATGAGGACAGATTTGGCCCTAGTGGACTGGGCAGGAAGGCTAAAAGGTAGAACAGTTGATGAGCAGTGGCAGATGTTTAAGGTGATATTCAATTCCTCCCAACTAAAATATATTCCAGAGAGAAAGAAAGATTCTAAGGGGGGGAAAAAACATCCATGGCTAAGCAAGGAAGTTAAGGATAACATAAAGACAAAAACTACGGCATACCATATTGCAAAGGCCAGTGGCAGGCTGGAAGTGGTGGCACAGTGGTTAGCACCGCAGCCTCACAGCTCCAGTGACCCGGGTTCGGTTCTGGGTCCTGTGCGGAGTTTGTAAGTTCCCCCTGTGATCGTGTGGGTTTCCGCCGGGTGCTCCGGTTTCCTCCCACAGCCAAAGACTTGCAGGTTGATAAGTAAATTGCCCTTAGTGTAGGTAGGTGGCAGGATAATTGTGGGGATGTGGTAGGAAATATGGGATTAATGTAGGATTAGTTCAAATGGGTGGTTGATGGTTAGCACAGACTTGGTGGGCCAAAGGGCCTATTTCAGTGCTGTATTTCTCTATGACTCTAAGATTGGGAAATTTAAAGATCAACAAAGAGTTACTAAAAAAGTAATAAAAAGAGCAAATGTAAATTATGAAAGAAAACTAGTGAAAAATATAAAAACAGATAGCAAAAGCTTATATAAGTATATAAAAGGGAAGACAGTACCTAAAGTGAATGTTGGTCCTTTGGAGGATGAGACAGGGGAATTAATAGAGGGGAACACAGAAATGGCGGAGACACTAAATCAGTATTTTGCTTCAGTTTTCACAGTGGAGGACTCAAGTAGCATCCCAATAGTAACAGGAAATGCAGAGGTTACAGAAAGGGAGGAACTTAGAACGATCATCATCACTAAGGAAAAAGTACTGAGCAAACTACTGGGATTGAAGGCAGACAAGTCCCCAGGGCCTGATGGCCGACATCCTAGGGTCTTAAAGCAAGTGGCAACAGAGATAGTGATCCATTGGTTATAATATTCCAAAATTCCCTGGATGTGGGAAAAGTTTCAGTGGATTAGGAAAAAGCTAATCTAACACTCTTATACAAAAAGGGAGGGAGGAAGAAAGTAGGAAACTACAGACCAGTTACTTTAACATCTGTCGTTGGGAAATTGTAGGAACCCATTATTAAGGAAGCAATAACAGGACATTTAGCAAGTCAAAACGTAATCCATCAGAGTCAGCATGGTTTTATGAAGGGTAAATCGTGTTTGACTAATTTGTTAGAGTTCTTCGAAGCTGTAACAAGCAAAGTGGATAAGGGGAACGTGTAGATGTAGTATATCTGGACTTCCAGAAGGCATTTGATAAGGTGCCGCACCAAAGGTTAATACACAAGGTAAGATCACATGGGGTTAGGGGCAATTTATTATCTTGGATAGAGGATTGGCTAACCAACAGAAAACAGAGGGTCGGGATAAATGGGTCTTTTTCTGGCTGGCAAGATGTAACTAGTGGGGTGCCACAGGGTTTGGGTCCTCAGGCACCAACTATTTACAATTGATATTAATGACTTGAATGCAGGGATAGAAGGTACTGTAGCCAAATTTGCAGATGACACTAAAATAGGTGGGATAGGAAGTATGCAATAAAGAAATAAAAAATGTAAAAATGGATATGGATAGGTTAGGTGAATGGGCCAAAATTTGGCAGATGGAGTTTAACGTGGACAAGTGTGAGGTTATCCATTTTGGTCAGAAGAATAGAAAGGCAAATTATTATCTAAATGGAGAGAAACTTCAGAGTGCTTCAATGCAAGGGGATCTGGATGTCTTCATGCATGATTAGCTGAAAACTAGTTTGCAGGTACAGCAGGTGATAAGGAAGGCAAATGGAATTTTGGCATTTATTGCTAAAGGAATAGAGTATAAAAACAGGGCAGTGTTGCTGCAACTGTACAAGGCATTAGTGAGACCGCACCTGGAGTATTGCGTACAGTTTTGGTCCCTTTACTTGAGGAGGGATGCAGTTGCACTGGAGGCAGTTCAGAGGAGGTTCACTAGATTGATTCCAGAAATGAGGGGTTTGTCTTATGAAGAGAGATTGAGCAGTTTAGGCCTTTACTGTTTACAGTTGAGAAGAATGAGAGGAGATCTAATTGAGGTATATAAGATGATTAAGGGGATTGACAAAGTAGACGTAGAGAGGATTTTCCTTTTGTGGGGCAATCTAGAACAAGAGGTCATAGTTTTAGGATAAGGGGCAGCAGATTTAAAACAGAGATGAGGAGAAATTACTTCTCTCAAAGGGTCGTGAGTCTGTGGAATTCACTACCCCAGAGTGCAGTGGATGCTGGGACATTGAGTAAATTTAAGGAGGAGATAGACAGATTTTTAATTAGTAATGGGTTGAAGGGAAAGTGGAGTTGAGGCCGAGATGAGATCAGCCATGATCGTATTGAATGGCGGAGCAGGCTCGAGGGGCTGAATTGCCTATTCCTGCTCCTAGTTCTTATGTTCTTATGATATAGTTGCGATTAAAGAGACATGGTTGCAGAGTGACCAAGGACGGGAACTGAACATCCAGGGGTATTCAATATTTAGGAAGGACAGGCAAAAAGGGAAAGGAGGTGGGGTAGCTTTGTTAGTAAAGGAGGAAATCAATGCAATAGTGAGGAAGGATATTGAATCAGAAAATCATGATGTGGAATCTGTCTGGGTGGAGCTATGAAACACCAAGGGGCAGAAAACGTTGGTGGGGATTGTCTATAGGCCCCCAAACAGTAGGGAATATGTAAGGGATGGCATTAAACAGGAAATTAGAGATGCATGCAATAAAGGTACAACTGTAATCATAGGTGACCTTAATCTACATATAGATTGGTCAACCAAACTAGTAATAATACTGTGGAGGAGGATTTCCTGGAGTGTGTACGTGACGGTTTTTTAGACCAATACATTGAGGAACCAACTAGAGAAGAGGTTATCCTAGACTGGGTATTATGCAATGAGAAAGGATTCATTAACAATCTTGTGTGGGGTCCCTTGGGGAGGAGCAACCATAACATGATATAAAACATGATATAATTCTTCATTAAGATGGAGAGTGAAGTAGTTGAATCCAAAACTAGGGTCCTGAATCTAAATAAAGGAAACTACGAAGGTATGAGGCGCGAGTTGGCTATGGTAGATTGGGGAGCTTTACTAAAAGGGTTGACGGTGGATAGACAATGGATAATATTTAAAGAATATGTACATGAATTACAACAATTATTCATTCCTGTCTGGCACAAAAATAAAACCGGAAAGTTGGCTCAACCATGGCTTACAAAATAAATTAGGGATAGTATTAGATCCAAAGAGCAGGCATATAAAATTGCCAGAAAAAGCAGCAAGTCTGAGCATTGGAAGCAGTTTAGAATTCAGCAAAGGAAGACAAAGAGGTTGATTAAGTGGGGGAAAATAGAGTCTGACAGTAAACTTGTGGGGAACATAAAAATTGACTGTAAAAGCTTCTATAAATATGTGAAGAGAAAAAGATTAGTGAAGACAAATGTAGGCCCCTTACATTCAGAAAAGGGGGAAATTATAATGGGGAACAAAGGAATGGCAGAACAATTAAACACGTACTTTGTTCTGACTTCACAAAGGAGGATATGAATAACCTCCCAGAAACGTTAGGGAACCAAAGGTCTAATGAGAGGGAAAGAACTGAAGGAAATCAGTATTAGTAAAAAAAATAGTACTAGGGAAATTAATGGGGTTAAAGGTTGACAAATCCCCAGGGCCTGATAATCTACATCCCAGAGTAATAAAGGAAGTGGCCCGGGAAATAGTGGATGCATTGGTGGTCATCTTCCAAAATTCTATAGACTCTGGAGCAGTTCCTCCAAATGTAACCCCACTATTTAAAAAAGGAGGGAGAAAAAAACAGGGAATTTCAGACCAATTAGCCTTACATCAGTAGTGGGGAAAATGCTAAAGTCTCTTATAAAGGATGTGATAGCAGAACAAAGTCAGCATGCGTTTATGAAAGGGAAATCATGCTTAACAAATCTACTGGAGTTTTTTGAGGATGTAACTAGTAGAATAGATAAGGGAGAACCAGAGGATGTGGTGTATTTGGATTTTCAGAAGGCTTTTGATAAGGTCCCACATAAGAAGTTAGTATGCAAAATTAAAGCACATGGGATTGGGGGTAATGTTTAGTTTAGTTTAGTTTAGAGATACAGCAGCACTGAAACAGGCCCTTCGGCCCACCGAGTCTGTGCCGACCATCAACCACCCATTTATACTAACCTTGCACTAATTCCATATTCCTACCACATCCCCACCTGTCCCTATATTTCCCTACCACATACCTATACTAGGGGCAATTTATAATGGCAAATTAACCTATCAACCTGCAAGTCTTTGGCATGTGGGAGGAAACCGGAGCATCCGGAGGAAACCCGAGCATCCGGAGGAAACCCACGCAGACACAGGGAGAACTTGCAAACTCCACACAGGCAGTACCCAGAATTGAACCCGGGTCGCTGGAGCTGTGAGGCTGCGGTGCTAACCACTGCGCCACTGTGCCACCTGAATGGATTGAGAATTGGTTGACAGACAGGAAACAGAGAGTAGGAATAAACGGGTCTTTTTCCGGTGGCAGGCAGTGACTATTGGGGTATCGCAGGGATCAGTGCTTGGGCTCCAGCTATTCACAATACATGCTAATGACTCGGGTGAGGGAACTAAATGTAACATTTCCAAGTTTGCAGACGACTCAAAGCTGGGGGGTGGAATATGAGCTGTGAGGAAGATGCAAAGAGGCTCCAATATGATTTGGACAAATTGGATGAGTGGGCAAATGCATGGCAGATGCAGTATAATGTGGATAAATATGAGATTATCCACTTTGGTAGCAAAAACAGGAAGGCAGATTATCTGAATGGTTATAAACTGAGAGAGGGGAATATGCAGCGAGACCTGGGTGTTCTTGTACACCAGAAGGTAAGCATCCAGGTGCAACAGGTGGTAAAAAAGACAAATGGTATATTGGCCTTCATAGTGAGAGGATTCGAGTGCAGGAGCAGGGATGTCTTGCTGCAATTATACAGGGCTTGGTGAGGCTACACCTGGAATATTGTGTGCAGTTTTGGTCTCCTTACCTGAGGAAGGATGTTCTTGCCATGGAGGGACTGAAAATAAGATTTACTAGGCTGATTCCTGGGATGGCAGGATTGGCGTACGAGGAGAGATTGGGTCGACTAGGCTTATATTCACTAGAGTTTAGAAGAATGAAAGGAGATCTCATAGAAACCTATAAAATTCTAACAGGACTAGACAGGCTAGATGCAGGGAGGATGTTCCCGATGGCTGGTGAGTCCAGAACCAGGGGTCGCAGTATCAGCATATGGAGTATGCCATTTAGAACCGAGATGAGGAGAAATTTCTTCACTCAGAGGGTGGCGAACCTGTGGAATTCTCTACCGCAGAAGGCAGTGGAGGCCAAGTCATTAAATATATTCAAGAAGGTGATAGATATATTTCTTAGTGCCAAAGGAATTAAGGGATATGGGGAGAAAGTGAGAACAGGGTACTGAATCAGACGATCAGCCATGATCTTTTTTGAATGGCAGAGCAAACCCGAAGGGCCGAATGACCTACTCCTGCTCCTATTTTCTATGTTGGCTATCCCAAACTAATTTCACTTGATACCCTTACAACCAGCAGGATGAGAAGGTTTTCTGTGCATCAATTTAAATAGGACTTTTCCTCCTCAGATGCAACACCCAAACCACTAAATTACTCTTTTCAAATAATTCTATTATAAGCAACTTGGAATATTTTTGAGGGCCACATTAAAACAGGCTTAGTCCAGAGGTTTTAAACTGTCAACTACAGATGGAAAAATAGACAGTAGCCCATAAATACTAAGTCTGTGCAATGACAAATCCACACTTCCAGCTTGTCATTTACAATTTGATGTAGAAATGCAGCAATGAATTAAAAAGCAAAGAGTTCATTCAATGGGAAAAATGTGCGAATGTGTTGTTTCATAGAATCTAACAGCACAGAAGGAGACTATTCGGCTCATTGCTCCTGTGCCAGCACTTTGAGAAAGATATCCAATTAGTGCCACACCCCAACTCCTTCACCATAGCCGTGCAAATTCACGGCATTTTCAATTGTGCTAGCTTTTGTAACCTTAACATTTTGGGTTTCTTTCCCATCTTGCCACTATCTCAAAGCCTCAGTGTCCTAGGTAGTCCGATTGATTGCAGAAGGGCTGTAATTTCAAACAATCTGGAGCAAGCTGGCATGTAATGGGCACACACAGGGTGAAATTTAATTCCCCCTTGGGAGTGGACTGGGAGGTGGTGGGGGGCATAGTATAAGGAGGGAAAACAGGGGGGCGAAGTGCCCGTCACCTTCCCAGCTCCCCACTGATGAAGTCAGGGGTGGGGAAGGTTAAGATCGCCCTTTCCACCTAGAGGCCAATTGAGGTCCTTAAGTGGCCAATTAAGGGCCTCATCCCACCACCACTGGCACTTAACTAGCAGCGGAGGAGCCCTCCGCCACATGGGGAGGCCGCCCAGTAAAATCAAGTGGTGTCCATGTGGGTTGGTGGGGGGGCCCGCCTGCATGGGCAATCTGTGGCCCATTGTGGGCCCCCCTGTGGCAAAGGCTGCCCCTGCACCAACAATCCACTCTGACCCTCAACAACCGCCTCCCCCCCACCCATAACCCCTTGTTGAGGCTTGCCCGACTGACCCCGCCCCACTTACCTGCTCTCCGAGGCTCCATGGTTGCTCCTGGTCCCAGGTCTCCTGTACTAGCCGTGGCCACCGCTCCAGGCAGTCAATTGCCTTAAGTGCCGTTAACTGCAACAAGGCATCCCCCAAAATGTTGAGGTGGGGTACCCCTCATCTTTCTGGCTGCATAGAATCGAGCCCCCAGTATCATATTTTCCTGCAGTTGGGTGGCTCTTTGATTCGTTGTGAAGCCATGGTCCCCATTGTTATCAATGGAGCCAATTCAGGATGCATTAGGAGGACTGAAGGGGGTGATCATACAAACCTTCACAAGGTCAAAAAACAAATCTAGGAGCTTTAGAGATACAGCACTGAAACAGGCTCTTTGGCCCACCGAGTCTGTGCCGACCATCAACCACCCACTTATACTAATCCTACACCAATTCCATATTCCTACCACATCCCCACCTGTCCCTATATTACCCTACCACCTACCTATACGAGGGGCAATTTATAAGGGCCAATTAACCTATCAACCAGCAAGTCTTTGGCATGTGGGAGGAAACCGGAGCACCCGGAGGAAACCCACGCAGACACAGGGAGAACTTGCAAACTCCACACAGGCAGTACCCAGAACTGAACCCGGGTGGCCGGAGCTGTGAGGCTGCGGTGCTAACCACTGTGCCACTGTGCCGCCCTAAGCTCAAGCCTCAATGTCAATTTTTTGAATAGACAACGGGGAGAGGTCTTCTCCTTAACTGACTTATGAAGATCAGGGGAGTCTCAAGATTAAATTTATATTAAAATTTCACTGCTACAGATGAATGATTTTTATCATATATTTTTATTATATGGATGCATAAATGTATACATAATTTTCTTTAACTGTTATCCACTAGTAAAATTGAATACAGTAGCAATATTCATGGCAGACCTAAAAAAAAATGGCATTGAGGTGGTTCTCATACATACGGCATCCCATCATAGACATATCTTTTGTTCCTTTACTTGTCGCATTACCACCCACTTTTGCATTGCACCATCATCCCTTTTGTGACTTAATCTGTCCTGTTTTCCAGCATATTATAGACCTTTCCTTTTGTTCTTTCCTCCCTCCCCCTATTTCCTATCTCTTTTGTTTAATATTTAAACTTTTCCAGTTCTGATGAAAGGTCATTGACTCTGTTTCTCTCTCCACAGATGCTGCCAGACCTACTGAGTATCTCCAGCATTTTCTATTTTTACTTCAGATTTCCAGCAACCACAGTATTTTGCTTTTGTATAGACATTATAGCATTGGTATTAAGCTGTGATTTTAATGCTTGTAATGAATAAATAAGTAATTAGAACAACAGCCATGTTAAACTCCATTTTGAAAGGAGATTATTCAAATCTTGTGCAGTTATGTATTGTCCCATTCATACTCTAGATGTTCCTAATCAAATTAAAATCCATAATTGTGCTCAAGTAGAACAAACCTTCAAACCTTACATCAGGTTGAAACCTATTCAAAAGTAAATGGATTCAAGGTGGGCTGGGTTTTGAATCTGTGCTCACTTCTCCATTAATTTTGTGCCATAGTGTACAGGTCAAAGGATCAGGCCACAGGTGACAGTTTAAGAGAATCTGAAATGAGAAATGTAGTTTGCCCCAATGAGCTCCAATATCCAATACAGAACTTGCATTGTCACAGATTCTCCTCAGACTTGTTTCATTTCCTGAGAAAGGTGAACAACCACAGGAGAAAACTTGAGAGATAAATTGACATGTTTTCTTTGATCATTAAAGATAACTTTTAACATATAAGATCCTGAGGGGTCTTGACAGGATGGATGTGGAAAGGATGTTTCCCCTTGTGGGAGAATCCAGGACAAGGGGTCACTACTTAGAAATAGAGGGTCGCCCATTTACGACAGAGATGAACCATAATCTTATTGAATGGCAGAGCAGGTTCGAGGAGGCGAGTGGCCTACTCCTACTCCTAATTCGTGTTGTGATGAAAACCACACCTGCCAAAATGAGACATAGTAATTTCATCATATGGAACATTAATTTTGAACTGTTACTGGATTTAAATTAACAAGAGCCCACAGCAGTGGCTGAAAACATGGCTGCACATTTGCATTCTAAAGGACAGTGGCTGGAAACACGGCTGCACATTTGAATTCTAAAAGACAGTTGAATAAGAGAGGCAATGAAACGGCTCCCTGATTCAATTAACCAGATGGATTTTGATCAAGAGACATTGAATGTGTAAAAGGCCAGCATTCCACCACCATCGCCTCCCCCCCCCCCCCGCCCCCCACTGAGAATGTCTGCCAAGCTCGGGGAGAAATCCACAAACCTTGCTAGGCAGGTTGTTCCAAATAAGGAGCTAGTCATATGACTAACCTGCTGGCCGACTTGGAGTTTTTTGAATTGTGCCATACAGAAAGACAACAGACTGCAACTGAACATGAAGAAAAGAGGACCTATCTCTCTCTCTCCCTCTCTCTCACGCAAAGTTCCAGGGACCCACGGAAGTAACTACAGCCTCAAGAGTCTTCTGATACCAGCTAAATAAGTGAAAGTATGCACTGGGCCTCAACGAGAACTGCAAGACTTAACTGCAATCAAAGGCTTTACATCGAATCCCAAAACGAGTAACTGAACTACATATTACTTCGAATCTCTCCACTTTAATCCTTTCTTCTCTCTGTCCCTATCTGCATGTGTGATTATCACGTATGTATGCTAGCATGGTCACATTGCGTATTTTTAGTGGTTTTAAATGAATTAGAGTTTTAAGGTTAATAAACTTACACCTTTCTTGTTTAAATCTAAGAAAACCTGTCTGGTTGATTTCTTTGCCATTACAATTAGTGAGCAGTGAGCAAGGATTCACTGAGGGGAAGCTAAAAACACGGTGTTTTAAAAATTAAACCGTTACGGCCAAACCAGGAATCGGCTGACAGGGGAGCCCTAGACCCCATCCTCACCTGGTCATAACAGTATGTTTGTATGGTCGTAGGAGAAATTCTTTCTCTCAGAGGGTCATCAGTCTTTGGAACTCTCTTCCTCAAAAGGCAGTGGAAGCAGAGTCTTTAAATATTTTTAACGCAGAGGTAGATAGATTGTTGGTAAGCGAGGGGGAGGGGAATGTTACTGGGGGTAGGCGGGAATGTGGAGTTAAGGTTACAATCAGATCGCCCATGATCTTATTGAATGGCGGAGGAGGCTCAAAGGGGCCGAGTGGCCCACGCTTGCTCCTAATTCATATGTTTTTATGTTCATAACTAAAAGACAAGTTCTAATTATCAGTCTAGTACTCGATGAATGGACTCGAGATGTGGACTCAAAATCAGAAGAGGGAAAATGAATACAAGAGTTTTGGTTTAAATACCTGATACCGATAATGGTGAATATATAGAATAGATGCCCGGTACCCGTATTGTCAAGAGGGAAGTGGATTGTTTTTTGACGGAGAAAGTGATCGTTGTTATGAGAGGTTAAGCATAATAGAGTATCAATACAAATAGAGGCAGAGGCCTATTAATTACTGAGAGAAATTCTGTGGTATGGCTGAGGAGGGGGCTGATTGAGATCTTCAAAATTATTAAAGTGTATATAAGTAGCTGTAGAGAAGATGCATCCTTTTGTGGGGAGACCAAACTAGAGTCATAGAGTCATTTACAGCACAGAAGGAGGCCATTCGGCCCATCAAATCAGGCCATAAGTTTAACATAGTTACTAATAAATTCAATAGGGAATTTACCCAAAGACTAGTTCGAATATTCAACTCAGTATCAGAATGAGTGGTTGAGGAGAACAGTATAGATGCATTTAAGGGGAAGCTAGATAAGTATCTGAGGGAGAAAAGTATAGAAGGAAATGCTGACTGAATTAGATGTGAAGCATAAATGCAGCATAAACCATTTGGGCTGAATGCCCTGTTTCTATGCTGTAAATTCTATGTAAATCCCTCTCTCCACTGCCAGAAATATTAATTATTAATTTTAAGTGTTTAAATGTCTCCGTTAGAGTAACGGAGAGGGGAGCTTGATGCCAACGTAATAAACTTTTGTACCATATTACGTGCAGTCATTTCCTGGTTATCCTACTTTGGGATCAGCCAAATGGATTGCAAATGTATACCTTCTATTTTCTTACAGTATGCCATGTTATTTAACTAAGCACGGAGTATAGCTCGACAGAGTACTGATTCGACAGAGTACTTAACAGGGAATCTGGTGAGTGAGGGAATTAGGCGAAATCTGGTGAGTAGTTGTCAAGTGTTTCTACATAATAGACTAGAAAGTAAAGGCATGGCAAGGAACCTCAGCTCTGTGGAACGCATATCTTTTGTATGTGGGAAATCCTGGATGCTTCTCGTGGCCTGGATGACCACATGCGCGGGAAGTGTCGCCAGGTGGAGCAGCTCGAGCTCCGGGTTTCAGAGCTTGACCAATGGCTGGATATCCGCAAAGCTGAGAGTTTCATGGATAGCACATTTCTGGAGGTGATCACACCACAGCTTAAAAATGTGCAGCAAGAGAGGGAATGGATGACCGCCAAAAAGACAAGGAGGACCCGGCAGGCAGGACAAGGATCCCCTGAGTGCATCTCACTCTCCAACTGGTATTTAATTCTGAATACTGGTGATAATGATGGCGTGAAGCAGAACCAAGCCCATGGCACCATGGCTGGCTCAGTTGCACACGGTGGGAGGGTGGCTGGGGGAGGAAGAAGAGTGCATGATCAACAGAAGTAGGGGATTTGATAGTGAGGGGAACAAATAGGCGCTTCTGCAGCTGCAGACATGACTCCAGGATGATATGTTGCCTCCCTGGTGCCAGGGTTAAGGATGTCACTGAGCGGCTGCAGGACATTCTGAGAGGGTCGTGGTTGATATCAGCACCAGTGACATCGGCAGAAAGAGGGATGAGGTCCTGAAGGCAGAGTTTAGGGAATTAAGAGAGAGATTGAAAAGCATGATCTCTAAGGTAGTAATCTCTGGATTAATCCCAGTGCCACGTGCTAGCGAGTACAGAAATAGGAAGATAGAGCTGATGAATCTGTGGTTGGAGAGATGGTGCAGGAGGCAGGGCTTTAGATTCCTGAGACATTGGGACCACATCTTTGGGAGGTGGGACCTGTACAAGCCGTACAAGTTGCACGTCAACAAGGCTGGGGCCAATATTCTCGCAGCAGGGTTTTTGCCAGTGCTGTTAGGGAGGGTTTAATCTAGCTTGGCAAGGGGATGGAATCCTGAGAGTAGATTCAGAAGAGAGAGAAGAAAAGTTGGAAATAGAAGGCAGAAAATTAGTAAGCATATTTGGAAGGCAGAGGAAACCAAGGGGTGAAAATAGACAACAATGGAGTTTGACAGTGCTAAATAGTATCAACTTCAATGCAAGAAGTCTAGGGAATAAGGCAGATGAGCTGACAGCACAGATTGTCACATGGGAGTATGATATAGCTCTTACTGAGACATGGCTGAAAGAGGGGCAGGAATGGCAGCTCAACATTCCTGGTTCCAGGGTTTTCAGACAAGAAGAGAAGAGGATGAAAAAGGGGGGGGGGCGCACAATATTGATTAAAAAAACTATATAGCTGTGAGCAGGGTGATATGATAGAAGGATCATTAAACGAGGCCATATGGGTTGAACTGAAGAACAAAAAAGGGGCAATCATACTACTGGGTGCGAAATATAGACACCCCCCACCCCCACCCCCCCTGCCCCCCACCTCCAAAACAGTCAGAGGGCGATAGAAGAGCAAATATGTAGGCAAGATCTCTGAGAAGTGTAAAAACAATAGGACTGTAATAGGGGGAATTTCAACTAACCTAATATTAGCTGGGATAGAATTAGTGTAAAAAGCACAGAGGGAGCAGGATTCTTCAAATGCATTCAGGAGAACTCTTTTAGACAGTATGTGGCAAGCCCAACAAGAGAGGGGGCGGTTCTACACTTAGTTTTGGGGAATGAAGCTTGGTAGTTGGGGAGCACTTTGGTGGAAGTGATCATACTTCAGTTAGATTTAGGGTCATTATGGAAAAGGACAAAGATAGATCAGGAATAAAAGTTCTCAATTGGGGAGAAGCTAATTTTACTAAAATGAGATATGTTTTAACTCAAGTGGACTGGAAACAGCTACTTGAAGGTAGATCAGCATCAGATCAGTGGGAGGCATTCAAGGAAGAGATAGTGAAGGTTCAGAGCAAGTATTTTCCCTTAAAGAAAAAGGGTGGGACTAACAAATCCAGAGCCGATACCGAGGGCTCAATACTGCAGAAAACCTAGAGGAGTATAAAAAGTGTCGGAGTGAAATTAAAAAGGAAATTAGATAAGCAAAGAGAGAATATGAAAAAATATGGGAAAGTAAAATCAAGGAAAACCCAAATAATTTTTTATAAATACATAAAGAACGTGAGGATAACTAAAGAGTAGGGTCTATTAGGGATCATCAGGGTAACGTATGTGTGGAGGTGGAGGATGTGGGTATGGTTCTTATTGAACACTGTGTCTGTTATCACAAAAGAGAGGGGTGACATAGACATTGCAATCAGGGTGAAAGAGTGTGATATATTAGAAGAAATTAACATAAAAAGGAAGTATTAAGGGGTTTAACATCTTTGAAAGTGGATAAATCCCCAGGCCCGGATAAAATGTATCCTAGGCTGTGAAGGGAAGCAAGAGATAAAATAGCAAAGGCTCTGACCATCATTTTCCAATCTTCTCTGGCTACAGGACTGGTGCCAGAGGACTGGAGGACAGTTCACAATAAATCTTCATTTAGAAAGGCACATATTATCAAAGACAGTCAGCATGGATTTGTTAAGGGAAGGTCGTGTCTGACTAACATGATTGAACTTTTTGAGGCGGTAACAAGGAGAGTTGATGAGGGTAGTGCATATGATGTAGTCTATATGAATTTTAGCAAGGCTTTTGATAAGATCCCACAATGGCAGACTGGCCATGAAAGTAAAAGCCAAGGCAAAGTGGCAATTTGGATCCAAAATTGGCAGGAAACAAAGGGTAATTGTCAATGGGTGTTTTTGTGACTGGAAGGCTATTTCCAGTGGGGTTCCACAGGGCTCGGTAGTAGGTCCCTTGTTTCTCGTGGTATATATCAATGGTCTGGACTTGAATGTAGGGGGTATGATTTAAGAAGTTTGCAGATGGTACAAACATTGGCTGTGTGGATGATAATGAAGAAGAACACTGTAGACTGAAGGAAGATATCAATGGACTAGTCAGGTGGGTAGAAGAGTGGCAAATGGAGTTCAATCCAGAGAAGTGTGGGGTAATGCATTCTGGGAAGGCTAACAAGGCAAGGGAATACACAATAAATGATGGGAATCTGAGAAGTGTAGAGGAGCAGAGGGACTTTGGAGTGCATGTCTACTAATTCTTGAAGATGGCTGGACGTGTATATAAGGTGGTCAAGCAAGCAGGATACTTGCCTTTATGAGCTGAGGCATAGAATATAAAAGCTGGGAAGTTATACTGGAACTATAATTTTTTAAATACTTTCTTGGGATGTGGGTGTCATTGGCAAGGCCAGTATTTGTTGCCCATTTCAGAGGGCATGTAAGAGTCAACCATATTGCTGTGGAGCTAGAGTCACATGTAGGCCAGACCGGGTAAGAACAGCAAATCTTCTTCCCTAAAGGACATTAGTGAACCAGATGGGTTTTTATGACAATCAATGATTGTTTCATGGCACCATTACTGAGACCAGCTTTTAATTCCAGATTTTTAAAAATTAATTAATTGAATTTAAATTCCACCAGCTGCCATGGTGGGATTTAAACCCATGTCCCCAATGCTTTAGGCTGGGCCTCAGGATTATTAGTTCAGTGACATTACCAAAGTCACAGTTGAAGTACGGCATGCAGTTCTGTTCACTGCATTATAGGAAAGATGCAATTGCACTAAAGAGGGTACTGAGGAGATTTACGAGGATGTTACCTGGACTGGGGAATTTTACCTATGAGGAAAGACTGGATAGGGTCAAGTTGTTTTCTTTGGAATACAGGAGGCTGAGGGGAGACCTAACTGAAGTGTATAAAATTATGAGGGGTCTAGATAGAGTGGATAGGAAGGCCCAATTCCCCTCGGTTGAGAGGTCCATAACCAGGCATAGATTTAGAATAAGGGGTAGGAGGTTTAGAGGGGATTCAAGGGGAAATTGTTTCACCCAGAGGGCAGTGAGAATCTGGAACTCACTGTTTGATAGAGTGGTAGAGGCAGAAACCCTCATAACATTTAAAAAGTACTTGGGTGTGTACTTGAAGTGACGTAACTGAGAACTGGAAAGTGGGACCAGGTTACTTGTTGGCTGATACAGACACGATGGGGCCGAATGGCCTCCCTCCCACGCTGTAAATTTATATGATTTTATGAGCCGTCACATCCCACATATGACATTCTCATAGTCTCAATATCGGAATTCCAGTTGCAGTCAAGTTAATTACAAGGCATTCATTCGAAACATGATTGAGGCCATGGGGTTCAAGGGTTGGCTGCAGCACAGGGGAGAAACAGAAGTTTAATGGAAAAATCTGTATTGAGTCTGCTACAACTGGCATAGTTCACAACCAGATCCTTCTACAGACATCACTAACTATTGTCAGTGTAAATTACACTTTAAGAAACCGAAGAGTTCTGACTTAGCTTGGATTTCATTCATGCAGTCAGCTTTTCAAACATGGCAATCAGCACTTTGAGAGGAAAACTGACTGTACCATTCAGCCTCTCAGCATAGCTACCTCCACTTTGTCTTTCTCTTCCTCTCATCTTAGTGACTATTACCTATTGTAATACCTGCAGCACACTAATTAGTTACCAGGCTAATAACTCAATTAATATCATTATGAGCTCACAAATTCAACTCTAATTCTCTTTATGCACATATAGGAAAGCATAGGACTGGAAAAACGGCTGTGCAATATATTAGGCCAGCTCCAAACACTCATACCTCTCAGTCACCCACTGCTGTGACTGCCTATTCCATTCTCCTTTAATTGTTCCCACACCATCTGCCACCCTGCGCAATTTATTTTGTACGTTCAATGCCCTCTGCAGAAAGTAATTAAAACTGAATCATTTGTCTACCTTCCCTCTTCAAAGACAGAGCTTATATCCCATGGTTCTAGAGTTTGTGGTAATCTTGAACACATCATCAAGGTTCAATTTTTTTATCGTTACTTCTCAGGATGCGGGCTTCACTCCCAGTTGCGAATGAGTGGAAACAACTTCAGAGTTAATTAATGTGGGATGGGAGTCATATATAGACAAGACCAGGTAAGGTTGGCTTCCCTTCCCTAAACTTAGGAACAGGAGTAGCCCTTTTAGCCCCTTGAGCCTGTTGCATCATTCAATGAGATTATGGCTGATCTGTGACCTATCTCCGTATCCCTGACTTTACCTTATATCTTTAACACATTTGGCTAAGAAAAAATCTAACAATCTTTTCAAATTAACAATTGATCTAGCAGCAATTTCTGTTTGCAGGAGAGAGTTCCAAACCTACCATCCTTTCAAGCAGGGGGCCCTTGTCGCTGGGACAGGGCCCCTCCATGGAGCACAGGGTTCCTGAACAGGAGGGACCACTGCCCCCCAACTTGAGCCCACAGTCAGATGGCCTGGGGATAACGTGGCCTCACTACGTGGCATGGGCACACGCGATTGGTAAACTACCAGTGGTGAGGGGAAGAGACCCTTACGTAGCCATTAATTAGCCACTAAAGGGCCTCTATTGACCCGAGGCTGGGTGGGTCGCCCGTCACCTCCCCCGCCACCTCCCCCGCCACTGGTAAAATACCAGTGGAGGCGGGAAGGTGACAGGTACGGCACCCCCTTCCATCCCACCTGATTTTACGCACCCCACTTCACCGTCTCCGAGCCCGTTTTGGGGGGGGTGGGTGTGCGGGGTGCATAAAATTCCAGCCTAGGTGTCCCCTGACGCAGGAGGCTTCTGGAAGCATCCACTTTAACTTTTGGGGGAGTTAGAGCAGGGAAGGGATCCTGGCATCGATCCCCAGCCTGCCATTCTTCAGCCAGCATTTCCAATCACAAGTTGGAGTTTATGGATAGTGGAAAGCAAACAGCAGAAGATGGAAAACCAACAAGGAGAGCTGGCAGTGATTAACAACAACAACTTGCATTTATGTCGCACGTTTAACATAATAAAATGTCCTATGGCGCTTCACGGGAACACTATAAAACAAAATTTGACATGATAAATAAGGAGATATTAGGGCATATGACCAAAAGCTTGGTCAAAGAGGTAGGTTTTAAGGACTGTCTTAAAGGAGGAAAGACAGGTAGAATCAGCGAGGTTTGGGAAGGTAACTCCAGAACTTAGGGCTTGGGCAGCTGAGAGCACAGCCACCAATGGGGGATGCACAGAGGCCAGAATTAGGAGAGTGCAGGTATCTCGGAGGGTTGCGGGGCTGGAGGAGATTACAGAGAGAGGGAGGGGCAGGGCCATGGATGGACTTGAAAACAAGGATGAGAATTTTAAAATCGAGGTGTTGACGGAAAAATGTTTAACAATGGAGAGGCTGAGGCAGGGGTAAAGGTTAGCGTTTTTTGTGATAGAAAGAAAATGAGTCATTATTGAATGTATTGTACATGGTCTGTAGAGGCACAAGCTTAATACTTTGAAGGGCTTTTTTTCCTCTATACTTTCACATTATTATCTTCTTCTTTGGCCTCCTTATCTCGAGAGACAATGGATAAGTGCTTGCAGGTGGTCAGTGGTTTGTGAAGCAGCGCCTGGAGTGGCTATAAAGGCCAATTCTAGAGTGACAGGCTCTTCCACAGATGCTGCAGAGAAATTTGTTTGTCGGGGCTGTTACACAGTTGGCTCTCCCCTTGCGCCTCTGTCTTTTTTCCTGCCAACTACTAAGTCTCTTCGACTCGCCACACTTTAACCCCGTCTTTAAGGCTGCCCGCCAGCTCTGGTGAACGCTGGCAATTGACTCCCACGACTTGTGATCAATGTCACAGGATTTCATGTCGCGTTTGCAGACGTCTTTAAAGCGGAGACATGGACGGCCGGTGGGTCTGATACCAGTGGCGAGCTCACTGTACAATGTGTCTTTGGGGATCCTGCCATCTTCCATGTGGCTCACATGGCCAAGCCATCTCAAGCGCCGCTGACTCAGTAGTGTGCATAAGCTGGGGATGTTGGCCGCCTCGAGGACTTCTGCGTTGGAGATATGGTCCTGCCACCTGATGCCAAGTATTCTCCGGAGGCAGCGAAGATGGAATGAATTGAGACGTCGCTCTTGGCTGACATACGTTGTCCAGGCCTCGCTGCCATGGAGCAAGGTACTGAGGACACAGGCCTGATACACTCGGACTTTTGTGTTCCGTGTCAGTGCGCCATTTTCCCACACTCTCTTGGCCAGTCTGGACATAGCAGTGGAAGCCTTTCCCATGCGCTTGTTGATTTCTGCATCTAGAGACAGGTTACTGGTGATAGTTGAGCCTAGGTAGGTGAACTCTTGAACCACTTCCAGAGCGTGGTCGCCAATATTGATGGATGGAGCATTTCTGACATTATTATACTTTCACATTATTATATATTTTCCATAAGTGAGACCCATTTTTGCATTTATATATCCCTCCAGTTGTATTCCTGTATGATGATTACTAGACATGAAGGCCTGGAATCTCCTCAAAATTTGTGCTGAAATACTGGTACATGTCCACTGTCAGACTGATCTTTCGCACATAAAGTCAAGAAAATGCATGTGCAAGTGACTTACACCAGTTCTTACGCTATGCTTGAGTTTTCTCAAACTTCAACTCTGATTCCATGAAACCTCTATCAAAACCTTTTAAATAAAAATTCTCCTCACAAGCGCCAACACTGTTTTCTGTATCTCTCAATGCATTTCTGCGACATCAGCATTGGTCACGGTAAAAACTGTAAATCTTCCACGGTTGCATTTTTTAAACACGCTGTGCCTAATGTACATAAATACGAGCATTCCACTTCAATTTTCATACATAAAGAGGAACATGATGAAAAAATATTAAGGTTGGCATTTGCCTTGATCCCTGATTGTTCACACTGATTTTCATTTGTTTATGCTGGTTTTCTATGTTCTGGCATACTTTAGTGAGACTGGCAGGAAATTTTAGCATAAGTATCATTTGTCAAGATTGGCTTGAAAATCGGCATAAATTTTAAGTTCTTAAGATTATAAGAAATAGGAGCAGGAGCAGACCATTTGGCCCCTCAAGCCTGCTCTGCTATTCAATAAGATCATAGCTAATCTGATTGTGGCCTTAACTCCACTTTCCTGCCTGCCTCTATAACCCACGACTCCCTTATAGATCAAAAATCTGTCTAACTCAGCCTTGAATATATTCAATGACCCAGCCTTCACTGCTGTCTGGGGAATAGAATTCCAATGATTAACAACCCTCTGAGAGAAGAAATTCCTCCTCAACTCCATCTTAAAAGGGAGACCCCTTATTCTGAAACTGTGCCCTCTAGTTCTAGATTCCCCGACGAGGGAAAACGTCCCCTCAGCATCTACCCTGTCAAACCACCTCAGAATCTTTTCTGTTTCAATAAGATCACTTCTCATTCTTCGAAACTCCAATGAGTATAGGCCCAGCCTGCTCAGCCTTTCCCCACAAGACAAGTCCCTCATCCCAGGAATCAGCCTAGTGAGCCTTCTCTGAACGGTTTCCAATCCCTCCTTAAGTAAGGAGACTATTACTGTACACAGTCCTCCAGGTGTGGACTCATCAATGCCCTGTACAGTTGTACTTTTATACTCTATTTCCCTTGCAATAAATGCCAACATTCCATTTGCCTTCCTAATTACTTTTTTTTATTCATTCATGGGATTTGGGTGTCGCTGGCTAAGCCAGCATTTATTGCCCATCCCTAATTGCCCTTGAGAAGTGGTGGTGAGCAGCCTTCATGAACCGCTGCAGTCCATGTGAGGTAGGTACAACCACAGAGCTGTTAGGAAGGGAGTTCCAGGATTTTGACCCAGTGACAGTGAAGGAACGGCGATATAGTTCCAAGTCAGGATGATGTGTGGATTGGAGGGGAACTTGCATGTGATGATGTTCCCATGCATCTGCTGCTCTTGTCCTTCGAGGTGGTAGAGGTCGCAGGTTTGGAAGGTGCTGTCTAAGGAGCTTTGGTGCATTGCTGCAGTGCATCTTGTAGATGGTACACACTGCTGCCACTGTGCGTCAGTGGTGGAGGGAGTGAATGTTTGTGGATGGGGTACGAATCAAGCGAGCTGCTTTGTCCTGGATGGTGTCGAGCTTCTTGAATGTTTTTGGAGCTGCACCCATCCAGGCAAGTGCAGAGTATTCCATCACACTCCTGACTTGTACCTTGCAGATGGTGGACAGACTTTGGGGAGTCAGGAGGTGAGTTACTCCCTGTAGGATTCCTAGCCTCTGATCTGGTCCTGTAGTCATGGTATTTATATGGCTACTCCAGTTCAGTTTCTGGTCAACTATCATAGAGTCATACAGCTATACAGCACAGAAACAGGCCCTTTGGCCCATCGTGTCCATGCCAGCCATCAAGCAGCTATCTAATCTAATCCCATTTTCCAGCACGGCCCGTAGCCTAGTATGCTATGGCATTTCAAGTGCTCATCTAAATACTTCTTAAATGTTGGGAGGGTACCTACCTCTAACACCCCTTCAAGCAGGGTGTTCCAGATTCCAGCCACCCTCTGGGTGAAAACATATTTCCTCAAATCCCCTCTAAACTCCTGCCCCTTACCTTAAATCTATGCCCCCTGGTTATTGACACTTCTGCTAAGGGAAAAAGTTTCTTTCTATCAATCCTATCTATGCCCCTCATAATTTTGTATACCTCAATCAGGTCCCCCCTCAGCCTTCTCTGCTCCAAGGAAAACAAGCCTAGCCTATCCAGTCTCCCTTCATAGCTGAAATGTTCCAGCCCAGTCAACATCCTGGTGAATCTCCTCTGCACCCTCTCCAGTGCAACCACATCCTTCCTATCATGTAGCAACCAGAACTGTACACGGTACTCCAGCTGTGGCCTAACTAGCATTTTATACAGCTCCATCATAACCTCCCTGCTCTTATATTCTATGCCTCGGCTAATAAAGGCAAGTATCCCATATGCCTTCCTAACCACCTTATCTACCTGTGCTGCTGCCTTCAGTGATCTAGGACAAGTACAACAAGGTCCCTCTGTACTTCCTAGGGTCCTACCATCCATTGTATATTCCCTTGCCTTGTTAGTCCTCCCAAAATGCATCACCTCACGCTTCTCAGGATTAAACTCCATTTGTCACTGTTCTGCCCGTCTTATCAGCCCATCTATATCATCCTGTAATCTAAGGCTTTCCTTCTCATTGTTTACGACACCACCAACTTTCGAGTCATCTGCAAACTTACTGATCATACCTCCGATATTCACGTCTAAATCATTAATGTGCACTACAAACAGCAAGGGTCCCAGCACCGATCCCTGCGGCACACTGCTGGTCACAGGCTTCCACTTGCAGAAACAACCCTCGACCATCACCCCTGCCTCCTGCCACTAAGCCAATTTTGCATCCAATTTGCCAAATTGCCCTGGATCCCATGGGCTCTTACATTCTTGACCAATCACCCATGCGGGACCTTAACAAAAGCCTCACTGAAGTCCATGTAGACTACACCAACTGCTTTACCCTCATCTACACACCTAGTCACCTGCTCGAAAAATTCAATCAAATTTGTTAGACACGATCTCCCCCTGACAAAGCCATGCTGACTATCCTTAATGAATCCCTGCCTCTCCAAGTGGAGTTTAATCCTGTCCCTCAGAATTTTTTTCAATAGTTTCCCTACCACTGGTATTAGACTCACTGGCCTGTAATGACCTGGTTTATCCCTACTAGCTTTCTTGAATAATGGTACCACATTCACTGTCCTCCAGTCCTCTGGCACCTCTCCTGTGGCCAGAGTGGATTTGAACATTTGTGTCAGTGCCCCTGCAATCTCTTCCCTTGCCTCATATAGCAACCCCCAGGATGTTGAAAGTGGGGGATTCAGTGATCATAATGCCATTGAATGTCAAGGGGAGGTAGTTAGATTCTCTCTTGTTGGAGATGGTCATTGCCTGGCACTTGTGTGGCGTGAATGTTACTTGCTGTACTTGCATGCTAACTTTTTGTGATTCATGTACAAGGATACCCAGATCCCTCTGTACCGCAGAATTCTGCAGTCTCTCTCCATGTAAATAATATTCAGCTTTTCTATTCTTCCAGGCCAAAGTGCACATATTTTCCCACACTATGCTCCATTTACCAAATTTGTGCCCACTCACTTAACCTATCAAAATCTCTTTGCAGACACTTTGGGCTGGATTTTGTTCTCGGCCCGATGTCCGGTTCCATGGCCGGCGGGGGGTGCAGGGCCGAAGAACTGGAGCGGCAGGGGCCACGACAGAACCCGACGCCGGGAAGCTCTATGGCGCCCTCTCCGCCGTTCTGCGATGGGACCCTAGTTAGAATATTTAAAGTACCTCTCAGCATACATTACCATGCCATCCACGGTGATCTTCCCATCAATACCAATCTTCTGAACGTCATGCAGCACTCATGCGCCTTCGCTTTCCGGTCCAGGAGAAGCTGGCGCCAGGTAGGAGGGGAAGGGGTCGCTGCTGCATTTTGAGTCTAGATGGGATGGGGGTAGGTGTCAACTTTGTATTCAGTGAATTCATGGGGGCAGGGGGGAAGGGGCCAACTCTGCATTTCGTTTGCAGGGCTGGCAGCCTTTTAAAAATGGCACCAGCACCTGCTCACGAATCAGGTGACGCCGTTCACGGCATTGTCAAGACTGCCCCGCCATGTGACTGGGTGACGGGGGGGGGTGGGGCGTAGCTGCTGTCAATACGTGTAATTGCGGTGGTGCGGGTTCCATGGGGGATGACTGTCATGTTCTGCGCCCACTGCCGCTCTTGGCGGCTGGACTACAAAATCTGGCCCTTTGTGTCTTCCTCACAACTTGCTTTCCTACCTATCTTTGTACCATTTGCAAATTTGGCTACAATGCACTCAGTCCCTTCATCCAAGCCATTAATATAGATCATAAATAGTTGTGGCCCCAGCACTGACCCTTGTGGCATTCCACTAGTTCTAGTTTGCCGACCTGAAAATGCCCCATTTATCCCAACTCTCCATTTCCTCTTAGTTATCCAGTCCTCTACCCATGCTGATATATTGCCCCCAACACCACAACCTCTTAGAACCTTAGAAAAATTACGGCACAGAAGTAGGCCGTCTGCGCCGGCTGAAAAAACTAGCTGCCCAATCTAATCCCACCTTCCAGCACCTGGTCCGTCGCCTTGCAGGTTACAGCTTTTCAGGTGCTTATCTTGTGCAGTAATCTTTTATGTGGCACCTTATCGAATGCCTTTTGGCATTACATGCACTGCATCTACTGGTTCCCATTCATCCATCCTGCTTTTTACATCAAAGAACTCTAATAAATTTGTCAAACAGGATTTCCCTTTCATAAAACCATGTTGACTCTACCTAATTGCATTATAATTTTCTAAATGTCCTGCTATTACTTCCTTAAAAATGGATTCTGGCATTTTCCCAATGACAGAGTTTGGGTTTGAAGAAATTTGTGGCCTAAGATGAAACATATTCACCTGTCAAAATGTAAATGAGGGACCCTTAGTTTAGCTGCAAAATATTAATTGAGTGATAAAACTTTAATCCCACTGGCAACTGCATTCATTCCCAATGTTTTTAAAAATTGTTGTGTAACAGTTGTGTTCAGGAAAAGTACTGAAAAAACATTTTGATAAACGTATCACCCAGTGGAAAAGCGAGGCTATAATTACTTTTGAAGGACCACAGTGCCCATCAGTGAGTTAATCTCTGTCACTTTTGGCAAATTAATGTCTGTCCTCTCAATCTCCTTTCCACCAACTATTATTGTTATTATCATGATTACCTTAACAGCTACATCAGAGGAAGGAGACAAGATAGTTACTTTGGATGTTGTCAGGCCATGTTCTAGGTTGATCTTCTATCACCTCTATTGTGTATTGTGGCTATGAAATTCTGACATTGTTACAGCTCCTAACTACTTATCGGAAAATTGCTAAATGTTTTAATTGGGGAACAAAACAGCATCAATTGCAAACCATTTCCATGATTATGAAGGGAATTGACAATATGGCAAAATGTTTACTGCAGCAAAGCATCAATAAACACAGAATTTAGGAGTTGCAAAAATGACCGAGGCAGAACTTGTTTACCCGATAGAGGTGTGGACGATGCTGCCAAGAAGGGACACCAGCATGGCAGAGTTAATGGGTGCAAGAGACACTTTGTCTTTGAGCAATAGTGTATAATGGGCATTTCAGATCAGCCATCCATTATACAACTCTATCGGATTTCATTTCCACTGACTTCAAATGAAAATCAGGACAATGTATAACGGGCAGCTGGTCCAATATCGCCCATTCTACACTATTGTTTCAAGTCAAAATAATCCCCTTTGGAATAGATTCTGGAGAGTGACAGGAGGCTAGAAACTACTGTGGTGACAATATTGGATGAAGGTAGGAATGTATAGGACCCAGCCAAAACATTTTGCTTTAGCTGAGCAGCAGAGTTTAAATACTGAATCCACAGATTAGTACCTTTATCCCCAACTGATGTTCTTATCAAATTCCTACCCAACTTCCTCTTAAAATTACTGACATTATCAAACTCTATCAGCTTGCTGGGCAGCCTATTACATCACCATCCTCTGTCTGCTTATTTAACAGAGGCAACAGACAACACAAAGATTGGCCATGTAGTAGATAGTGAAGAGGATAGCTGTAGACTGCAGGAAGATATTGATGGTCTGGTCAGATGGGCAGAAAAGTGGCAAATGGAATTCAACTTGGAGAAGTGTGAGGTGATGTATTTGGGAAGGTCAAACAAGGCAAAGGAATACACGATTAATGGGAAAATACTGAGAAGTGTAGAGGAAGTGAGGGACCTTGGAGTGAATGTCCACAGATCCCTGAAGGTAGCAGGACAGGTCAATGAGGTGGTTAAGAAGGCATATGGAATTTTTTCCTTTATTAGCCAAGGTATACAATATAAGAGCAGGGAGGTTATGCTGGAACTGTATAGGCCACAACTTGAGTACTGTGTGCAGTTCTGGTCACCTCATTACAGAAAAGATGTAATTGCACTAGAGAGGGTACAGATGAGATTTACGAGGATGTTGCCGGGACTGGAAAAATGCAGCTATGAGGAAAGATTGGATAGGCTGGGGTTGTTCTCCTTGGAACAGAGAAGGCTGAGGGGAGAACTGATTGAAATGTACAAAATTGTGAGGGGTCTGGATAGACTGGAGGTGAAGGGCCTATTTACCTTAGCAGAGAGGTCAGTGACAGGGGGCATAGATTTAAAGTGATTGGTAGAAAGATTACAAGGGAGATGAGGAAACATTTTTTCACCCAGAGGGTGGTGGGGGTCTGGAACTCACTGCCTGAAAGGGTAGTTGAGGCAGAAACCCTCAACTCATTCAAAAGGAATCTGGATATGCACCTCAAGTACCGTAATCTGCAGGGCTATGGACCAAATGCTGGAAGGTGGGATTAGACTGGGTAGATCGTTTTTCAGCTGGCACAGACACGATGGGAAAGTGGCCTCTTTCTGTGCCATAAACCTTCTATGATTCTATGAGTAACCTATAAAATAAACTGGTCTTCACTTCCTATAAAATAGTGGACTGGAGAATGTCATGTGAATGCATTTTGGCTTGAACACCATGGATCAACTTATTTCCAGCTACTGATTTATCAAAAAGAGAGACTTGTTTTGTGTTTTCCCATCTATAACAATTTTTAGACTCTTAAAAAATTAGTGGCTCAATGATAACAATCTTACCACTGAATCAGAAGGTTGTGTGCTCAAATCCCACTACAGTGTCTTGAGCACAAAATGTAGATTGGCATTCAAATGCAGAGGCTGTGGGAGTGCTACATTGGTGGAGGTGCTGTCTTTCGGATGAGACGTTAAATCCCGGCCCTGTCTGCCCTCTCCGATGGACTTAAAAAATCACATAGCACTATTTTGAAGAAGACAAGGGGAGTTATCCCCAGTGTCTGGACACATTATCTGGTCATTATCACATTTCTGCTTGTGGGAGCTTACTACACAAAAATTGACTGCTCCTTTTCCTACATGTCAACAGTAACTACACTTCAAAAGTACTTTATTGGCTATTTCTTTAAATTCATTCAGGCATGTGAGATTCATTGACACCAACTGTTGGCCATCCCTAGCTGCACAGTTCAGAGGGCAGTTTCGAGTCAACCACATTGGTTAGTATTGGAGTCACATATAGACCATCTGGTAAGGATGGCTGGTTTCTTTCTCTAAAGGACATTACTGAACCAGTTGGTTACTTCAACATCTGACAGCTTCATGATCACTTTTATTGATACCAGCTTTCTAGACTGAATTCACACTTTTCAAACTTCCATGCTGGTATTTGAACTCATGTTCTCTAGGCTATTAGTCCAGACATCAGGATCACCAGTCCAGTAACATAACCATAACACTGCCATACCCTGTGGAGCACATTGGGATGTACCTGAGGTTGTAAATGGCATTATATCAATGCAAGTTTTTCATTCATTCTTTACTGATATGATCTCAAATGCAGGTGGCAAAATTTATTTTAAAAAGTGAAGCATTTATGATTTTAAATGATGTTCTCATTGCTATTTGTGTTGTAAACCACTCAAATAACCATCACTGACTAAGATGAATCCTCAGTAGTTTTACTAGATGCCTCCTGTCATTGCATTACACATCAATAGTTCACAAACTGATTAAATTGTGGAGTGGAGCATATTCAGTGAGCAGTTGAGCGATCAAGCTTGCTTCAAGGATCTATTCCAAGTAGTCTAGCGTAACCTTAACTCAGGCTGATGCATATGTGAAGTGCTGTAGTAACATTTATAACCAATTTATCTTTAGTATTTCATAGGTAGAGATGCCCTTCTGCATTTTGCTTCCAATCAGGAGGTCATCTCCAGCTGTGATGAAAATGCAAATATAACAATTCATTCTAGGCTCTGATATGACATGCCGCCCAAGTACTCCTCCCTTCCACTTTTCACACTGTCAGTACAATTTAATGTGTGAAATGATCCTTCATTGCCATTTGCCATACAGGTCAATAAAACTACACCAACGTGGCTGACTCTAAAGTGCCCTCTGAAACGGCTGAGCAAGCCATTTAGTTGTATGAAGCTGTCATACTAAATCTTGAAAAGCCTGAAATGATGAAAGAAGCCGATTCAATAGTAACACTCAAAAGAGAATTGAACAACCTGTTATTGATTAATTGGACAGCACTTTCAAAGAGTCAGCACAGGCATGATGTGCCGAATGGCCTCATTCTGTGCTTTATCAAGTGATTATTCTGCACAAATGTCACTATCAGGGAAATGGCCCATTTGACTTTAAAGGGCGTGATGTAACACTGCAATAAAGAAAGAAAGGCTTGCATGCATATAGGAGATGCGGCAGTCAATTTGTGCACAGTAATGTGATAATGATTAAATAATCTGTTTTAGTGATGCTGGTTGAGGATAGCTCCTCTTTTAGACCCATGTGACAGAGCAGACGGGACCTCAGTTTAATGTCTCATCTGAAAGCCATCACCTCTGACAGTGCAGAACTCGCTCAGTATCGCACTGGGGTGTCAGCCTAGGTTTTGTGCTCAAGCCCCTGGAGTGGCCTCATTACCAACTTAGTGGCTTTCTGGAGCGCAAGAAGAATGATGTTTCAATCAATTTATCTGTCCCAATCTCAACTGCTCAGCTGATTTTAAACTGCAATATTTGAGCTAGAGATGCCACTGTGCAGGGAACTGGGTGGTGCAGTGCGCCAAATACACTGTCCCTCCACACCTGTGCTTAAACTCAGCCCAGCGAAGGGTGCATACAAACAAAGCATTAGTGCCTCAACAAAATTATTAGGAAATCTTTATCTCCTTGCTCAACAATAGTCAATATGGTGATGCTTTTATGTTATGGTAATGTTGGTCATGTAAGAGAAAGGCATTGTACCACAAAGTGATTACAGTTAAACATGATATGGGTAAAAAAAAGAGATGCAGCATTTTGTGTTATTTTATGACTCCCAAAAGGAGTTAGACTGATTTCTGCCTTTACATGATGTAGATCAAACCTCAATTTATGGGACGATAAGTGGATCCCCTGTGATGAATTACTGTCTGAGGCAGTTACGTGGTGCGAATAGCAACAGTTTACTTGCAGAATCAAGTCTGAGCTCCAGCCTTATCTTACTGTTATCTGAGCTTATTTTCTGCTGTGTTATTGTCTGGAGGCATGGGACACCAAGCAGAGAAAAGGAAAGAGACTACATGAAGCAAGACAACGAGAGCGACTGCCCCTGAGAGTGAAAAGGAAAAACAAGAGGACATAAGGCTACGGGCAGAGAAAGAGATAAAAGAGAGTTTAATTGTACCAGCGATGGAGAATACTGTTACACAAAAAGAACTACAATCTTGGATTGGACAGACAGAGCAACAAAGGAAAAAAATAATAAGGGGGAAAGAAGTCAATGGAATCAAAGGAAGATTACAGTACAAAAGGAGGTCAACTGGTCCATTGTGTCTGTGTCAACTCTTTGCTAGAGCTCTGGGCTCTTCCTCAAACATACCTGTGCAAAAGCATTACATACTCTAACAACTCTCTGCATAAAGAAGTTTACCCTCACCTCTCTCTTTACTGTGAATGACAATTTTAAATTGATTATCCCTCAGCACTGGCCCCACCAGCCAGAGGATTTTTATTTTCCTTCATAAGCAGCAAACCATGCAGCATTCCTTGGAGTTGATTTTGCTTTTTGGATTTGGTGAATGGAACAATGGATTCAGTGAAAAGATCTGGTCACTGGTAGTCTAGTAGTGGCCACTGTTTTCCAGTGATCTTTGTAATCTGGCATAGTTGATGGGAGCATTGCCAACTATGTCTCATCTTTGCCATTTGGATGTTGGCAAAGTCTACCATGCCAATTTGGGCATTGCACCAGCCATGGGGTACATGAACAGCAAGGCTATGGCTGAAGAGGTTGGAGGGAAGGGGGATGGAAGAGAGAGGTGGTCAGTGCTAGCAAAGAGTGACAACTGAATTGCACTTTAAACATCAAGAGTGCACTTTCTGTTTGCTGCCTATGCTGTCATTAATGGGGTTGATGGGGGTATGCATTCATCAGCTGATTATAGATTTCTTGCAGATTTGCATGGAAATTGTGCTCAGAGTTTTAAAGCAAAGGACAAAAGCCTGGTGTGCCAGGTTCGTCCGATTATCATCTGCACTAGGCCGTTATAGCAGTCGGTGAACATAATTTGAATTATTTTCCTTGCGATGAAAGTGTACCCCCAATAACCGTTGGCATAAAGTTCATCGAGGCAACAGCAGGGCATTACTGGGAGGATAAATCATTCTGAGGAAGAAATGCTGTATTCCATGTGACAGATACTTAGCTGTTTTTAAATTTTATAAAATTACAAAAGCACAGCACTGTGAGTTTAATTTTCTGATGTTCTTTTTTCCCTGATGATTAGCTTCAAGTTTTGGCAACTAATAGTTCCTATCATACAGCTAATGAGAGCTGTCATTTGGATAGACCAACCAAACACATCAATTCAACGAGCATATACTTTGAAGCAGTTGACATTAGATCTACAGGATTGTGGCCTTTACATAAAATGAGTGTTCAAAATAATGAGTGTTTTCCTGTTGTGCTTAATGGAAATTGACACAACAGTAAGCAATTGTTCTCAATCAACACAAATGGGCATTTCAATCAACAAACTTTCAGTCAAGGAAGCATTCAAGTCACTTGACGGCTTGTAACAAAAACCTGGACCTTATGAAAAGTTGACTAGAAGCCAGCATTATGCACGATGACGATAACAGTTTCATAAACTTGACTATTCTGAAGCCAAGGACAGATATATTTGTTAAGGAGAAAGTAAGTTTTGAACAGGACTGCTTGAAATCCGACAGTGAGATTTGCAGCAAAAAACAAAGTAAATCACATTTTTTTATTAATGCATGGGATGTGGGCGTCACTGGCAAGGCTAGCATTTTTTGGTGATTCCTATTTGCCCTCAAGGTACATACGAACATACGAATTAGGACCAGGAGTAGGCCACTCAGTCCTTCGAGCCTGCTCTGCCATTCAATAAGATCATGGCTGAACTGATTACTCCACATTTCCACCTACCCCCGATAACCTTCCACCCCCTTGCTTTTCAAAAATCTATCTACCTCTGCCTTAAAAATATTCAAAGACTCTGCTTCCACCACCTTTTGAGGAAAAGAATTCCAAAGACTCATGACTCTCAGAAAAAAAATTCTCCTCATCTCTGTCCTAAATGGGCGACCACTTACTTTTAAACAGTGACCCCCAGTTCCAGATTCTCCCACAAGGGGAAACGTCCTTTCCACATCCACCCTGTCAAGACCCCTCAGGATCTTATATGTTTCAATCAAGTCGCCTCTTACTCTTCTAAATTCCAGCGGATACAAGCCTAGCCTGTCCAATCTTTCCTCGTAAGACAGCCCACCCTTCCAGGTAACAGTCTAGTAAACATTCTCTGAACTGCTTCCAGTGCATTTACATCTTTCCTTAAATAAGGAGACCAGTACTGTACACAGCACTCCAGATATGGTCTCACCAATGCCCTGTATAGCTGAAGCCTCGCCTCCCTATTTTTGTATTCAATTCCCCTCGTGATAAACGATAACATTCTATTAGTTTTGCTCATTATGTTCTGGACCTGCATACTAACCTTTTGTGATTCATGCAGTTGGACACCCAGATCCCTCTGCATCTCAGAGCTCTGCAATCTCACACTATTTAGATAATATGCTTCTTTTTTATTCTTCCTGTCAATGTGAACAATTTCACACTTTCACACATTATACTCCATTTGCCAGGTCTTTGCCTACTCACTTAACTTATCTATATCCCTTTGTAGCCCCCTTATGTCCTCTTTACAACTTACTTTCTTACTATTTTTGTGTCATTGGCAAATTTAGCAACCATGTCTTCGGTCCATTCATCCAAGTCATTTATATAAATTGTAAAAAGTTGAGGCCCCACCCGTTGCATCTTGCCAACCAGCATATGACCTATTTATGCCTTTTCTCTGTTTCCTGTTAGCTAGCCAATCTTCGATCCATGCCAATATGTTACCCCCTTCACCATGAGCCTTTATTTTCCACAGTAACCTTTGATGTGGCTACTTACCAAATGCCTTCTGGAAAACTATGTACAATTCATCCACCGGTTCCCCTTTATCCACGCACATATAACTCCCTCAAAGAACTCTAATGAATTGGTTAAACATTATTTCCCTTTCACAATACCATGTTGACTCTGCCTGATTACCTTGAATTTTTCGAAGTTCCCTGCTATAACATCTTTAATAATAGCTTCCAACATTTTCCCTAAGACAGATGTTAAGCTAACTGGCCTGTAGTTTCCTGTTTTCTGTCTCCCTACCTTTTTGAATAAAGGAGTTACATTTGCTATTTTCCAAACCAGTGAGCTGACTTCTTAAACTGGTGCAATCCCTGCACTGAATGTATTCCTACAGTGCTGTGAGGTAGGGAGTTCCAAGATTTTGACGCAGTGATGATGGAAGAATGGCGATATATTTCCAAGTCAGTATAGTGTGTAACTTGTTGAGGAACCTGGAGGTGATGGTCTTCTCATGGGCCTTCTGCCCTTGTCCTTCTAGGTGGTAGAGGTTGCGGATTTGGGAGGTGCTGTCAAAGAAGCCTTGGCAAATTGCTGCAGTGCATTTTATAAATGGTGAGCACTGCAGCCACAATGTGGCGCCAATGAAAAGAGTGAATGTTTAAGTTGATGGATGGGTGCCAATCAATCGGATGACTTTGTCCAGGATCCTGTTGAGCTTAAGTGTTGTTGAGCAGCACTTGCTCAGGCAAGTGGCGAGTATTCCAGCACAACACTGCCTTGTAGGTGCAGAATACCCAGCATCTAACCTGCTCTTGTAGGCACAGTATTTCTGTGGCTGTTCTGGTAACGTTTCTGGTCAACAGTGACCCCCCAGGATGCTGATGATGGGGGGACTTCAATGATGGTAATGCTGCTGCATATCAAGGGTAGATAGTTAGACTCAGTCTTGTTAGAGGTGGTCTTTGTCTGACACTTCTGTGGCACAATTGTTACTTACTACCTATCAGCCCAAGCCTTACGTCAGTGGTAGGGAAATTATTAGAGAGGATTCTTCGGGACAGGATTTACTCCCATTTGGAAACAAATGAACTTATTAGCAAGAGGCAGCATGGTTTTGTGAAGGGGAGGTCGTGTCTCACTAACTTGATTGAGTATTTTGAGGAAGTGATGAAGATGATTGATGAAGGAAGGGCAGTGGATGTTGTCTATATGGACTTTAGTAAAGCCTTTGACAAGGTCCCTCATGGCAGACTGGTACAAAAGGTGAAGTCACACGGGATCAGAGGTGAGCTGGCAAGATGGATACAGAACTGGCTCGGTCACAGAAGACAGAGGGTAGCAGTGGAAGGGTGCTTTTCTGAATGGAGGGCTGTGACGAGTGGTGTTCCGCAGGGATCAGTGCTGGGACCTTTGCTGTTTGTATTATATATAAATGATTTGGAGGAAAATGTAGCTGGTCTGATTAGTAAGTTTGCAGATGACACAAAGGTTGGTGGAGTTGCGGATAGTGATGAGGATTGTCAGAGGATACAGCAGGATATAGATCGGCTGGAGACTTGGGTGGAGAAATAGCAGATGGAGTTTAATCCAGACAAATGTGAGGTAATGCATTTTGGAAGATCTAATACAGGTGGGAAGTATACAGTAAATGGCAGAACCCTTAGGAGTATTGACAGGCAGAGAGATCTGGGCGTACAGGTCCACAGGTCTCTGAAAGTGGCAACACAGGTGGATAAGGTAGTCAAGAAGGCATATGGCATGCTTGCCTTCATCAGTCGGGGCATAGAGTATAAAAATTGGCAAGTCATGCTGCAGCTGTACAGAACCTCAGTTAGGCCACACTTAGAATATTGCGTGCAATTCTGGTCGCCACACTACCAGAAGGACGTGGAGGCTTTGGATAGGGTACAGAAGAGGTTTACCAGGATGTTGCCAGGTCTGGAGGGCATTAGCTATGAGGGGAGGTTGGAAAAACTCGGATTGTTTTCACTGGAACGACGGAGGTGGAGGAGCGACATGATAGAGGTTTACAAAGTTATGAGTGGCATAGACAGAGTGGATATTCAGAAGCTTTTTCCCAGGGTGGAAGAGTCAGTTACTAGGCGACATAGGTTTAAGGTGCGAGGGGCAAAGTTTAGAGGGGATGTGCGAGGCAAGTTCTTTACACAGAGGTGGTGAGTGCCTGGAACTTGCTGCCGTGGGAGTTGGTGGAAGCAGGTACGATAGCGACGTTTAAGAGGCATCTTGACAAATACATGTATAGGATGGGAATAGAGGGATACGGTCCCCGGAAGTGCAGAAGGTTTTAGTTTCGGCAGGCATCAAGATCGGCGCAGGCTTGGAGGGCCGAATGGCCTGTTCCTGTGCTGTACTGTTCTTTGTTCATTGTCCAGGTCTTGCTGCAAGCGAGTATGGGCTATTAGATTATCTGAGGAATTGCGAGTGGAGCTGAAAATTGTGCAATCATCAGCGAACATCTCCACTTCTGAACTTATAAGGAGGGAAGGTCATTAATGAAGCAGTTGAAGATGGATGGACCTAGGAAAGTACCCTGATGACCTCCTGTAGTGACGTCCTGGGTAGAGACGGTTGCCCTCCAACAACTACAACCATCTTCCTTTGTGCTCGGTAAGACTGCAGCCAGTGGAAAGTTTTCCCCCTGATTCCCATTGACTTCACTTTTATTCGGGCTCCTTGGTGCCACATTCAGTCAATTGCTACCTTGATGTCAAGGGCAGTCACTCTCACATCACCTCTGGAGTTCAACTTTTTTGTCCATGTTGGGAATAAGGCTGTAATGAAGCCTGGAGCTGAGTGGCCGTGGTGGAACCCAAGCTGAGCATTGGTGAGCAGGTTATTGGTGAACAAGTGCAGCTTGGTAGCACTGTTGAGGATACCTTCCATCACTTTGCTGATGATTAAGAGTAGGTTGATGGGGTGGTAATTGGCCAGATTGGATTTGTCCTACTTTTGTGGACAGGGCATACATGGGCAAGTTCCACATTGTCGGGAAGATGCCGGTATTGTAGCTATATTGGAACAACTTGGCTAGAGACATGGCTAATTCTGGAGCATAAATCTTCAGCACAATTCTAAAGCGTGTGCAGGAACAGAGGGACTTGGGAGTGCATGTTCAGCCAGAAGTGCCGAGTTGATGATCCATCTCAGCCTTCTCCTGAAGTTGCCAGCGTCATAGATGCCAGACTTCAGCCAATTCAATTCACTACGCGTGATATCAAGAAACGACTGAAGGCACTGGATGCTGCAAAGGCTATGGGCCCTGACAATATTCTGGCAATAGTACTGAAGATCTGTGCTCCAGAACTTGCCGCGCCCCTCGTCAAGCTGTTCCAGTACATCTACAAGACTGGCATCTACCCGGCAATGTGGAAAATTGCCCAGTTATGTCCTGTACACAAAAAGCAGGACAAGTACAACCTGGCCAATTACCGCCCATCAGTTTACTCTCAATCATCAGTAAAGTGATGGAAGGTGTCATCAACAGTGCCATCAAGCAGCACTTGCTTAGCAATAACCTGCTCAGTGACGCTGAGTTTGGGTTCCGCCAGGGCCACTCAGCTCCTGACCTCATTACAGCCTTGGTTCAAACATGGACAAAAGAGCTGAACTCAAGAAGTGAGGAGAGAGTGACTGCCCTTAACATCAAGGCAGCAAGTATGGCATCAAGGAGCCCGAGCAAAACTGAAGTCAATGGGAATCAGGGGGAAACTCTCCGCTGGTTGGAGTCATACCTAACACAAAGGAAGATGGTTGTGGTTGTTAGAGGTCAACCATCTCAGCTCCAGGACTTCACTGCAGGAGTTCCTCAGGGGAGTGTCCTAGGCCCAACCATCTTCAGTTGCTTCATCAATTACCTTCCTTCAATCATAAGGTCAGAAGTGGGGATGTTCCCTGATGATTGCACAATGTTCAGCACCATTCGTGACTCCTCAGATACTGAAGCAGTCCGTGTAGAAATGCAGCCAGACCTGAATAATATCCAGGCATGGGCTGATAAGTGGCAAGTAACATTCGGCCACACAAATGCCAGGCAATGACCATCTCCTACAAGAGAGAATCTAACCATCTCCCCTTGATATTTGAGGGCATTACGATCGCTGAATCCCCCACTATCAACATCCTAGGGGTTACCATTGACCAGAAACTGAACTGGAGTAGCCATATAAATACTGTGGCTACAAGAGCAGGTTAGAGGCTAGGAATCCTGCTGCGAGTAACTCATCTCCTGACTCCCCAAAGCCTGTCCACCATCTACAAGGCACAAGTCAGGAGTGTGATGGAATACTCTCCACTTGCTTGGATGGGTGCAGTACCAACAACACTCAAGAAGCTCAACACCATCCAGGACAAAGCAGCCCGCTTGAATAGCACCCCACCCACAAACATTCACTGCCACCACCACCGATGCACAGTGGCAGCTGTGTGTACCATCTACAAGATGCGCTGCAGCAACGCACCAAGGCTCCTTAGACAGCACCTTCCAAACCCACGACCTCTACCAACTAGAAGGACAAGGGCAGCAAATGCATGGGAACACCACCACCTGCAAGTTCCCTCCAAGTCACACACCACTTGGAACTATATCACCATTCCTTCAGTGTTGCTGGGTCAAAATCCTGGAACTCCCTTCCGAACAGCACTGTGGGTGTACCTACCTCACATGGACTGCAGCGGTTCAAGAAGGCAGCTCACCACAACCTTCTCAAGGGCAATTAGGGATGGGCAATAAATGCTGGCCTAGCCAGAGCTGCCCACATCCCATGAATGAATAAAAAAAATGTGCAAAGATCTTTTCAGGTGGCAGGACATATTGAGGGAGTGGTTAGTAAAACATATGGGATCTTGGGCTTCGTAAATAGAAGAATTGCATATAAAATCTGGGAAGTTATGCTGAACCTTTATAAAGCTCTGGTTTGGCCCCAACTGAAATATTGCATCCAGTTCTGGTCACCACACTTCAGGAAGGGTGTGAGGGTCCTTGAGAGGGTGCAGAGGAGATTTACCAGAATGGTTCTCGGGATGGAGGATTTTAGTTACAAGGTTAGGTTGGAAAAGTTGGGTTTGTTCTCCTTACAACGAAGGAGATTGAGGGGAAATTTAATAGAAGTGTACAAGATTATGACAGACTTAGATAAGTTAGACAAGGAAAAAGGTTTCCATTAACAAATTGTACATTGAAAGTTTGAGCAAAAGATGCAGGGGAATATTAGGAAGCACTTTTTTACACAGCAAGTGGTAATGACCTGGAACTCACTGCCCCTAAGAGTGGTGGAAGCAGAGACAATCAATGACTTCAAGAGGAAGTGGGATGGCCTCCTGAGAAAAATAGACTTGCAGGGCTACGGGGATCGAGCTGGGGAGTGGGACTGACTTCATCGCTCCGTGAAGAGCTGACATGGTCTCGATGGACCGAATGGCCTCCTTCTGTACTGTAAATGACTCTATGACACTACAGCCGTTACGTTGCCAGGGTCCACAGCCTTTTCCACATCCTGTGCGCTCAGCTGTTTCTTGATATCACTTGGAATTAATCAAATCGGCTGAAGACTATGGTGGTGGGAACCTCAGGAGGAGGCCAAGATGGATCATCTATTCGGATGTCTAGATAAACGTGGTTGTGAATATTCAGCTTCGTCTTTTGCACTGATGTGTTGTCGAGCATGGCTACCCGACCCGAACCCGACGGCATGTGTCAGGTTCGGGTTCGGGTCGGATCGGGTTACTCCTCCAGGTCCGGTATTCGGGCTTGGGTTGAGTCAGGCCAGGTCAGACACACTCTATCACCACCTCCGGTATGTGGCTCCAATCTTAATGTACTTTTTGAACAACCTTTCAAGTCTAGTTACAGTTGTTTTTGCTTATCTGCCCAAGCTTAGAAAGTGAAAAACAGAAGCTAGGTTAACTGAACATTCCGGTAGTCGGGTCAGGCGCGGGAAAAAAATGAAAGGACTCAGGCCGGATCGGGCTTGGGTCAGATGTGGTTCTGTCGGGCTCGGGTCGGGTTTCATTTGCAGACCCGAGCGGACCTTTAATGTGTTGGGCTCTGCCATCATTGACAACTGAGAAGTTCATGGAGCCTTCTCCTCCCATTAGTTGTTTAATCATCCAGTACTATTCACAACTGGATGTGGCAGGACTGCAGAGATTTGATCTGATCCATTGGTTGTGGGATTGTTTGGCTCTGTCTACAGCATGCTGCTTTCGCTCCTTAAAATATTGGCAGTCCTGTGTGGTAGCTTCACCAGGTTGGCACATCACTTTCAGGTGCCCATGGTGTTGCTCCTGCCCTGCTCTTCTGCACTCCTTGTTGAACCAGAGCTGGTCATCTGGGTTGATGGTAATGGTAGAATAAAGGATATGCTGGATCATGAGGTTACAGTTTGCGGTGGAATACAATTTGATGGCCCACAGCGCCTCTTGGATGTCTATTTTTGAGCTGCTAGATCTATCTGAATCCATCCTATTTAGCACAGTGTTAGTGCCCACAACATGATTGACTGTGAAGTCAGGACTGCAAGAATTCAGAAAGGGATACACTTGATATGTTCCTGGTTCGATAAGTATCCCACGTAAAAGTCTACACGGGATAATTTTAGCTTTGGGCCATGATGTAGATTGCCAATATCAAATGGGACACCATTCCCGAATTTCCTTTCCTTTCATTCGAAGTGAATGCAAAATAAGATCGGGCGGGATCATGCAGCCATTTTACACAATCCCTCAAAGTTAAAATTACCCCATTAAGCTTTGTAAGGGGATTAATATCAAGAAATGCCTACCAGGGCAATGGAAGATCTAAATGGGGATATTATCATTATTATTCTGGTGCTGTTTTAAAATATTCAAATATGCAATTTTTTTTGATACAGTACAATTTCACCTGACGTTAATGTTCACACTGATGCATGATATCCATAAATAGGAGAAATTTATGATAAGTGCTGTGTTAATTTGCGATGATTCATTCAGTTGTTAACCTCATTGTCTGCACTGGTAAAGAAGAAATTTTACACTTCACTGCTTATGGCTATCTCTGTAACTACTGCTGGTATAATAGAGAAATGCAAGCAGTTCTATATACAGCCACCCAAAGAACAGTGTACAAGTTATTATTTACAAATGCAGTCCATTGCAATATTAGCATGTGAATAGCGTATATCAGATGTAACGAGGGTGTATTTAATTTGAACCATCAGCATTATATAGAAGCAGTTAATTGTGGTTCCCTTTCAAATTAATCCTTGTGGTAAAGAAAAAATCTTATGTAGATGTGTCTCACAAGATATGGATTTCTTTCCTCAAGTGTTTTTTTTAAACGATTGCGGGTGGAATTGAATTAAATTGACACGCACCCAGTTGGTTGACTAATTCATGGAAATCATAGAGCCTAGGCCTTACTCGGGAGAATTAATGCTTTTATAACCTGTGGTCCAATCTAGTCTATTCCAATTAGCTGTAATCGTTTGAGATTAAATGAACTACCTTGATAGTGTGTTCGGCCCCAGCTCAGATTCTCTCCACCCACCCCATCCACACAGAGTTACCACAAAGTATTTTCCCTTCTTCTCTGCAACATCACTGGCCTTGTATTCATCTGTCCCTTCTGTCACTTGACTTCTCTAGTGTTCTTCTTGCTAGTTTCTCTACATCAATTCCAGCCAAGCCTGACAGATTCCAAAAAGTTACAACCTGAATCCTCACCCACACAACATAGCACCTTTAACATCGTAAAACATCCCAAGGCACTTCACAGGAGCGTTATCAAACAAAATTTGATACCAAGCCACATAAGGAGATATTGGGACAGGTGCCCAAAAGCTTGGTCAAAGATTTAAGGAGTGTCTTCAAGGAGGAAAGAGAGGTAGAGAGGCAGAGACGTTAAGGGAGGGAATACCAGAGAAAGCCATACTCTCATCACTTCTCCAAGCTCCACTAGCACTCAGTGTCTATAATGTAAATTTCAAATCTCTCAATCCTCCCTATCTTAATAATCTCCTTATGTCCCCATCCACAGCAGCTTGTTCAGACATGATATTCCTGTCTCTGGAATTCTATACCCAGCACCCGTTTTGCTTACAAAAACCCTCTCCTAAATCCACCTCTTCAAAAGTGCCTTCAGTACCACAACCTACTTTCTTTACCTCTGCCTCTCTCCCTTTCTTCTGTCTGATAATGTACTCTGAGAGGTGGAAAGCACTATATAAATGGATGATGATGCTGCAGCCTCAGTTCAGCTTCCAGTCGGCAATACAAAGCTTGCAACTTCCAAGTTAAGTTTTGAGAAAAGGCTATCAGAACAATGATAAATATCACAGAATCATGGAATGGTTACAACACAGAAGGAGGCCATTGGCCCATCCTGTTCATGCCAGCTCTCTGCAAGAGTAAGTCAGCTAGTCTCATGCCCCCAGCCTTTCCCTGCAGCCTGGCATTTTCTTTCTCGTCAGGTGCTTATCCATTTCCCTTCTGAAAGCCATGATTAAATCTGCTTCCTCCACACACTCAGAGAGTGCACTCAGTGCATTCCACAATCCACATTCTAGCCATTTGCGACGTTTAAAAGTTTTTCTCATGTTGCCGTTGGTTCTTTTGCCAATCACCTTAAACTGGTGTCCTCTGGTTCTTGACGCTTCCACCAACAGGAACAGTTCCTTTCTATCTACTCGGTCCAGATTTGAATACCTCTACTGTTCTCCTCTCAGTCTTCTCTAAGGTAAACAACCCCAGTTTCTCCAATCTATCCACATAACTGAAGTCCCACATATCTGTAACCATTCTTGAAATTTTTTTTCTGCACCCTCATTAAAGCCTTCAAATGCTTCCTAAAATAGTGCCCAGAATTGGACACAATTCTCAGTTGAGGCCAAGTCTGTAAAAAGTTCATCCTAACTTCCTTGTTTTTGCACTCTATGTAACTATTTATAAAGCCCAGGATCCCGTATTCTCAACCTGCCTTGCCACCTTCAATGATTTGTACACATATAGTCCGAGGTCCCTCTGTTCCTGCACCCCCTTTAGAATTCCATCCTTTACTTTATATTGCCTTTCATTCTTCCTACCAAAATGTACCACTTCACATTTCTCAGCATTAAATTTCACCTGCCATTCCACCAGGCAGCCTATGTCCTCTTCAAGTCTATTACTATCCTCCTCCTAGCTAACAATACCTTAAAGTTTTGAGTCATCTGCAAATTTATGTTCTTCAACTTATTCAAGAAAGGGTGTAAGGACAGTCCTAGCAACTGCAGGCCAGTTAGTTTAACATCAGTGGTGGGTAACAATAATCAGGGAAAAAAATCAACTGGCAATTGGAGAGGTTTGAGTTAATTAAGGATAGCCAACCATGGATTTGTAAAAGGCAGATCATGTTTGACTAATCTAATTACATTTTTTGATGAAGTAACAGAGAAGGTTGATGAAGGGAATGCGGTAAATGTTGTCAATATGGATTTTAAGAAAGCATCTGATAAAGTATCACATAAAAGCTTGCTTAACAAAACTGAGGTGCATGGAATAAGAGGGTCAGTGTCCAATTGGATAAAAAATGGGCTGAAGGACAGAAAACTGCGAGTCATGGTAAATGGTTGTTTTTTCTGACTGGAAAAGACAATAGCATTCCCCAAGGGTCAGTGCTTGGACAGTGTTTTTTTTGCTATATAAAATGACTTGGATCTTGGAATACAGACTAGAATTTTAAAATTTGTTGTTGATACCAAACTTGGAGGAGTGGCAAACAGTGAGGATGATGGGACCCACCTGCATCAGGACATAGATAGGCTAGCATAATGGGTAGACAGGTGGCAGATGGAATTTAATACAGACAAGTGTGAGGTGAAGCATTTTGACAGAAGGGATACGTTGAGGCAACATAGACTGAAAGGCACAGTTCTAAAGAATGTGCAGGAACAGAGGGACCTAGGTGTGCATGTGCATCGATCTTAAGAACAGAAGAAATAGGAGCTGGAGTGGGCCACTCAGCCCTTCAAGTCCACTCCGGCATTCAGTGAGATCACCATAGGCAATTTCCCCTTATACCTTCATAGTTTCCTTTACTTAGATTTAAGACCCTAGTTTCTGATTGAACTACATCACCTTTAAATTAATGCAAAATTCTATCATATTATGGGCACTCTTTCCTAAAGGCTCCTTTACAACAAGACTATTAATTAGCCCTTTTTCATTGCACAATATTAGATCTAAAATAGCCCATTCCTTAGTTGGTTCCTCAATGTACTGCTCTAGAAAACCATCTTGCATACATTCCAAGAACTTGTCCTCCACAGCATTAGTACTAATAAAGTTTATCCAGTTTATATATAGATTAAAATCACCCATGATTACTGTATTACCCTTGTTACATGCATCTCTAATTTCCTGATATATACTGTGATTTACATGACCACTTCTGTTTGGTGGCCTATAAACAACTCTGACCAATTTTTTCTGCCCCTTACTGTTTCTTAGTTCCACCCAAAACTGATTCTACGTCTTGATCTTGAGTACTAAGGTACTAAGGTCATCTGTCACTGCAGTACTAATGCCCTCTTTAATTAACAGAGCTACTCCACCACCTTTTCCCAGCTTCCTGTCCTTCCTGAATGTCATGTGCCCTTGGATATTCAGGTCCCAGTTTTGGTTTCCTTGTAGCCACGTCTCTGTAATGGCTATCAAGTCATACATATGAATTTCTATTTGAGCTGATAATTCAACTGTTTTATTGCGAATGTTGCAGGCATTCAGATGCAGAGCCCTTACTTCAGTTTTTTTTTTACTGTTTTTGTAAACTCTGGCCTTATTTGCTGGCATACTGTTAAGTTTGCAATCACTGTCCATTCCTGTCATACTTTGATTATCATTACCTTTATTGCTACCTTGATCTATTGCCTTTTCATTTCCCTTTAATTTACTCAATCTTCCCCTACATGATCCCTTCCCCCCTCTATTTAGTTTAAAGCCCTCGCTACTTCCCTAGTTATATGACTCACTAGAACACTGGTCCCAGCACGGTTCAGGTGAAGTCCTTCCCAACTGTACAGCCTCCACTTTCCCCAGTACTGGTTTTAGTGCTCCACGAACTGAACTCTACTTACGAACATATGAATTAGGAGCAGAAGTAGGCCATTCGGCCCCTTTGGCCTGCTCTGCCATTCAATAAGGTCATGGCTGATCAGTTTGTGTCTTGAATTCCACACTCCCATCTACCTTTGATTCCCTTGCCTAACAAGAATCTATCTACCCCTGCCTTAAAATTATTCAATGACCCTGCCTCCACCACCCTCTGAGGCAGAGTTCCAGAGTGGCACAACCCTCTGAGAGAAAAAACTTCTCCTCATCTCTGTCCTAAAAGGTGTCCTCTAGTTCTGTACTCACCCACAAGAGGAAACATCCTTTCCACATCCACCTTGTCAAGACCATTCAGGATCTTATATACTTCAATCAAGTCTCCCCTCACTCTTCTAAACTCCAGTGAAAACAAGCCCAGTCTGTCCAACCATTCTCCATCAGACAACAATAAGACGACGTCACCCACTCCAGTCTTTGAGTCACACATTTATCCTTCTAGTTTATTTACTCTGATCTTATTTCTTCTTCTTTGGCCTCCTTGTCTCGCGAGACAATGGGTAAGTGCCTGGAGGTGGTCAGTGGTTTGTGAAGCAGCGCCTGGAGTGGCTATAAAGTCCAATTCTAGAGTGACAGACTTTTCCACAGGTGCTGCAGATAAAATTGGTTGCCGGGGCTGTTACACAGTTGGCTCTCGCCTTGCGCTTCTGTCTTTTTACCTGCCAACTGCTAAGTCTCTTCGACTCACCATAGTTTAGCCCCGCCTTTATGGCTGTACACCAGCTCTGGCAATCACTGGGAGCTGATTCCCACGACTTGTGATCAATGTCACAGAATTTCATGTCGCATTTGCAGACATCTTTAAAGCGGAGACATGGACGGCCGGTGGGTCTGATACCAGTGGCGAGCTCGCTGTACAATGTGTCCTTGGGGATCCTGCCATCTTCCATGCGGCTCACATGGCCAAGCCATCTCAAGCGCCGCTGGCTCAGTAGGGTGTATATGCTGGGGATGTTGGCCGCTTCGAGGACTTCTGTGTTGGAGATACCGTCCTGCCACCTGATGCCAAGGATTCTCCGGAGGCAGCGAAGATGGAATGAATTGAGATGTCGCTCTTGGCTGACATACGTTGTCCAGGCCTCGCTGCCGTAGAGCAAGGTACTGATCTTATTTACTCCGTGCCAATTTGCACGTGGCTCAGGTAATAATCCAGACGTTTTGCTTTTTAATTTAGTGCCGAGTTCCTCATACTCTTTGTACTCCTTGTGCAGAATCTCTTTCCTAGTCCTATCTATGTCCTTGGTACCTAAGTGGACCACGATCACTGGATTCTCCCCCTCCCACTGCACTTTCCTCTCCAGCCCTGAGCAGATGTTCCAAACCCTGGCACCGAGCAGGCAACACAGCCTTCTGGACTCTCGCTCTCAGTTGCAGAGAACAATGTCTATCCCCCTGACTACACTGGCCCCTACTACCACTCCATTCCTTTTAACTCCCCCCACTTGAATGGCTTCTTGTATCATGCTGCCATGGTCAGTCTGCTCATCCAGATTACAGCCTTCGATCTTGCCCATACAATCTGCAAGAACCTCGAACCTGTTGCTCAATTGCAAGGGCTGAGGCTGCTCCACTCCCGCCTTCGCGATGCACTTACCCGCCTGACTCGTAGTCACACCGTCCTGTCCCTGACCACTGACCAAATCAGAAGACTCTATCCTATGAGGTGTGACTGCCTTCTGGAACTAAATGTCCAGGTAACTTTCCTCCTCCCTGATGCATCGCAATGTCTGCAGTTCAGCCTCCAGCTCATCTACTCTTAACCAAAGCTCCTCAAGCTGCAGACACTTACTATAGACGTGGTTGCAATGGATTGCCGTGGCATCCAGGAGCTCCCACATACTGTAGCTGTGACACATCACCTATCCTGCTATCTTTTTTGTGTTAATTGAATTAAATTTATATTTCTTAATTAATTTATAGTTTCCCTCTTCTCCGAATTCCCTCACTCAAGGTAAAGGTGACAGCACTATGGCAAGTGTGGTTAGCAAAGCAAATGGGATCTTGGGCTTCATAAATAGCACAAAAGCAGAGAGGTAATGCTGAACCTTTATAAAGCTCTGGTTAGGCCACAACTAGAGTATTGCGTCCAGTTCTGGTCACCACACTTAAGGAAGCATGTGAGGGTCCTTGAGAGGGTGCAGAGGAGATTTACCAAAATGGTTCCAGGGATGAGGGATTTTAGTTACAAGGTTAGGTTGGAAAATCTGAGGTTATTCTGGAGCAAAGGAGATTGAGGGGAGATTTCATAGAGGTGTACAAGATTATGACAGGCTTAGATAAGTTAAATAAGGAAAAACTGTTCACATTAACAGATGGTAGAAGGACTAGGGGACACCAATTGAAGGTTTTGGGCAAGAGATGAAGTGAGGATGTATGAAAGAACGTTTTTATGCAGCGAGTGGTAATGGCATGGAACTCGCTGCCCACGAGGTTGGTGGAAGTGGAGACAATCAATGATTTCAAAAGGAAATTGGCACAGAAAGAGGCCACTTGGCCCATCATGTCTGCGCTGGCCGAAAAATGAGCCAATCAGCCTAAGCCCACCTTCCAGCATTTGGTCTGTAGCCCTGCAGGTTATGGCACTTGAGATGCATAGCCAGACGCCTTTTAAATGAGTTGAGGGATTCTGCCTCTACTACCCTTTCAGGCAGTGAGTTTTAGACCCCCAACACCCTCTGGGTGAAAAAGGTTTTCCTCATCTCCCCTCTAATCGTTCTACCAATCACTTTAAATCTATGCCCAGTAGTCACTGACCTCTCTGCTAAGGTAAATAGCCCTTCACCTCCATTCTATCTAGGCCCCTCACAATTTTGTATAATTCAATCAGGTCTCCCCTCAGCCTTCTCTGTTCCAAGGAGAACAACCCCAGCCTATCCAATCTTTCCTCACAGCTGCATTTTTCTGATTCTGGCAACATCCTCGTAAATCTCCTCTGTACCCTCTCTAGTGTAATTACATCCTTTCTGTAATGAGGAGAACAGGACTACACATAGTACTCAAGTTGTGGCCTAACTAATGATTTATACAGTTCCAGCATAACCTCCCTATTCTTATATTCTATATCTCGGCTAATAAAGGAAAGGATTCCATATGCCTTCTTAACCACCTTATTGACTTGTCTTGCTACCTTCAGGGATCTGTGGACATTCACTCAAAGGTCCCTCACTTCCTCTACACCTCTCCATATTCTTCCATTAATCGCATATTCTTTTGCCTTGTCTGACCTCCCCAAATCCATCATCTCACAATTCTCCGGATTGAATTCCATTTGCCACTTTTCTGCCCACCTGACCCATCGATATCTTCCTGCAGTCTACAGCTATCCTCCTCGCAATCAACTACATGGTCAATTTTTGTGTCATCTGCAAACTTCTTGATCATGCCCCCTATATTTACATCCTAATCATTAATAGCACTTGAAGAAAATCAAATTGCAGGGCCACGGATATTGAGTGGGGGAGTGGGACTGACTGGATTGCTCCGCAGAGAGCTGGCATGGACTCGATGGGCCGAATGTGAACAAAGAACTGTACAGCACAAAAACAGGCCATTCGGTGTTCCAAGCCTGCGCCGATCTTGATGCCTGTCTAAACTAAAACCTTCTGCACTTTTGGGGTCCGTATCCCTCTATTCCCATCCTATTCATGTATTTGTCAAGATGCCTCTTAAATGTCGCTATCGTACCCGCTTCCACCACCTCCCCCGGCAGCAAGTTCCAGGCACTCAACACCCTCTGTGTAAAAATCTTGCCTCGCACATCCCCTCTAAACTTTGCCCCTCGCACTGCAAACCTATATCCCCTAGTAACTGACTCTTCCACCCTGGGAAAAAGCTTCTGACTATCGACTCTGTCCATGCCACTCATAACTTTGTAAACCTCTATCATGTCGCCCCTCCACCTCCGTCGTTCCAGTAAAAACAATCAGAGTTTATCCAACTTCCCCTCATAGCTAATACCCTCCAGACCAGGCAATATTCTGATAAACCTCTTCTGTACCCTCTCCAAAGCCTCCACATCCTTCTTGTAGTGTGGCGGCCAGAATTGCATGCAATATTCCAAGTATGGCCGAACTAAGGTTCTGTACAGCTGCAGCATGATTTGCCAATTTTTATACTCTATGCCCCGACCGATGAAGGCAAGCATGCCGTATACCTTCTTGACTACCTTATCCACCTGTGTTGCCACTTTCAGTGACCTGTGAACCTGTACGCCCAGATCTCTCTGCCTGTCTATACTCCTAAGGGTTCTGCCATTTACTGTATACTTCCCACCTGTATTAGACCTTCCAAAATGCATTTCCTCACATTTGTCCGGATTAAACTCCATCTGCCATTTCTCTGCCCAATTCTCCAACCGATCTATATCCTGCTGTTACCTCTGACAATCCTCATCACTATCCGCAACTCCACCAACCTTTGTGTCGTCCGCAAACTTACTAATCAGACCAGCTACATTTTTCTCCAAATCGTTTATATATACTACAAACAGCAAAGGTCCCAGCACTGATTCCTGCGGAACACCACCAGTCACAGCCCTCCATTCAGAAAAGCACCCTTCCACTGCTACCCTCTGTCTTCTATGACCGAGTCAGTTTTGTATCCATCTTGCCAGATCACCTCTGATTCCGTGTGACTTCACCTTTTGTACCAGTCTGCCATGAGGGACCTTGTCAAAGGCTTTACTGAAGTCCATGCAGACAACATCCACTGCCATTCCTTCATCAATCTTCGTCACTTCCTCAAAAAACTCGATCAAGTAACTGAGACACGACCTCCCCTTCACAAAACCATGCTCGCTAATAACTTAATTTGTTTCCAAATGGGAGTAAATCCTGTCCCGAAGAATCCTCTCTAATAATTTCCCTACCACTGACGTAAGGCTCACCAGCCTATAATTTCCTGGATTATCCTTGCTACCCTTCTTAAACAAATGAACAACATTGGCTATTCTCCAGACCTCTGGGACCTCACCTGTAGCCAATGAGGATACAAAGATTTCTGTCAAGGCCCCAGCAATTCCCTCCTTTGCCTCCCTCAGTATTCTGGGGTAGATCCCATCAGGCCCTGGAGACTATCTACACTCCCTTCCCGAGACTCATCATCCACCAAGTCCTTCTCTTTGGTGAATACAAAGTACTCATTTAGTACCTCGCCCATTTCTTCTGGCTCCACGCATAGATTCCCTCCTCTGTCCTTGAGCGGGCCAACCCTTTCCCTGGCTACCCTCTTGCTCTTTATATACGTATAAATGTGGTTTCCTTCTATGCCATAAATGACTCTATAACTTTAAACTGCAGAAGCTTTTTCTCAAATTGGTCAGACTGAACTCAAAGCTTGGTGGCATCAGCATTTCTGCTCTCCTTCTACTAGCTACTGATATTACTCGTTAGATTGTATTGCTTACTTCTCTCAATTGGTCAGCAACAGTAGGAGGGTATTTCCTTACTGCATGGCTCTTCAGCCAATCAAGCTGAGTAGGGGTAATTGTGTGAGCTGCTTGCTTGCAGCAGGATTGAGTTGAAGAATCAGGGCTAACCGCATTCATAACAAGTGAGGCTCCACACCTGCAGGCCCAACTGTACAAAAAGATCTGTAATATTTCAGTCCCAGCTTAGAATAAGTATATTGGAATAAATATATTATTGGCAATTTAAAAAATTAAGTACAGAATTATACCAACACATGAGACTATTCGTACACATTAAATATTAATGTATCTCATATTTTGCCTTACTTATTGCTTGAACAACTAATCCAATTGGTAATTTAGAAATAATTGCATTTTCATTACAGCAATCATCATTTTAAGTACTGGAAAAATATTGGGTATGGTTTTTTCGAACAGCTTGTTAGGACTACTGTTCCATCAATGGAAATAAATTAAAGGGGAGAACTTGGTCCCAGTCATACTTTATTTCTGGGCAGGCAAGAGCACTTGGGGGATCCAATTTTTGGGCATGACCTCCTTTGCTCGATCCCCAGTGGTCAATATGGGAGCCGGTTACTTCCTTGAGATGTTTCAAATAGCAACATTAGTGCTTATATTCAGGGAACTAAATTCTTTGCAACCTTAAAACATTAACTTTCCAACTCTGAGCATTTGCGACATGCCAAGATTGTACAATCCCTTCTGATGAGGAAGGCCTTTAGACCTACTTGTTTCATCCTTCCAAAATACCAAGCCTTATTGCCTGCAATCCCTCCTACAAATTGAGAGATTTATTTCTGTCCAGATTTCCAAATATTTTCATAGACTGTAAACTGCCATGGTCCCACCACTTATCACTGAGGTACCCAACTAATTACCTCCTTCCATGCCAACTCAGCTCCCTGCACATCCACTCCTCTGCTTCAGACAATTTTTGAACCAGTTCAGAAGCACTCCACCTTTTCTGTGCTTTTCAAACTGTGGATCAATCTCTTAGCGGGCACTGTATTTAAAGCTTTGCTGACATAAATAAACAACATCCTCCCATTTCCCTCTATCCACAAAGATTGTTATATTCTCAAAGAAATAATTCCGGTGCAGCTACGATACTGGCAGCTAGCTGGCAATGTGGAAGATTGCCCAGGCATATTGTATCCATAAAAAGACAGGATATGTCTAACCCAATTACCGGCCTATTCAACTCACTAATAATCATCAGTAAAATGATGGAAGGACATAGTAATAGTGTCAATCAATGGAACCTACTCACTAATTGCATGTTCACTGATGCTCAGTTCAGGTTCTGCCAGAGCCACACAGCTCCAGACCTAATCACAGTCTTGATCCAGGCATAGACGCAAGAGCTGAGGAGAGATGAGAATAGCTGTCCTTAACATTAAGGCAACACTCAACTGAGCATGGCATCAAGAAGCCCAAGGAAAATTGAAGTTAATGGGGGTCAAATGGAAAACGTCGTGGTTAGAGTCATATCTGATGCAAAGGAAGATAGTTGAGTCATCAGCAATCAGGCATCAGCCCCCAGGACATCACTTTGGTGAAACATCCTTGGTCCATCCTTCACCTGCTTCACCAATGACCTTTCCTCTGTCATAAGGTTAGGAAAGGGATTGTTTTCTGACAATTCCACATTGTTCAGCTGCATTCATAACTCCTCTAATAACAAAGCAGCCTATAGTGGGAGCTGGATAACATTCAGGTTTAAGCTGACAAGTGACAGGGTAGCATTTGCACCCTGTAAGTGTCGGCTAATGACAATCCAAACAAGACACTACTTGACCATCACCATCTTGAGAGCTTGCTTACTTCATGGCGAATAACTACCTTTTAAGCCTTCAAAGTCGATCCAACAATCAGGACAGAACCATTCGCTTGATTGGTGCCTGTGCCACTGATTCAATATCCACCCCCTACCATCACTGACAATCTGTGGCTGCAGTATGTATGATTTACAGGATGCACTGTAGCAGTTCATCAAGGTTATTTTGACAACACCTCCCTCTCCTAATATCACTACCATAGAGAAGGACAAGAGCAGCAATGTAGTAAGAACGCCATCACGTCCAAGATCCCCTCCAAGTCACACACCCTTCAGCCTTATACAAAATCGTCATTGGGCCAATGTCCTGGAATTCCCTAAGTAACAACTTTGTGGAAAATTGGGGGAAAAGAAAGAGGGTAACAACCCTGCAAACGGGAAAGTTGTCCATATCAACTTGAAGGTAGCTTTTGATGAGGCATTTTACAACAGACCTATGGCTAAAAGGAAAACTCATTACATCCAAATAATGCATCTGACTTATTGAATGAATGCACAACAGAATAAAATAATTAGTTTAACATGCCAGCTGTGAAAACTGGAAACCCTAAAGCGATTGATTATGGGACACCGAGTGTACATAGAGCATTATAATTCATTTTGACAAAAATACCTTAACTAGAAGTTCAAGGGTGCGGGTGAAACCAAGTTTTATGTGAGAGCAGGACGTGCAAAAAATTTATTTATTTATTTAGAGATACAGCACTGAAACAGGCCCTTTGGCCCACTGAGTCTGTGCTGACCAACAACCACCCATTTATACTAATCCTACATTAATCCCATATTCCCTACCATTCTCCTACCACCTACCAACACTAGGAGCAATTTACAATGGGCAATTTACAATGGCCAATTTACATATCAACTTGCAAGTCTTTGATTGTGGGAGGAAACCGGAAAACCCGGCGGAAACCCACATGGTCACAGGGAGAACTTGCAAACTCCACACAGGCAGTACCCAGAACTGAACCCGCATTGCTGGAACTGTGAGGCTGCAGTGCTAACTACTGCGCCACTGTGCTGCCAACCACTGCGCCACTGTGCTGCCCATGATGTAAATGCAAGGCTCTTAGCAACTGGGTGGATCCATGACATGGGACTGAATTTTACTTGCCCCTTGATGTTGGAGGTTGCGTTGGGGGGCCCGTAAAACACTTGTGGGAGCGGCCCGCCACAACCCCCGACGCCGAGAAGGCCCCGCCGCATTTTACTGGCGGTGGCGAGGCCTCGGTGCATCCCCGGGGCCTTCATTTACATATTTAAATTAATTAAAACAACATGCAAATAAACTTACCTGGTCCCGGCGGCTGTCACATGCCAATTTTATGGCCGCTAGCCGCACCTCGCACACCTTCGGAACTCCATATGGAGTTCAAAGGTGAGACATTAGTGGGGAGGGGGGAGGAGTGAAATTATCAGGGCGGGTGGGGGGAACAGGGAAAACACTTTTTATTGGTTGTGGGGATGGTGGGAAGGGGTTGAAAGGCAAATGAGAGAAGGTTGGGGGGGAAAGTTCGGATTGGGAAAACAATAACTTTTCTGAGTATGAGGCAATAAAAAACCATTGGAGGGTTGGGAAAGGGCTTCCATCTTCCAATTATTTATTAGAAGCAAATGAATAGGAATATACCTTTAAAAATTCAAATTTTGGCTAAGGGCTTGAAGCCCTTTAAAAATGGCACTGGCGTCTGCACAGTGGCGCTGGAAGCCATTGCCAGGGACACAGTGGCCACCCCCAATGACATAGAAGGGGCGGCCGCTTCGCCCCTCCATTTAAATGAACCTCTGCACGAAATGTCGTGGGTGCTTGGAGGAGGCACTTCCATGAATGAAGGCCACCGTCTTCAAAGGGCACCGCCGCAATGTGCGGCGCACTAATAAAATTCAGCCCATGATGTGCAATGTCGAAATGCAAAGTGATCTAAAACAACAACTATCATTACAATGATGATGGAATTACTATTAAATAAGGTCCACAAAAGCAGAAAGGGTGGGTCCGACAGCAGATGGTAATCACTCACATCTCGTATCTTGTGGCAGCAGTTTCCAAAGCCAATAAAACGTTGACTGTATAAGCAGATTCAGAACAGTATAATCCAAGGTGATAATATTCATACACTATAGCATTGGTGAGGTTGGTCTTGAAGCACTGCATCTAATTTTGGTCATTGAATTTGCAAAGAGACACAGAAGCAACAAAAAGGATTCAAATGCTCAATTAATAAGCTGTGAAAAGAGCCTAAAGACAATTTTTTAATTGACAAGTGTACTTTTGACGACAGGCATGTGCTATGCCCAACATCGATGGTATGCTGCACACATGCAAAAACTGTGGCCCTCCATTCCCAATACAACCTACCAGCATGTTGTTCCGATGAAGGATCACTGACCCGAAACGTTAACTCTGCTTCTCTTTCCACAGTTGCTGCCAGACCTGCTGAGTGGTTCCAGCATTTCTTGTTTTTATTTCAGATTTCCAGCATCTGCAGTATTTTGCTTTTATTTATGTAAATAAGGAAGATGGGCACTAAGAGATCAGGGTTCCCACTTCACAGCGATTCTCAGAGCCTCAGCATTGATATCAAATGGCTTAAGGGAGCTAAATATGTTCTTACTGCAGGAAAAGATTATCAAGGATGGGCATGATCCATGTTTTCAACATGATCCATGCCAGAAAGAATTTCAACAAGTACTTTGCACTGAACCATGAAGAAAGAACCAAGAGATGAAGATTATAATAATTATATGCTAAGGAAACTTCAAACAAACTGCAATGTAGCCAGGAAACAATAAATTTGCCTTCAGAATTATTAATTTCATGCATTATGAAAAGATTCTATAGAGTAAGTAAAGAGAAGCTGTTTCCACTGGCAAAAAAGCCAGAGGTGAGATCAGAATTCTTTTTTAATTTATGATCTGGACTGCATTCCCTGAAACAGTGATGGCAGCAGATTCAACAACAACTTTCAAAAGAGAATTGGATAGATACTTGAAGGGGATAAAATTTCAGGGCTATGGGGAAAGAGCCAGGGAGTGGTTTAATTGTATAGCTCTTTCAAAGGGCTGGCACAGGCACGATGGGTGAACGGCCTCCTTCTTTTCCCAGGACTCAATGAACATTTTTTAAATTCATTCATGGGATGTGGGCGTCACTGGCTAGGCCAGCATTTATTGCCCATCCCTAATTGCCCTCGAGAAGGTGGTGGTGAGCTGCCTTCTTGAACCGCTGCAGTCCATGTGAGGTAGGTACACCCAGAGTGCTGTTAGGAAGGGAGTTCCAGGATTTTGACCCAGCGACAATGAAGGAACAGCGATATAGTTCCAATGTCAGGATGATGTGTGACTTGGACGGGAACTTGCAGGTGGTGATGTTTCCATTCGTCTGCTGCTCTTGTCCTTCAAGGTGGTAGAGGTCGCGGGTTTGGAAGGTGCTGTCTAAGGAGCCTTGGTGCGTTGCTGCAGTGCATCTTGTAGATGGTACACACTGCTACCACTGTGCGTCGGTGGTGGAGGGAGTGAATGTTTGTAGATGGGGTGCCAATCAAGCGGGCTGCTTTGTCCTGGATGGTGTCGAGCTTCTTGAGTGTTGTTGGAGCTGCACCCATCCAGGCAAGTGGAGAGTATTCCATCACACTCCTCACTTGTGCCTTTTAGATGGTGGACAGGCTTTGTGGTGAGTTACTCGCTGCAGGATTCCTAGCTGCTGACCTGCTCTTGTAGTCACGGTATTTATATGGCTACTCCAGTTCAGTTTCTGGTCAATGCTAGCCCCTAGGATGTTGATAGTGGGGGATTCAGCAATGGTACTGCCACTGAATGTCAAGGGGAAATGGTTAGATTCTCTCTTGTTGGAAATGGTCATTGCCTGGCACTTGTGTGGCACAAATGTTACTTGCCACTTACTGGCCCAAGCCTGGATATTGTCCAAGTCTTGCTGCATTTCTACACGGACTGCTTCAGTATTTGAGGAGTCACGAATGGTGCTGAACATTATGCAATCATCAGCGAACATCCCCTCTTCTGACCTTATGACTGAAGGAAGATCACTGATGAAGCAGCGGAAGATGGTTGGGCCTAGGACACTACCCTGAGGAACTCCTGCAGTGATGTCCTGGTGCTCAGATGATTGACCTCCAACAACCACAGCCATCTTCCTTTGTGCTAGGTATGACCTCAACCAGCAGAGTGTATTCCCCTTGATTCCCATTGACTTCAGTTTTGCTCGGGCTCCTTGATGCCGTACTCGGTCAAATGCTGCCTGATGTCAAGGGCAGTCACTCTCTCCTCACTTCTTGAGTTCAGCTCTTTTGTCCATGTTTGAACCAAGGCTGTAATGAGGTAAGGAGCTGAGTGACCCTGCCGGAACCCAAACTGAGCGTCACTGAGCAGGTTATTGCTAAGCAACTGCCGCTTGATGGCACTGTTGATGACACCTTCCATCACTTTACTGATGATTGAGATGAGACTGATGGGGCAGTAATTGGCCGGGTTGGACTTGTCCTGCTTTTTTTGTACAGGACATACCTGGGCAATATTCCACATTGCCGGGTAGATGCCAATGTTGTAGCTATACTGGAACAGCTTGGCTAGGGGTGCGGCAAGTTCTGGAGCACAGCTCTTCAGTACTATTGCCGGAATATTGTCAGGACCCATAGCCTTTGCAGTATCCAGTGCCTTCAGTCGTTTCTTGATATCACGCACAGTGAATTGAATTGGCTGAAGTCTGGCATCTGTAATGCTGGGGACTTCAGGAGGGGGCCGAGATGGATCATCAACTCGGTGCTTCTGGCTGAAGATTGTTGCAAATGCTTCAGCCTTATCTTTCGCACTGATGTGTTGGGCTCCCCCATCATTGATGATGGGGATATTTGTGGAGCCACCTCCTCCAGTCAGTTGTTTAGTTGTCCACCACCATTCATGACTTTGTGGCAGGACTGCAGAGCTTAGATCTGATCCATTAGTTATGGGATCGCTCAGCTCTGTCTATCGCATGCTGCTTCTGCAGTTTGGCGTGCAAGTAGTCCTGGGTTGTAGCTTCACCAGGTTGACACCTCATTTTGAGGTATGCCTGGTGCTGCTCCTGGCATGCCCTCCTGCACTCTTCATTGAACCAGGGTTGGTTTCCTGGCTTGATGCTAAGGGTAGAATGGGGGATATGCCGGGCCATGAGGTTACAGATTGTGGTTGAGTACAATTCTGCTGCTGCTGATGGCCCACAGCGCCTCATGGATGCCCGGTTTTGCATTGCTAGATCTATTCGAAATCTATCCCATTTAGCACGGTGGTGGTGCCACACAACACGAAGGAGGGTATCCTCAATGTGAAGGCGGACTGCGTCTCCACAAGGACTGTGCAGTGGTCACTCCTCCCAATACTGTCATGGACAGATGCAACTGCGGCAGGCAGATTGGTGAGGGCAAGGTCAAGTATGTTTTCCCCTTGTGTTGGTTCCCCCACCACCTGCCGCAGACCCAGTACAGCAGCTATGTCCTTTAGTACTCAGCCAGCTCGGTCAGTAGTGGTGCTACTGAGCCACTCTTGGTCATGGACATTGAAGTCCCCCACCCAGAGTACATTTTGTGCCCTTGCCACCCTTAGTGCTTCCTCCAAGTGCTGTTCAACATGGAGGAGTACTGCCTCATCAGCTGAGGGAGGGCGGTAGGTGGTAATCAGTCGGAGGTTACCTTGCCCATGTTTGACCTGATGCCATGAGACTTCACGGGGTCCAGAGTCGATGTTAAGGACTCCCAGGGCAACTCCCTCCCTACTGTAGACCACTGTCCCACCACCTCTGCTGGGTCTGTCCTGCTGGTGGGACAGGACATACCTTGGGATAGTGATTGCAGTGTCCGGGACATTGTCTGTAAGGTATGATTCTGTGAGTATCACTATGTCAGGCTGTTGCTTGACTAGTCTGTGGGACAGCTCTCCCAACTTTGGCACATGCCCCCAGATGTTAGTAAGGAGGACTTTGCAGGGTCGACAGGGCTGGGTTTGCCGTTGTCATTTCCGGTGCCTAGGTCGATGCCGGGTGGTCCGTCCAGTTTCATTCCTTTTTATTGACTTCGTAGTGGTTAGGGACAACTGAGTGGCTTGTTCGGCCATCTCATTTTTTTTTTTAGGGCATGTAAGAGTTAACCACATTGCTGTGGGTCTGGAGTCACATGTAGGCCAGTCCAGGTGAGGATAGCAAATTTCCCTTTCCCCATAGCCCTGCAAATTCTTTTTCCTCAGATAATTATACAGTTTCGTTTTGAAAGCCAAGATTGAATCTGTCTCTACCACACTCTCAGGCAGTGCATTCCAGATCCTAAACAGTCACTGCTTAAAAAAGTTTTCTTCATGTCGCCTCTGGTTCTTTTTGCTTAAATCAGCGTCCTCTGGTTCTTGATCCTTCCACCATTGGGAACAGTTTCTCCCTGTATACTCTGTCCAGATCCATCATAATTTAGAACACCTGTATCAAATTTCCTCCCAACCTTCTCTGAAGAGCACTACCCCAACTTCTCTCAATCAGTTTCACTAAAATAGATTATCTGGTCATTATCATTGCTGGTTGTGGGAACTTGCTGTATGCAAATTGACAGCTGTCTTTCCTACATTACAACAGGTGACTACACTTCAATAATACTTCATTGGCTGTAAAGAGCTTTGGGACATCCCGGGGTCATGAAAGGCGCTATATAAATGCAAGTCTTTTTCAAACAAAAAGGAGTTGAAAATGATCACAACAAGCAACAAATGCTCGCCTTGCCAGCGACACTCACATCCTATGAACAAACTAAAAAAAAAAGCATGGGATGGGGTGACGTTAGTGGGCCTGATGTGACATCAAAATATAGACCAAAGAAGAACCTCACCCAAATTTAGTCAGAAGTATAGCAAAAAGAGAGAGCCAAGTATCCGGATTAAGACATAGTTGTAGAGATTTCCTTTAGCACAGTGTTAGACAAAGACTTATGGTAATTATTAAAATAAGATTGAAGACTAGGGAGAAGTATCCAAATGCCACTTTAGTAAAGGTGCAGGACAAAAATATGTCAAGTCCATCAATGGACTTAAAGAAAAATCTTAAACTGATATTTAGCCTGTCTGTTCAGGGTGGTTGTGCACCTCGTGTAATAGCCAAGATTCTCTTCTCAGCCAATAGTGTATTACCATCAGCCATTCACCTCATTGGTCTTTGAGGGATCATGCTATGCCCACAATATATGCTGTATTCATCAACGTAGCAAGACTAACTGCATTCAAAAAAAAACTTATTTATGTCAAGGACTTTGGGATGTGTTGAGTGAAATTATATTATAACTGCAACAACTTCTTTATCTTTATAGCTTTCATTCCTTTACTTTTTTCATGACTACACACGCTCAGGTGTTTTTTTTTAAAAACTCATCTTCCAAATATTTACATTTGCAGAATCCTTGCACGGTTTGAGTATCCTGGAATTATTTTAAGGATTTTCTATCCGGCTTGGCTATTTATGAAATATTAAGAAGCTCAATACAAAAGAACAAGTAACGAAAGGCTGAGAGTGCAGACTGATCGACACTACAGAGCAAATCAGTCTCTGTCACAGTCGGTATAGTAAATTATTTAGAGTAATTTAATGCAGTTATTTCATAAATAAGATGACTTCTGAAATCTTAAAGGGATGAAATTTGGTCGCAGAGTAACATATGAACAGACTAATGAATACATTAGGTATCTCTGCTCAAACAATTAGCAATAACAGCTCAGGTACCTATATTTTGCAGCACAACGTCACCCTGTAACAACTGCAAAATAACAAGCAAAATATAATATTGGGATGGGGTGAATTTCTCCTAATGGAAGAGAAAACCTATTGTGCTCTGTAATCAAGGGGGCACAAATAAATAATCACTGGGATTTTAAGAGAAAGTTAGAACTTGGTTCTTTAAATGGAACGTGGAACAACATCTTCAGGTTTGCAGTTTGTTTTTGTCTAATTTACTATTATAAATCACTAAGGACTATATCCAATGTATCGCCTGCTTGAACGGTCTGTGCAGGAAAGGTTAAGGGATTCTGTTAAGCCCAAGATATGTTTTAATGCAGTTTTAATTCTTATTTGTGGCTAATATTTAAAAATATACCATTATTAAATGTCAATTTTCACACACACAGCTAACTCGATAGAACACCATTCGAGCAAAGGGGTCAAATGATGCATAAAATCACAGGTACACAGTCATTTGACAAAATTGAGCATATAAAGCTCATTACCAACTGAATACCTTCACCCCTAAATGAGAACCGTAACTAAAAATATTACAGCGTGTCACAAATACTGCTCATGTCATTTTCAATTAAAGCTCAGGCCGTAATTTCCGATTGAGAGATCCAGCGAATACATGACCCTACGTTCAAAATGAGCATTATCTCAATAATTGATTCGAATGACTAATGGGAAACCCTCTATGACAGACAGCTAATAAATGCATTTGTCTAGAAAATGCGACCAGCATTTCAGCTGCACAGACAGAAATGCAATTTGCAGATTTGGGGCATCATGATGTAGATCGAGCCTCATACTTGTACGGTGTAGTTTAACGTTGTATTTAGCTTTACCAAGTGTGCTGCTCTTCTAGGTCAAATGGTATACCACCATTTGAAATGAAAATCCATCTGTAAATCCTGAGGTCAAAGGAATTTTAGAGCCACAATTTTTAAGCTGACTTTAAATTTTGAGATCAAGCAAGAACCAAGAACTCTAATATAGAAAAGGAAAGAACTCAAATTTATAAAGTGCTTTTCATGACCTTAGGCCACCCTGAAGCACTTTACAATAAATTAAATTCCATTGAAGTGTAGTCATGGTTGTAATGTAGCAAGTGTGGCAGCCAGATTATGCAAAGCAAGATTTCACAAAGAACAATGAGAAAACAACCAGATAATCTGTTTTTAGTGATGTTGGTTGAAGGATAAATATTGGCCAGGTCATCGGGGAGAACTCCCCTGCTCTTATTCGAAATAGAGCCATGGGACCTTTCACATCCACCTGAAAGGGTACACGGGGTCTCATCAGAAAGATGGCACCCCCAACAGCCCAGCGCTTTCTTTACCACAAAGCAGTATTCTGGTGTTACCTATATTAGAGGGCTGTAGTGAGGCTGATCTGGAACACAACTGAGTCACAGAGAAAAAGGAACAAGCTGATTTATTCCTTCTCATCCCAACATTCTTTTGCTACAAAAGGATCAATGTTCATCTTCACCATGGTTACCTGGTGGAGTGAATCAGCTTCCCAATTAGAATGAAATGAATGAATAACAGCGCCTTCTATAACGGGCACATTGTAAAGTAGGCAGGGTTCTATACCAGGTGGGTTCTATAACTGGTGCATTTTATAACTGGCAGAGTTCTATAGTAGGTGCAGTCTATAACGTAGTGTTCTATAATGGGCAGGGTTCGATAACAAGCAGGGGTTTATAATGGGTGGATTCAATAACGGGTGGGTTCTACAATGGAAAGATTCTATAATAGATGGGGTTCGAAAGCAGGTGGATTCTATAACAAACAGGGTTTTATAATGGCCAGGGGTCTATACTGGGCAATGTTATGTAATGGGCAATTTCTATAACTTTCTATAACAGTCAAGCTACCAGAACATGGGGATTCCTGAATGGGTGGGGTTCTGTAACAGATGAGGCCAAAGAACAGGTAGGGTTCTATGACGAGTGGGCTCCACAACAGGAGGGTTCTATACATGGGTGAGGTTCCAGAACAAACTGCTTCTATAACTGGTAGCTTCTACAGCAGGCGGGCATTCAGATCCAATAGATTGCCACCCATTAAATGCAAAGGAGAAAATTAGCCACAAAGAGTTTGAGGAAGAAAATCTAATGTTGGAAAAATAAACCAGAAAAAAAAACAAAAACATCTTTTATTATATTAAAGGCACTATATAGATATAATTTCCCAAGGAGCATGAGAAAATAAGAGTCACAGGAGCATTATAAAACGAAATATAATACTGAGCCATATAAGGAGATATTAGGTCAGATGACCAAAAGCTTGGTCAAAGAGGTAGGTTTTATGGAGTGTCTTGAAAGGAGGAAAGCGGGGTACAGAGGCAGAGAAGTTCAGGGAGGGAATTACAGAACTTAGCACCGAGACAATTGAGGGCCCAGCCACCAATGGTGGAGTGATTAAAATCAGGAATGCTCAAGAGGGCAGAATTAGATGAGCATAGATACCTCAAAGGGTTGTGGGGCTGCAGCAGATTACAGAGATAGGAAAGGGCAAGGGATTTGAAAACAAGAATGAAAATTCTAAAATCAAGATGTTGCTTGACCGGGAGCCAATGTAGGTCAGTGAGCACAGGGGTGATAGGTGAATAAGACTTGGTGCGAGTTAAGACATGGGCAGTTTTGGATGACCTCAAGGTTACGGAGGGTTGAACATGGGAGACCAGCCAGGTGTGCACTGGAATAGTCAAGTCTGGAGGTAACAAAGGCATGAATGAGAGCTTCAGCAGCAGATGAGCTGAAACAGGGACAAACCCGGGCGATATTGCGGAGGTGCAAACAGGCAGTGATGATGTGAGATTGGAAGCTTGTCTCAGGGTCAAATATGAAACCACAGCTGTGAACAGACAGGTTTAGTCTCAGACTGTTGCCACTGGGTGAGATGAAGTCACTAGCTAGAGAATGGAATTTGCTGTGAGACTGAAAACAATGGCTTCAGTCTTCCCTATCCTTACTTGGAGGAAATATCTGCTCATCCAGTACTGGATCTCAGATAAGTAGTCTGATAATTTAGCAACAGTGGAGGACTCAAGAGAGATGGTGGTGAAGTAGAGTTGGGTGTCGTCAGCCTACACGTGAAAACTAATGCTGTGCTTTCCGTTGATATTGCCGAGGGGCAGCATGTAGATGAGAAATAGAAATGGCCAAAGGTAGATCCTTGGGGGACACCAGAGGTGACAGCATGGGAGCAGGAAGAGAAGCCATTGCAAGTGATACTCTGAGAACAATTATATAAATAAGAATGGAACCAGGTGAGAACAGTCCCACCCAGCTGGATGATAGTGGAGAGGAGTTGGAGGAAGATGGTGTGGCCAACCATGTCAAAGGCTGCAGATAGTTCGAGAAGGATGAGGAGGGATAATTTACCTTTATCATCGTCACGTAGGATATCATTATGACTTTAATAAGAGCTGTTTCGGTACTGTGGCAGAGGCGGAAACCCAATTAGAGGGACTCAAACATGAAGTTTCGGGAAAGAGGCGCGCAGGTTTGGGAGGCAACAACACACTCAAGGACTTTGACGAGGAAAGGGAGATTGGAAATGGACAGTAGGTTGCAAGGACAGTGGAGTCAAGAGTTATTTTTTTAAGGAGAGGATGATGATGGCCAGCAAATTTAAAGGAGAAACCGACACACCTGAAGAGAACACCGTTAACACTATCGGCTAGCATGGGGATGAGGAGGGGAAGTTGAATGATCAGAAGCCAATTAGAGGGCGGCACAGTGGCTAGCACCGCAGCCTCACAGCTCCAGGGACCCGGGTTCGATTCTGGGTACTGCCTGTGTGGAGTTTGTTCTCCCTGTGACCGCGTGGGTTTTTGCCGGGTGCTCTGGTTTCCTCCCACAGCCAAAGACTTGCAGGTGATAGGTAAATTGGCCGTTGTAAATTGCCCCTAGTGTAGGTAGGTGGTAGGGAATATGGGATTACTGTAGGGTTAGTATAAATGGATGGTTGTTGGTCGGCACAGGCTCGGTGGGCTGAAGGGCCTGTTTCAGTGCGGTATCTCTAAATAAATAAAAAGAAGTTTAGTGGGAATAGGGTTGAGGGAACAGGAGGTGGGTCTCATGGACAAGATGAACTCAGAGAGGGCATGAGGGGAGATGGGAGAGAAACTAGAGAAAATTGCAAGTTCAGGGATAGGGCAAGGGGGAGCATTCGAGGAAGTTTGGCCAGGTGGGCTAGTGGAAGGGAGGGATGCAGCAGAGGCAGCCAATCGGATGGTCTCGATCTTAGTGATAGAAAAGTCTATGAGCTCCTCGCACTTATTGTTGGAGGTGGGAGGGCAAAGGAAACAGGGGAAAGTGGTTTAGTTTAGTTTAGAGATACAGCACTTAAACAGGCCCTTCGGCCCACCGAGTCTGTGCCGACCATCAACCACCCATTTATACTAATCCTACACTAATCCCGTATTCCTATCACATCCCCACCTGTCCCTATATATTTCCCTACCACCTACCTATACTAGGGGCAATTTATAATGGCCAATTAACCTATCAACCTGCAAGTCTTTGGCATGTGGGAGGAAACCGGAGCACCCGGAGGAAACCCACGCAGACACAGGGAGAACATGCAAACTCCGCACAGGCAATACCCAGAATCGAACCCGGGTCCCTGGAGCTGTGAGGCTGCGGTGCTAACCACTGCGTTTAAGAAAATGGTTTACAGTACAGAAAAGAAGCTAGGGGTTATTTTTGCATTCCAGGGTGATAGTGAGCAGTTTTAGCAGATGCGAGGCCAAAATAAGTCAAAAACAAAAAAAGATAATCCTAAAGAAATGGATAAGGGAAATAAGTTCAAAGGGACATAAAAGGAGAGGGACACAGATTACAAAATGCAAAAAAGTCAGAAACATACTTTTGCAGCAAAGATTTTGTTTTTCAGCAGCAAGGCCCACATAGACAGACCTCACTCAGGATCGGCCAGCATCCAGCTTGATCTTCATTTTGCAAATTCAGTATATTGCAAGGTTGAAGACTTTCCAGCACATCATCTCCCAAGGGAGGTAATTACAGTTTGTAATTCAGGAAGGTCAAATAATTCAGTATTCTCTCATTAACATAACACTGACAAGGTATGCCACTATGCTTTGCAGCAGAAGCTTTCAGTTCTGAGAGAAAAATAATCAAAAAGGTGTTTCATTTGACATGGTGCTGAGTGTATTTGATAAGAAGTCCCACATAAAAGAGCTCCTCTCAACAACTATTTACGACCAAGGTTTACATTAGGGCCAGAATTCTCAGTAAGTCCAATGTTGCTGGTTATCTTTGTTTTAACAAGAAAATTAAAAAAAATGAAAGGAGGAACAAGTTGTGAGACCTTTTGTAAACAAATCCATTGTCTCCTAACAATTTCCACAAGCAAAATTTTCCATCAATAAATTCACAAATAGTTAAACATTAAGGTAGATTGATGGAATTGTGTAATTGTCTGTTAACTTTGAAAGGATGATCCTCATATTTTTCAAGATCACAAATCACACCTCGACACAATCCCTACAATAACTACAGATATTATCACTGAACCGGAGTGGAAGGAAGTCATCCTCAGTCCGGAGGAACTGTCTAAGAAGAAGAATCAACTGGACAGAGAGGTGCTGTAGCATAATATAAAATATATTATTTACAAATGTGCATGTTGCAGAAATATCATAGTGTCCAAATGATGGAAGAGGTCGTCGACAGTGCTATCAAGCAGCACTTGCTCAGCAATAACCTGCTCACTGACGCTCAGTTTGGGTTCTGCCAGGGCCACTCAGCTCCAGACCTCTTTACAGCCTTGGTCCAAACATGGACAAAAGAGCTGAACTTCAGAGGTGAGGTGAGAGTGACTGCCCTTGACATCAAAGCAGCATTTGACCAAGTATGGCATCAAGGAGCCCTTGCAAAACTGGAGTCAATGGGAATCAGGGGGAAAACTATCCGCTGGTTGGAGTCATACCTAGCACAAAGGAAAACAGTTGTGGTTGTTGGAGGTCAATCCTTTCAGTCCCAGGTCATTACTGCAGGAGTACCTCAGGGTAGTGTCCTAGGCCCAACCATCTTCAGCTGCTTCATCAACGACCTTCCCTCCATCATAAAGACAAAAGTGGGGATGTTCGCTGATGATTGCACAATGTCCAGCACCATTCGCGGCTCCTCAGATACTGAAGCAGCCTGTGGTCAGATGCTGCAAGACCTGGATAACATCCAGGCTTTGGCTGATAAGTGGCAAGTAACATTCATGCGATACAAATGCCAGGCAATGACCATCTCAAACAAGAGAGAATCTAACCATCTCCCCTTGACGTTCAATGGCATTACCATCATTGAATCCCCCACCATCAATACCCTGGGGGTCACTATTGACCAGAAACTGAACAGGACCAGTCACATAAATGCTGTGGCTACAAGAACAGGTCAGAGGCTGGGAATTCTGCAGCGCATTACTCAGCTCCTGACTCCCCAATGCCTGTCCACCATCTAAAAGGCACAAGCCTGGATAGGTGCAGCTCTAACAACACTCAAGAAGCTTGACACCATCCAGGACTTGATTGGCACCCCATCCACTACCTTCAACATTCACTCCCTCCACCACCGATGCACAGTGGCAGCAGCGTGAACCATCTACAAGATGCACTGCAGCAACTCACCAAGGCTCATTCAACAGCACCTTCCAAACCCGCAACCTCTACCATCTAGAAGGACAAGGGCAGCAGATGCATGGGAACACCATCAACTTCAAGTTGCCCTCCAAGCCACACACCATCCTGGCTTGGAAATATATTGCCGTTCCTTCATTGTTGCTGGGTCAAAATCCTGGAACTCCCTTCCTAACAGCACTGTTGGTGTATACCTGCACCCCAAGAACTGCAGCGCTTCAAGAAGGCAGCTCACCATCACCTTCACAAAGGCAATTAGGGATGGGCAATAAATGCTGGCATACCCAGCAACGCCCACATCCCCCGAACGAATGAAAAAAAAAATCTATATCAATTAACTGAGAACAGAGCGTAAAGGAGTATAGAATTTTACAGCATGCAGCCATTCAGCCCCTCATGCCTGTGCCAACTCTTTGAAGGGCTATCCAACTGGTACCACTCCCCATGGCAGCTAGGATCTGTTATTATTCCACTTGTGCTTGAGTTAGGTGCTAACAAATGAGTGAGAATGTCAACACCAGCTAATATGTGGGAAAGAGTGCAGAGAGGTGAAGAGAGACTGAAGAAAGTTGAGAATATGGAATTGGTGAACAAGCTTATATTATTGGGAAGTTGCAAAGAGGGGAGAGATAAAGAGGTGTTCAAGCAGATAGATTTTTAAAATACAGATATGATGTATTACTTTACAGCATCCCACTGCTTTCCAATTTTCTTCTTTCTCCCTAAAAGGCACTGACTCCTGTTGGAGAATGGTTGCACAGGCATCCTCAAGTACAATTCTTCATGTGTGAATCTGGGAAGTCAGCGGTGACAGGCTATTGTACTACAGAAGGCATCGCAGCTGAATCACACTGCTTCATGTAGACCCAACATGCATTTGATGGACAGTGATCTGGAGAGGAAGTCCTATCTGACTTCTCCCTCTCCCTAGTGCAGGACATTGATAGTAACTCTCGCACCCCAAATACTGAAATCAGCACGTTGAATCTAAAGTCTGCTGCTGCTCTTTATCCATTAAGGTATTGAAGGGAGTTTATGCTGGAAATTTATTTTTTTATTTTCATGAATTATGGAAAACATTCTAAGAAAGGAGAGATGAATCATGTACTGTGAAAACGTGGGTTCAGTAAACACTTTGAAAGGATTCCAAAACTGGACCCCAATAAAGCTTCTGAAACAAATTTTGGAACACGCTGTGCAAAGAGAATTTTGAGTACCATCTGGGAGGTTAGAGCAATTAGTTCAGAAGTAGTGAGAAATAGGTGGTAAAGGTGTGAAAATATTGTGCTGGGTAGGGTATATATTCTGTAGGGTTATAGGTCAGTAGCATTGGAAAGTGATGATTGGTCCCAGCTTAAAACAGATCGATGGGAGGCCAAAACTGACGGTACTGCGAATGGGGAGACTGGAATAGAAGAGTGCTAATGGGAAAACAGTTGAAGGAGTTATAGAATAGAATAGAACAATAGAATGGTTACAGAACATAAGGAGGCTATTTGCCCTGTCATATCTGTGCTGACTCTCTGCAAGTGCAACTCAGCTAGTCCCACTTCCCTGTCTTTTCCCCAGAGCCCTTCAAATCTTTTCAGATAAATATCCAATTTCCCTTCTTAAAGCCACAATTGAATCTGCCTCGGCCACACTCTCAGGTAGTGCATTCCAGATATAACCACTTGCTGTGTTAAGTTTTTCCTCAGGTCATCTTTGATTCTTTTGCCATTCACTTTAAATCAGTGTCCTCTGGTTCTCAATCCTTCCGCCAAGGGGAAAGGTTTCTCCCTATCTTGTCTGTCCAGACCCCTCATGATTTTGAACACCTCTATCAAATCTCCACTTAATCTTCTCTTCTCCAAAGAGATCAGATCCAGCTTCTTCAATCTATCCACATAACTGAAGTCCCTCATCTCTGGAACTACTCTCATAAATCTTTTCTGCACCCTCTCTAATGCCTTCACATCCTTCCTAAAGTGCAGTGCCCAAAATTTACACAATACTCCAGCTGACACTGGAAGTGTTTTATAAAAGTTCACCATAACCTCCTTGCCTTTGTACTCTATGCTTCTATTTATAAAGCCCAGGATCCTATGTGCCTTATTGACCACTTTATCAACCTGCTCTGCCACCTTCACCGACTTGTGCACATACACGCCCAAGCAGAGGAAAGTGTGCAGAGGATGATGCCTTGTGGCGATCACAGCCAGCCTGAGTTTAACTGATCAGTGTATCCATGGTCCTACAACTCTAGGGGTTTTGCCCATCACTGTTGCATTAGGCCCCACATTCTACAACTTCCTCCTCATTCCTCTTCAGTTTGCTATGAGCTTGCTTGCCTTTAGAAACATGCTCAAAACCTACCTTTTTGAATGTGCCTTTATCCAACTTTCCTAGCATCACATTGAACAACTTCTCCTTCAACTCCACTCACTTCTTTCAAGTAAAAGGTGTTGCTATGGGTACCCGCATGGTCCCTAGTTATGCCTGTCTTTTTGTGGGATATGTCGGACATTCCTACTCAGGCCCCCTCCCCCAACTCTTTTTCCGGTACATCGATGACTCTATCAGTGCCGTTTCCTGCTTCCGCCCTGAACTGGAAAACTTTATCAACTTTGCTTCTTTTCCACCCTTCTCTCACCTTTACATGGTCCATCTCCGACAATTCCCTTCCCTTCCTTGACTTCTCTATCTCCATCTCTGGGGATAGGCTGTCTACTAATATCCATTATAAGCCCACCGACTCCCACAGCTACCTCGACTACACTTCTTCACACCCTGCCTCCTGTAAGGACTCCATTCCATTCTCCCAGTTTCTCCATCTCCGACGCAGCTGCTCTGATGATGCTACCTTCCATGACAGCGCTTCTGATATGTCTTCCTTTTCCCTCAACCGAGGAATCCCCCCCACTGTGGTTGACAGGGCCCTCAACCGTGTCCGGCCCATTTCCCGCACCTCTACCCTGACCCCTTCCCCTCCCTCCCAGAACCATGACAGGGTTCCCCTTGTCCTCACTTTCCACCCCATCAGCCTCCATATCCAAAGGAACATCCTCCGCCATTTCTGCCACCTCCAGCGTGATGCCACTACCAAATGCATATTCCCCTCCCTTCCTCTGTCAGCATTCCGAAGGGATCGTTCCCTCCCTGACACCCTGGTCCACTCCTCCATTACCCACACCACTTCGTCCCCTTCCCACGGCACCTTCCCCTGCAATCGCAGCAGATGTAATACCTGCCCATTTACCTCCTCTCTCCTCACTATCCCAGGCCCCAAACACTCTTTTCAGGTGAAGCAGTGATTTACTTGTACTTCTTTCAATGTAGTATACTGTATTCACTGCTCACAATGTGGTCTCCTCCACACTGGGGAGACCAAACACAGACTGGGTAACTGCTTTGCAGAACACCTCTGCTCAGTCCGCAAGCAGGACCCCGAGCTTCCGGTTGCTTGCCATTTCAACACTCCCCCCTGCTCTCATGCTCACATCTCTGTCTTGGGATTGCTGCAGTGTTCCAGTGAACATCAACACAAGCTCGAGGAACAGCATCTCATTTACCAGTTAGGCACACTACAGCCTGCCAGACTGAACATTGAGTTCAATAATTTCAGAGCATGTCGGGCCCCCCATTTTACTTTTATTTTTGATTAGTTTTCTTCTTCTTCATTTTTTAATAAATTTTTTTTGTGTTTATTTTATTTTATTTCATCTTAGTTGGTTCAGTTTGCTTACCCACCGTTTTTTTTTCATGTTTGTACTTGTGGCTGTTCAATTTTTTCAGTCCGTTAACACCCTATCTGTACTCATGCTTTGTCTTTCAACACACCATTAACATATTGTTTACCTTTGCTCCACGACCTTCTGGTCAGCTATTCTGTGACCTTGTCCGATCTACACCTTCTCCTTTGTTATCTCTTGCCCCACCCCTGCTTTACTTGCTTATAACCTTTCACATTTCTAATATTTGCCAGTTCTGAAGAAGGCTCACTGACCTGAAACGTTAACTCTGCTTCTCTCTCCACAGATGCATGCCAGACCTGCTGAGTATTTCCAGCATTTCTTGTTTTTATTTCCTAGCATCTCTATCACTCAATCCACCTCTAAGTGAAGAACCTTGGGACATCTTATTACATGTAAGGCACTGTACAAATTCTGCACACACTACACTGGCTTTGAGTGAAAAAGCTGAAGTTGTATTATCTGTATATTCCATAAACTTTGTAAATCATGGTCTGTACATTGGATAATGAAACTTTACACACAAAAAGATTAAATCTACAGTCACCAAGCAGGTGCTCGTAACATTCCTGCCACTCACTCTTTAACTCTCTGAATCCTTTGTATACCATCCGTGGCAGTGTGCTATGATGCTATAACATATGACAGTGATCTAATGAGATCCTAAGTCATGAAATCAGTTTATAAATCCATTAAAACTTCATGAGCATATTGCAGCCTCATGACACTATAATTTATACAATACTTACTGTGCATTGTTTCAAGACTTAGGAATGCTCAAAATCTGACATTAAGCTCACTGTTATCCATTTAGTTGAACAGTAATATTTTGTAAAGTTACAATGAAAGTCACCAGTTGAGGACTCCCAGTTAATGGTCCTGAGAGTCCTCAACATTGACTCCTGACCCCATGAAGTCTCATGGCATCAGGTTGAGCAAGGAAACCTCCTGCTGATTACCACCTACCACCTTCCCTCAGCTGATGAATCAGTACTCCTCCATGTTGAACGCCACTTGGAAGAAGCACTGAGGGTAGCAAAGGGACAGATTGTACTCTGTGTTGTCTTCAATACCCATCACCAAGTGTGGCTGTGGAACATCACTACTGACTGAGCTGATGAGTGCTGAAGGGCATATCTGCCAGACTGGGCTTGCGACAGGTGGTGAGAGAACCAACAAGAGGGAAAAATCTACTTGACATCATCCTCACCAATCTACTTGTTGCAGATACATCTGTCCATGACAGTAATGGTAGGAATGGCCACCGCACAGTCCTTAGAGACAAATTCCCATCTTCACACTGAAATACCCTCCATGGTGTTGTGTGGCACTACCACCATGCAAAATGGGATAAAGTCAGAACAGATCTAGTAGCTCAAAACCGGGCATCCATGAGGTGCTGTGGACCATCAGCACCAGTAGAACTGTATTCAACCACAATCTGTAACCTCATAACCCAGCATATCCCTCACACTACCATTACCATCCAGTCAGGGAATCAACTCTGTTTCTATGAGGAGTGTAGGAGAGTATGCCAGGAGCAGAATCAGGCATACCTGAAAATGAGGTGCCAACCTGGTGAAGCTACAACACAGGACTACAAGTACACTAAATAACAGAATTGGTGAAGTGAGAGTTACTGTCCTTGATATCAAGGTAACATTTGACCGAGTATGGCATCAAGGAGCCCTCACAAAATTGAAGTCAATGGGAATCAGGGGGAAAACTTTCCACTGATTGGAATCATACCTAGCACAAAGGAAGACGGTTGGAGGCCAAACATCTAAGCACTAGGACTTCTTTGCAGGAGTTCCTCAAAGTCGCGTCCTAGGCCCAACCATCTTCAGTTGCTTCATCAATGATGTTCAATGAAGTGGGGAAACTTGCTGATTGCACAATGTTTAGCACCATTCGTGACTCCTCAGATATTGAAGCTGTCCGTGCTCACATCCAGCAAGACTTGAACAACATTCAGGTATGGGCTGATAAGTGGCATGTAACATTCATGACACACAATTGTCAGGCAATGACCATCTACAACAAAACAGAATCAACCGCATTACCATTGCTGAATTCCCCCACCATTATCATTGGGGTTACCAATGATCACAGTGCTATTAGGAAGGGAGAATGGCAATATAGTTCCAAGCCAGGATGTTGTGTGGTTTGGAGGGGAACTTGAAGTTGATGGTGTTCCCATACATCTGCTGCCCTCGTCCTTCTAGATGGTAGAGGTTGCGAGTTTGGAAGGTGATGTTGAATGAGCCTTGGTGAGTTGCTGCAGTGCATCTTGTAGATGGTACACACTGCTGCCACTGTGCATCAATGGTGGAGGGAGTGAATGTTGAAGGTGGTGGATGGGATGACAATCAAGTCAGCTGCTTTGTCCTGGACGGTGTCGAGCTTCTTGAGTATTGTTGGAGCCGCACTCATCCAGGCAAGTGGAAAGTATTGAAACACACTGCTGACTTGTGCCTTGTAGATGGTGGACAGGCATTGGGGAGTCAGAAAGTGAATTATTTGCCACAGAATTCCCAGCATCTGTCCTGCTCTGGTAGCTACAGTACATATACGGCTGGTCCAGTTCATTTTTTGGTCAATGGTAATTCCCAGCATGCTGATTGTGTGGGATTCAGCGATGGTAATGCTATTGAATGACAAGGGGAGATCGTTAGATTCTTTCTTTCTGAGATGGTCATTGCCTAGCACTTGTGTGGCAGCTCACCACCACCTTCCCCAGGGTACTAAGGGATGGGCAATAGGGGCTATGGACGAATAAAAAAAAATAAATGTCGTCACATCTTTGGAATACTGATTTTGCTAAGGAATACTGTGCTTTATTGCTTGTACTGGGCATCAATTGGGAAGTGTGAATCTGTTTTCCCCGATGAGTAAGTATCTGGGTAGGAAGGGCAGTCAAAGCAGAGTGAGGAGAGAAAAGTAAGATTGTGTGTGCCGGGGTCTTTACCAGTTAAAAGGTAAGATAATTAGTCTGGTTTTGCATTATAAGCAAATTTGTTCTTTTTTAAGGATTTGGACCCTGACTTAATGTTACTATATCATTTCAGCCATTAGTAAATCCCATTAAATCATCAGAGATCACACAATAATTGCTGTTTTCCATTTAAATGAATTACACAGAGAAAATCCGCTTTGCCTTTTAACATCCCTCACTCCCGCCCTCCCTTCCTGCCCTGTTACCATGTGTCAAAAGATGAAGGATGTTGCAATTTGTTAAAAATGGTAAATGCTTCACAGTCAGTTTCCTGTTAATCTTTTATAAAGGTCCCTCTGTTTCACATTTCAAGTGTATTTCATTTTCATACTGGTGGCTAGCCCAGAATACTTTGTTCGCAGAAGAAGGTCATGGTTAGATCTGTATTATGATCCGGGCCTAACTTGGAGGAGATTCAAGCCCCATGAAGTTTTCATCATTCTTGCATTCATAGCCGATGCCTGGTTACCCTGTTTTGATACAAGGCTACTTGTGTGATGTGGGACTGAAGGGACTGGAGTCACATAGAGGCCACAGTAAGGGCAATCGTTTTTCTTCTCTCAAAAACATCACTGATCCAGTTGGATTTCATGATAATCTAACAGCTTCACGGTCACTTTTACTGATACCAGCTTTTCATTTCCAGATATTTTTTTCAAAAACTATATTCAATTTCTTAAAGTGTCACAGTGAGATTTGAATGTTCATTGTTCAGATTATTAGTCTGCATCTCTGTATTACTAGTGCAGCAACATAACCACTACACAACAATATCCTCTGCTAATATGACCACAGCCATTCCATAACCCTTCTTTGGGAGCATAGGAACATAGGAAATAGGAGCAGCAGTAGGCCATTCAGCCCCTCGAGCCTGCTCTGCCATTCAATTAGATCATGGCTGATCTTCTACCTCAACACCATTTGCCTGCACTATCCCTATAATTCCTTGATACCTTTAATATCGAGAAATCTGATGATCTCTGTCGTGAATATGCTCAATGACTGAGCCTCCACAGCACTCTGGGAGAGAGAATTCCGAAGATTCACCACCCTCTGACTGAAGAAATTCCTCCTCATCTCAGTCCGAAATTACCTAGCTCTTATTCTGAGACTGTGTCCCCTGGTTCTAGACCCTCCAGTCAAGGGAAACATCCTTCCTGCACCTATCCTGTCGAGCCCTGTAAGAATTTTGTATGCTACAATGAGATTACCTCTCATTCTTTTAAGCTAGAGAATATAGGTCCAGTCTCCTCTATCTCTCCTCACAGGACAATCCCACCATCGGAGGGATCAGTTTGGTGAACCTTTGTTACACTCCCTCTATGGCAAGTGTATCCTTCCTTAGGTAAGGAGACCAAAACTAAACACAGTACTCCAGCTGCTTTATACAATTGCAGCAGGACTTCTTTAGTCCTATACTCAAATCCTCTTGCAATAAAAGCCAGCATACCATTTGTCTTCCTAGTTGCTTGCTGCACCTGCATGTTAGCTTTCAATGACTTATGAACAAAGACACCAGGTCCCGTTGGACATCAACACTTCCCAATCTCTCACTATTTAAGAAATACTTTATCTTTCTATTTTTCTTACCAAAGTGGATAACTTCACATTTTTCCACATTATATTCCATCTGCCATGTTCTTGCCCAATCACTCAGCCTGTCTAAATATCCTTGCAACCTCTTTGCATCCTCCTCACAACTCACATTCCAACCTAGTTTTGTGTCATCAGCAAACTTGGAAATATTACATTTGGTCCCCACATCTAAATCATTGACATAGATTTGACTAGCTGGAGCCCAAGCACTGATCCTTGCTTTGCCTCCAACATCAAACAATGAGAGTGTTAGACAAAGAGATAAACTAATTATTTCAAACTGTCTTTAAAATAAGTGAAGGTTTGGTATATCAGTTAACAAAGTGTAAAATTGAAAGGTTAGAAAGAAAAAGAGAATAGGAAAAAAGTAACACACTGTTAGAGAGTTCAATTTTGTTAATTGTTATTTATGCTTGATAAAAGATAAGACCTCAATTGTAACTTTCAAGCAGAAATGGGTAAAGTATGTCCACGCACTAATTCTACTTCTCCAGGCACTGAAAGGCTCTTTTAACTCTACAGTTCACTGAAAACATGTTAATAGGGTCTAGGTGGTCTGGGCCTCCCATCTGCTGCCTTGGCTGGGTACACTGCCGATATTATGCCCATTCAGCAAACAACCCATACATTGCTCCCATCATCTTGGTTCATGATATCTGAGTTTCTGCCAGAGCCTCGTGAATCAGGTATTCAGTTGCCAAATAGATCGATGGAGCTTCTGAACCAATGACCAGCTTTCCACCTTCTTTTGTGCTTATTCTCAGCAGAGTTGTGTTGGTGTTGGTGAAGAGTTTTTTTTTGTCTCAAAGCATGATGTTGTGCCACCATTTTATTTTTAAATCAGCAAAGACTTTGAAATTTGCTTTCCTTAGCATCATTGCTTCTTGGTGTTCTCCAGGTTAAAGTCAACTTTGCTCAGAGGGAGGAATGTGCACTCAACATGATCAATAACTAAGGAGAGAGTAGGGCCCATAAAAGACCAAAAAGGTAACCTATGTGTAGGAGCGGAAAATGTTGGTATGGTTCTTAATGAACACTTTGTGTCTGTCTTCACAAAAGAGGGGGAAGATGCAGATATTGTAGTTAAGGAGGAGGAGTGTGAAGTATTGGATGCGACAAACATAGGGAAAGAGGAAGTATAATGGGATTAGCATCCTTGAAAGTAGATAAATCACCAGATGAAATGTAACCTAGGCTCTTAAAAGAAGCAAGAGAGGAAATAGCAGAAGGCCAGACCATCATTTTCCAGTCCTCACTGGATACAGGTGTGGAGCTGGAGGATTGGAGAACTGCTAACGTTGTACCTCTGTTTAAAAAGGGAGCGAAGGATAGATCGAATAATTACAGGCCAGTCAGTCAAACCTCATTAGTGGGAAAATTATTGGAATGTATTTTGAGAGACAGGATAAACTGTCGCTTGGAAAGGTACAGGTTAATCAAGGATAGTCAGCGTGGATTTGTTAAGGGAAGATCTTGTTTGACCAACTTGATCAAATTTTTTGAAGAAGTAACAAGGAAGATAGATGAGGATAGTGCAGTTGATGTGGTCTACATGGATGTTAGCAAGGCTTTTGACAAAGTCCCACATGGCAGACTGGTTAAAAAAATAAAATCCCATGGAATCCAGAGAAATGCAGCAAGGTGGATACAAAATTGGCTCAGTGGCAGGAAAAAAAGGATAATTGTTGACAGGCGTTTTAGCGACTGGAGGGTTGTTTCTGGTGGCGTTCCGCAGGGCTCAGTACTGGGTCCCCTGCTTTTTATGGTATTAACTCTTTGGACGTAAATGTAAGGGGCATGATCAAGAAGTTTTCAGACAACACAAAGATTGGCCGTGTGGTAGATAGCGAGGAGAATAGCTGCAGGCTGCAGGAAGATATTGATGGTCTGATCAGATGGGCAGAAAAGTGGCAAATGGAATTCAACCTGGAGAAGTGTGAGGTGCTGCATTTGGGGAGGTCAAACAAGGCAAAGGAATACACGATTAATGGGAAAATACTGAGAAGTGTAGAGGAAATGAGGGACCTTGGAGTGAAAGTCTACAGATCCCTGAAGGTAACAGAACAGGTCAATAAGGTGGTTAAGAAGACATATGGAATCCTTTCCTTTATTAGCCGAGGAATAGAATACAAGAGTAGGGAGGTTTTGCTGGAACTGTATAACTCATTGCTTAGGCCACAACTTGAGTACTGTGTCCAGTTCTGATCACCTCATTACAGAAAGGATGTAATTGCACTAGAGAGGATACAGAAGAAATTTGCGAGGGGGTTGCTGGGACTGGAAAAATGCAGCTACGAGGAAAGATTGGATAGGCTGGGGTTGTTCTCCTTGGAACAGGGAAGACTGAGGGGAGATCAGATTGAAATGTACAAAATTTTGAGGGGCCTGAATAGAGTGGAGGTGAAGGGGCTATTTACCTTAGCAGAGGGGTCAGTGACGTGGGGGCATAGATTTAAAGTGATTGGTAGAAAAATTAGAGGGGAAATGAGGAAGATTTTTTCACCCAGAGGATGGTGGGGGTCTGGAACTCATTGCGTGAGAGGGTAGTTGAGGTAGAAACCCTCAATTCATTCAAAAGGAATCTGGATATGCATCTCAAATGCCCTAATCTGCCGGGCTACGGATCAAATGCTGGAAGGTGGGATAGAATAGGTGGATCATTTTTTGGCCGACACATACACGATGGGCCAAGTGGCCTCTTTCTGAGCCTTAAACTTTCTATGATTCTAATCTTTGCCATGTTTCTTTGTACAAAATAAGAAGGGGAGGCGGTGGCATAGTGGTATTGTCACTGGACTAGTAATCCAGAGGCCTAGGCTAATGATATGGGGACGTGGGCTCAAATCCCACCACGGCAGATGGTGAAATTCGAATCCAATTAATAAAGTTAATTGTTGATTGTTGTAAAAAACCCATGTGGTTCACTAATGTCCTTTAGGGAAGGAAATCTGCTCTCCTTACCTGGTCTGGCCTGCATGTGACTCCAGACCTGCAGTAAAGTGGTTGATTCTTAAGTGTCCTCGGTTGAGGACAACTAGGGATGGGCAACAAATGCTGGCCTAGCCAGCAATCTCCACATCCCACGAATGAAAAAAAAACTCAACAGAGATTTGCACAATTAAACGAATAATTACATAGGATGTACAGCACAAAAACAGACCATTCGGCCTAACCAGTACATGCAGGTGTTTATGCTCCATTCAAGGCTCCTCCCATCTTTCCTCCTAAATCTCTCTTCATAACCCTCTATTCCCTTCTCCCTCATATGCTTGTCTAGCTTCCCCTTAAATGTATCTATACTATTCGCTTCAACCACTCTCTGTGGTTACAAGTTCCACATTCTCACCACTCTTTGAGTAAAGAAGTTTCTTCTGAATTTCCTATTGGGTTTCTTGGTGACTATCTTATATTGATGGCCTCTCATTGTTCTTCTCCACATGAGGAAACATTCTCTCTGTATCCACTCCATTAATGCATTTCATAATTTTAAAGGCCTCCATTAGGTCACCCCTCAACAAGAGAATTACAAGGTGAAGGATACCATTGAGTAACAGCATCATGTTGGTGTGCAAAATTGATCTGTTATTGAGGAGTTGTGGAAATTGCAATGTTTTTCATTTGAAGCTGGGAAGAAAAATACTTGTTTATGTGAGGTGTAACTATCTTTCATTGTGACATTTCTGAATATCTGACAATATAATCCACTCCCCCCTTCAAGAAATGTTCTAGCCAGCTTCAGTTCTTCGTTCAACAGCAACTCTGCTTCCTGTCGAAACTCTTCTTCATTCTGGGGGGGAGATTTGCTAGTGCTCTTCAGGGGGGTTTAAACTAATTCAGCAGGGGAATGGGAACCTAAAATGTAGTGCCAGTGTACAGGATGTTGAGAGTAGTGAGGTCAGGGATAAGGTTACAAGGACGCAAGAGGGCACTGGCAAGCAAGAACCTGGTTTAAAGTGTGTCTATTTCAACGCCAGGAGCATCCGGAATAAGGTGGGTGAGCTTGCAGCATGGGTTGGTACCTGGAATCTCGATGTAGTGGCCATTTCGGAGACATGGGTAGAGCAGGGACAGGAATGGATGTTGCAGGTTCCGGGATTTAGATGTTTCAGTAAGAACAGAGAAGATGGTAAAAGAGGGGGGTGTGTGGCATTGTTAATCAAGGAGAGTATTACAGCGACAGAAAGGACGTTTGAGGACTCGTCTACTGAGGTAGTATAGGCTGAGGTTAGAAACAGGAGAGGTGAGGTCACCCTGTTGGGAGTCTTTTATAGACCTCCAAATAGTTCCAGAGATGCAGAGGAAAGGATAGCGAAGATGATTCTCGACAGGGGCGAGAGTAACAGGGTAGTTGTTATGGGGGACTTTAACTTCCCAAATATCGACTGGAAATACGAGAGTTCGAGTACTTTAGATGGGTCAGTTTTTGTCCAGTGTGTGCAGGAGGGTTTTCTGACACAGTATGTAGACAGGCCAACCAGGGGCGATGCCACATTGGATTTGGTACTGGGTAATGAACCCAGCCAGGTGTTAGATTTAGATGTAGGTGAGCACTTTGGTGATAGCGATCACAATTCGATTAGGTTTACCTTAGCGATGGGCAGGGACAGGTATATACCGCAGGGCAAAAATTATAGCTGGGGGAAAGGAAATTATGATGCGATTAGGCAAGATTTAGGATGCGTAGGATGGGGAAAGAAACTGCAGGGGATGGGAACAATCGAAATGTGGAGCTTATTCAAGGAGCAGCTACTGCGTGTCCTTGATAAGTATGTACCTGTGAGGCAGGGAGGAAGTTGTCGAGCGAGGGAGCCGTGGTTTACTAAAGAAGTTGAAGCGCTTGTCAAGAGGAAGAAGGCGGCTTATGTTAGGATGAGACGTGAAGGCTCAGTTAGGGCGCTTGAGAGTTACAAGCTAGCCAGGAAGGATCTAAAGGGAGAGCTAAGAAGAGCAAGGAGAGGACACGAGAAGTCATTGGCGGATAGGATCAGGGAAAACCCTAAGGCTTTCTATAGGTACATCAGGAATAAAAGAATGACTAGAGTTAGATTAGGGCCAATCAAGGATAGTAGTGGGAAGTTGGGTGTGGAATCAGAGGAGGTAGGGGAAGTGTTAAATGAATATTTTGCGTCAGTATTTACAGTAGAGAAAGAAAATGTTGTCGAGGAGAATACTGAGATTCAGGCTACTCGGCTAGATGGGATTGAGGTTCACAAGGAGGAGGTGTTATCAATTTTGGAAAGTGTGAAAATAGATAAGTCCCCTGGGCCAGATGGGATTTATCCTAGGATTCTCTGGGAAGCTAGGGAGGAGATTGCAGAGCCTTTGTCCTTGATCTTTATGTCGTCATTGTCGACAGGAATAGTGCCGGAAGACTGGAGGATAGCAAATGTTGTCCCCTTGTTCAAGAAGGGGAGTAGAGACAGCCCTGGTAATTATAGACCTGTGAGCCTTACTTCGGTTGTGGGTAAAATGTTGGAAAAGGTTATAAGAGACAGGATTTATAATCATCTTGAAAAGAATAAGTTCATTAGCGATAGTCAGCACGGTTTTGTGAAGGGTAGGTCGTGCCTCACAAACCTTATTGAGTTTTTCGAGAAGGTGACCAAACAGGTGGATGAAGGTAAAGCAGTGGATGTGGTGTATATAGATTTCAGTAAGGCGTTTGATAAGGTTCCCCATGGTAGGCTATTGCAGAAAATACGGAAGTATGGGCTTGAAGGTGATTTAGAGCTTTGGATCAGAAATTGGCTAGCTGAAAGAAGACAGAGGGTGGTGGTTGATGGCAAATGTTCATCCTGGAGTTTAGTTACTAGTGGTGTACCGCAAGGATCTGTTTTGGGGCCACTGCTGTTTGTCATTTTTATAAATGACCTGGAAGTGGGTGTAGAAGGGTGGGTTAGTAAATTTGCGGATGACACTAAGGTCGGTGGAGTTGCGGATAGTGCCGAAGGATGTTGTAGGGTACAGAGGGACATAGATAGGCTGCAGAGCTGGGCTGAGAGATGGCAAATGGAGTTTAATGCGGAAAAGTGCGAGGTGATTCACTTTGGAAGGAGTAACAGGAATGCAGAGTACTGGGCTAATGGGAAGATTCTTGGTAGTGTAGATGAACAGAGAGATCTTGGTGGCCAGGTACATAAATCCCTGAAAGTTGCTACCCAGGTTAATAGGGCTGTTAAGAAGGCATGTGGTGTGTTAGCTTTTATTAGTAGGGGGATCAAGTTTCGGAGCCACAAGGTCATGCTGCAGCTGTACAAAACTCTGGTGAGACCGCACCTGGAGTATTGCGTGCAGTTCTGGTCACCGCATTATAGGAAGGATGTGGAAGCTATGGAAAGGGTGCAGAGGAGATTTACTAGGATGTTGCCTGGTATGGAGGGAAGGTCTTACGAGGAAAGGCTGAGGGACTTCAGGTTGTTTTCGTTAGAGAGAAGGAGGAGGAGAGGTGACTTAATAGAGACATATAAGATAATCAGAGGGTTAGATAGGTTGGATAGTGAGAGTCTTTTTCCTCGGATGGTGATGGCAAACACGAGGGGACATAGCTTTAAGTTGAGGGGTGATAGATATAGGACAGATGTCAGAGGTAGTTTCTTTACTCAGAGAGTAGTAGGGGCGTGGAACGCCCTGCCTGCAGCAGTAGTAGACTCGCCAACTTTAAGGGCATTTAAGTGGTCATTGGATAGACATATGGATGAAAATGGAATAGTGTAGGTCGGATGGTTTCACAGGTCGGCGCAACATCGAGGGCCGAAGGGCCTGTACTGCGCTGTAGTGTTCTAATTCTAATTCTAAAAATTCCTGCTGTGATGGCCATTAGGAATGTTTGTATCGTGGCAGATAGGGAGGTTTTTACTTAAAGGGGAAAAGAGTGTTTTATTTCTCACCAAGGTCGAATGATGTCAGTAATGACATTAAGTGCTTTTCCATTTTAGACATTCAGCAGCAGTATCAGCACTCTCACGTTCAGGGTTAGTGCCACTGTTTGTACAGTGAGAATCCCTTACTCTGCAATCATGTGCCTTAACCTCCCACCTCAGAAAAACCTCCCACTACTGCAGCGAGTATGAATTTTATCTCTTCCGACATCCTCACTGTTTTACTGGCTCAGACTGAATATCTTTGCTTCAATTTCTGTCATCCTTGTGTTACAGACACAAAAAGAGCTGGTCAGGACTGAACAAAAGTACCCTGCGTAGAGTTTTACCATTTGTACTGCATTCAAGCTTGCGTTCCAAAGGGGCCTTTGCCACCTAACAGCTGAATTGAGAACTAGAAATCCCAAAATTTAATCATTTCTTTTTCTCTTCCTACCCTGCCCCTCTGAAGATGCTAACGCATGCTGGACCATGATTCTATGAACATTGGAGGACCTCCTGCACATCATCCAAGTAGCAATTTTACACCCATCAAACTTGATGGTGCAAGCTTGCAGGCTATGTAATGATGAGGGTTGGAGAATACAGCTAACCCCAATCATGGTCATACCCAAAGTCTATAAACCTGTTCTTTAGTGGAGGCTCCACCCAAAGCCAATTGCATCATTTTAATTATTTTTTCTTAATAAAATTTGCTTTCTGAGGCTAAATTATAGACATTACAGATCTAAAGAAGTTTTGATGAGGATCTGCAAATCATTGGTGAGCCACCGATATATGTTCAAAGAAAGGTAGGTCAAAATATTTAACTGTGTACTCTAGAATTGCTGGATCCCTGTGGAGGAACTGCAAGACCAATGAGAACCTTATATCTGTATTTGGTAGTTGTCTTTTGTGGCATAATGTTTCGAAAGAAGCTTGCCCACAGGAATCCATTTGGATCTATGTCTTGCCAAGTTCATTAGCTTTGTGCTATTTGGAATTTGTGGCAGTATAACTTTATTTTGGTCTCGAACCATCTATGAACATTTGGCTACACCTTTTGACAAGGGAACATTCAAGTGGTGAAGGATACCTTTTGCACCCATTTGAAAAAGGGACATTTTTCATTACTTTGCCATCTTGGTCAGCTATTGTTTGGTGATCAAAGGTTGCTGGGGGTGGGTGGGGGGAGCATAGAAAATAACTTCAATAAATATTCACAAATGGTTTTGCAGGAAAAGTTTCAGACAACATTTTGGGATATAATACTTGAGAAATCTGAGGTGATAAGTGTTGTTGCATTTTTGGGAGGAAAATGGTGACTTTGGACATATGGTTCCCAGAGTTCTCCACCACTGGGTTTTCCTCAAGTCATTTGTTTTTTTTCGATTAATTGATACAGATGAATCATTAACTCCATTATCATTGTATCAGGCAACTATCAGGATGGTAGAAGAAAAACTAAATAGATGTTGATCGTTTTCATTTAGTAATTCCTATGTTCCTAACTTGTACATTTTAGAACTTAAGGTAGAAATTACATTACGCAATCTTAGCATACAAACATTTAATGCACTTACATAACATTACTTCATATTATTTGACACAGAGGCGTTAACCCACAAATGCTGGAATGATAGTACATTTTCTAGAATTTATGTACGCAAAAGTCTTTATTTAGATTTTTACATAAGTACAAGTTTCTGATATTAAGTTGCAACAAGTGCACAGCCACTGTTTTACCACTTCTTACAATCTATTTAAACCATACATACATATACAAATTAGGAGCAGAAGTAGGTCATTCAGCCCGTTGAGCCTGCTCTGCCATTTAATAAGATCAGGGCTGATCTGTTTCTGTCTCGAATTCCACACTCCCATCTACACCGGATAATCTTTGATTCTCTTGCCTAACAAGAATCTCCGCCTTAAGCATATTCAATGACCCCGCCTCACCACCTTCTGAGGCAGAGAATTCCAAAGTCGCACAACCCTCTGAAAGAAAAAATTTTTCCTTGTCTCTGTCCTAAAAGGGCGACCCCTAATTTTCAAACAGTGCCCCCTAGTTCTGAACTCACCCAGAAGAGGAAACATCCTTTCCACATTCAACTTGTCAAGACCATTCAGGATCTTATATAGTAGGAATATACTTATTCTGAATATTCTGAAATATTCCCTTAAATGTCTGCCACTGCTTCTCAATTGATCTATTTCCTAGCCCAGTTCACTTCAGCTAGCTCACCTTTCATGCCCACATATTTGCCATAGTTAATTCCTGTGCAGTTGAAATGGATGGTGGGGGAAGAGGCAGTCGGGAGATGAGGTGGGTGGGAGAGACGATGAATGCAAGAGGCTCCGTTGAAGATGCGAAAATGATGGAATATACTGGAACTCTGCTCAATTATCTTTTGAAATCAAGAAGTACATTTATAGCCAAAGGCAAAATACTGCAGATGCTGGAACTTTGAAATAAGAACAGAAATTGCTGGAAATAGCAGCAAGTCTGGCAGCATCTGTGGCGCAAGAAACAGAGTTAACATTTCAGATCAATGACTTTTCATCAGTATTTATATAGAGCTTCCCATCAGGAAATGACACGGCTGGGATGGGTTCCATGACAAAATAGACTGGACATGGCTTGTGGTAGATTGGGCAGGATGGACAAGTATCCCATTCTCATTCCATTCTTTCCTTTATTTACAGGATTACTCTTCATTTACACTATAATCTCAAAATTCTGATTTGTTTAATTAGGAGATGAAGGGTTAACATATTCTACCAGGAAGAGAATAAATCTAGACACAAGTTCAGGGCCTTCCACTTACCTGGAGAGAGTCGGGAGTGCCAGCAGAAGCGGCAGACCCTGCGAGGAACCTACTGGGGAAAGAATAAATCTAGACCCAGGCTCAAGGCCTTCCACTTACCTGGAGAGAGTCGGGAGTGGCGGTGGCAGTGGCAGACCCTGTGAGAAACCTAGCTCTATGGGCCGGATATTGAAAAAAAAATCAAACCGAGACATTACAGGAAAGTGGTGAGTTGACTGGTTGGTGAGTATTTGCTGCTTAGGGACTGAGTCTTAACTGGGAGTTTAAAAACGTCAAAAATATTAAGTATTTTTAACAAGTAACAAGTGGATAGCTGGTGAGTCATACCTTTTATTTTTAAATAAGGTTTATTACTATTGGTGAGGATATTACTTTTGTTAGCGTTTCAGTATTGGTAGGGTATATTTATAATGGTAAGGTATTGGTAAAGTTTCGTATTAGCAGTAGTAAGGTTATAATTACTACTGGTAGGGTTATTAGTATGAGAAGCAGCAGGGTTTATAAGTAGCAGGCTTTATTTGTAGTACCAAGGTTTATTATCTAATAGAGGAATGGCAGGGCTGCTCCAACCTCAGGAGTGGACCTCCTGTGCTATGTGGCAACTCCAGGATGCTTCTGGAAGTGCCGTCAGTTACAGCAGCTTGAGCTCCGGATTGCGGAACTTGAGCAGCAGCTGGTGTCACTGCGGCGCATCCGTGAGGATGACAGCTTCGAGGATCGCACATTTATAGATGTGGTCACCCACAGTTTAAGAGTATGCAGTCAGAGAGGGAATGGGTGACCATCAGACAGTCAAGAAGAAACAGGCAGGTAGTGCAGGAGACCCCCGAGTGCATCTCACTCTGCAACAGGTATTCAGTACTGAGTACTGAGGAAAGCAATGGTTCATCTGCGGAGGGCAGCCAGAGCCAAGGCCATGGCACCAGGGTGGCTCAGCTGCAGAGGGGGGCACAAGAAAAATTGTAAGAGTGATAGTGATAGGAGATTTGATAGTCAGGGAAACCAAGAGGCATTTCTGTGTCCACAGACATGAATCCAGGATGGTACGTTGCCTCTCTGATGCCAGGGTCCATGTAACCTGGAGCTCAAGCTGCAGGGTCAAGAATGTCACTGAATGGCTGCACAGCATTCTGAGGGGGGAGGGTGAACAGCCAGCAGTCGTGGTCCACTTTGGTAACGATGATGTAGGTAGGAAGAGGGATGTGGTCTGGCAGAAAGACTTTACTGAGCTAGGTAAGAAATTAGCAAACAGGACCTCAAAAGTAGTAATCTCCAGATTACTACCAGTGCCAAGAGCAAGTGAGTGCAGAAATAGGAGGATAATGCATACGACTGCATGGCTGGAACGATGATGCAGAAGGGAGGGCTTTAGATTCCTGGGACACGGTGACCAATTCTGGAGAAGGTGGGACCTGTACAGGCCGGACGGGTTGCATCTGAACAGAGTTGGGACAAATTTCCTTACTGGGCGATTTGTTAGTGCTATTGCGGAGGGTTTAAACAAACTTGTCAAGGGGTGTGGGAACCAGAAGGAAATATCAGAGAGGAATATCAAGCTGCACAGCATACTGCGAGAAATAGATAACACTAGAATAGAGAATAGTAATTTATTACATGGGGTCAGAGTAAGGGAGAAAGTAATAAAATCTAAATCAGGGTTAATGTGCATGTATATGAATGCATGGAGTGTTGTTAATAAGATTGGCGAGTTACAGGTGTAGATTGACATGTGGAAATATGGTTGTGGCTACAACAGAGACCTGGCTCAAAGAAGGGCAGGACTGGATATTGAATATTCCTGGATACAAGGTGTTCAGGAAAGATAGGAAAGGGGAAAAATAGGGACTGATGGTGGTATTGATTAAGGAGAGCATTGCAGTACTGGAGAAAAAGGATGTCCCAGAGCGGTCATGAAAAGAATTAATTTGGCTAGAACTAAGGAACAAAAAAAGTGCAGTTACATTGCTTGGTGTTGTCAACGACTGTGAAGGACGTGGAGGAACAACTTTGCAAGGTAGGATTAACAAATCCAGAGCTCCCTGGATGACAAAAGAGGTAGAGATTAAGATAAAGAAGAAAAAGTGTGCTTATGACAGATGCCAGGTAGAAAATGCTTTTGAGAACCAGGCTGAATATAGAAAGACCAGAGGAGAAGGGAAAAAGCAAATAAGCGAAGCAAAGAGAGAGCATGAAAAGAGACTGGCAGCTAACATTAAAAGGAATCCCAAAGTTTTCTATAGACATATAAATAGTAAAAGGATGGTAAAAGGAGGAGTGGGGTGATTAGGGACCAGAAAGGGGATTTACGCATGCAGGCAGAGTGCATAGCTGAGGTATTAAATGACTACTGTGCATCTGTCTTTACCAAGGAAAAGGATGTAACCCAGGCAATGGTGAAACAAGAGGTAATTCAGACATGAGAAGGGTTTAAAATTGATAAGGAGGTTGTATTAGACAGGTTTCTGTACTTAAAGTGGATAAAGCATCAGGACTGCATGAGATGCATCCAAGGATACTGAGGAAAGTGAGGGTGGAAATGGTGGAGGCACAGGTCGTAATTTTTCAGTCTTCCTTAGACTCGGAGGTGGTGCCAGAGGACTAGAGAATTGCAAATGTTACACCCTTGTTCAAAAAAGGGTGTAAAGATAAGCCCAGCAATTACAGGCCTGTCAGTTTAACTTCGGTGGTGGGGAAACTTCTAGAAAGAATAATTCGGGACAAAATTAATAGTCACATGGACAAATGCAGGTTAATTAAGGAAAGCCAGCATGGATTTCTTAAGGGAATATCATGTTTGACTAGCTTGTTAGAGTTTTTTGAGAAAGGGTTGATGAGGGTAATGCAGTTGATGTGGTGTACATGGACTTTCAAAAGGCATTCGATAGTGTCATACAACAGACTTGTGAGCAAAGTTATAGCTCATGGAATAAAAGGGACGGTAGCAACATGGATATGGAATTGGCTGAGTGACAGGAAACAAAGAGTAGTGGTTAATGGATATTTTTTGGGCTGGAGGAAAGTTTGCAGTGGAGTTCCTCAGGGGTCAGTAGTGAGACCCTTGCTTTTGCTGATATATATTAATGGCCTAGACCTTGGTGTACAGGGCACAATTTCAAAATTTGCAGATGATACGAAACTTGGAAGCATTGTGAACTGTGAGGAGGATGGTAGAACTGCAAAAGGTCATAGACAAGTTGGTGGAATGGGCGGATAGGTGGCAGATACAGAGAAATATGAAGTGGTTCATTTTGGTAGAAAGAACATGGAGTGACAATATAAAATAAAGGGTACAATTCTAAAGGGGGTTCAGGAGCAGAGGGACCTGGGTGCATAAGTTATTGAAGGTGACAGGACAGATTGAGAGCGTGGTTCATAAAGCATACAGTATCCTGGGCTTTATTATTGGGGGTATAGAGTACAAGAGCAAGGATGTCATGTCGAACTCGTATAAGACACTAGTTCGGCTTCAGCTGGAGTACTGTGTCCAGTTCTGGGTGCTGCACTTTAGGAAAGATATGAGGGCATTGGAGAGAGTGCAAAGAAGATTCATGAGAATGATTCCAGGGATGAAGAACTTCAGTAATAAAGATAGATTGGAGAAGTTAGGAAAGTTTTTCTTGGAGAAGGTTGAGAGGTGATTTGATAGAGGTATTCAAAATCATGAAGGGTCTGGACAGAGTAGATAGAGAGAAACTGTTTCCACTCGTGAAAGGATCGAGAATGAGGGGGCACAGATTTAAAGTATTTGGTAAAAGAAGCAAAAGTGACACGAGGAAAAGTTTTTTCATGCAACAAGCGGTTGAGGTCTGGAATGCGTTGCCTGAGAGTGCGGTGGAGGCAGGTTCAATTGAAGCATTCAAAAGGGAATTAGACTGTTACACAAAAAGGAAGAATGTGCAGGGTTACGGGGAGAAGGCGGAGTAATGGCACTAAATGAATTGCTCATTCAGAGCCGGTGCAGACACGATGGGCCAAATGGCCTCCTTCTGCACTGTAGCGATTCTGTGATTCTATGTCAGTCTTTTTAATAGAGACATCAACCTATTTGTTCCAATTGGGCTCATGTCTCTGTTAAAATGGCAGATCGAGAAATGTGACATAAATGTGCTAAATGTTCATATTCAGTGTGTGTAGGCTCTAATACCCAGGCTAAAAGGTTTGGAATTCTCATCTGAAAAAGTTATTTATCACCATTTTTGTGCACTTTTCAAGTGAACTCATGTTATGGTATATAAATTACATCAAGCACTGATCGTTAATGTTCATTTGATACTGCAGGGATGCCCACAGCACAGCATGGCACTATTGCAGTGCACCCTTGAATATTAATGAACTTGAACCTTTATACATTACGATAGAGGACATGTTATGACCAGCAGTGAGATGTGATTAATATCCCCACAAGTCGACTGACTCATGGGTAATAAAGTCACAAGTCATAGACAGTCTCATAAGAAAAGATTATCAGATGGCTTATAATGTATTCTGTTTCCACCATGCATTTAAAATCTGATTTTGATTAGATTTGCACTTTCATAGTATCATACTAAATTTGATTAATATTTTAATGCATGTCTTTGCATCAGCATAGAATATACTGCATTTGAAAATAATAGCAAAATATAACACAAGAGTGAATTGAATTCACTCGTACAAATGCGAAGATTTTAAATAAATCTCTTCACTTTTCAAACTATGCAAGCAGTAGAAAAATCTTTACATGACTAATGACTGAATGTTTTAACATCTTCCATACTAAATCAAATGTACCAATTTCTCATTTGCTGTTGTCTCATACATATTAGGAAACAGCAAAGTTTGTAACATCATTTAATATAATTGGCCTCCATGGTTCATGATCTTTGAGGCGAGTTGATAGGACTAAATTCAATAAGTCAGCCATCTCAAGTAAGTGATATTGCCAGCATCAGACCTTGGGAGCGAACATTCAATGTTGGCAGGAGAGAGGAACAAGTGCCGAATGAAATGGGGGGTGTGGGGGGGGGGGGGGGGGGGGGGAGGGCTGTGGATGGATGAAGGTTGGTAAAAGAAACAAGAAAGGTAGGAAACCCTGTGAACCTATCCACCAGACACCAGGCACTGTTCAACGTTGTAGAAGGTAATGAGATCCCATAGGAAATGGTAGTTGGAAAACCAGACAGGACAGCCTGGATGAAGATGTAGTTTGGTGGCCACAGTGAGATTGTGATCATATGTGATTCTATGCTTAGGAAAGTGGATAACTTGTGTGTTTCAAGGATAATACCTACAGGATGTTGGGCTGTTTATTTGGAGCTCAAGCAGTACATATTGAGGATCCTGATGGAGACAGATAGGGAGCCAGTGGTGGTAGTTCATTTAATGGTAAATGACAAAGGAAGAAAGGACAAAAGGACACAAGAAACAGGAGCAGGAGTAGACCATACCATCGAGCCTGCTCCGTCATTCAAAACAATCATGGCTGATCTTCGGATTCAACTCCACAAATAAGGGCCTTGAAACGGATATATATTATGAGGACACAGGTTTAAGATAATTGGCAAAAGAACTGGAGGGAGATGAGAAGAATTTTTTTTTACTCAGCGAGTTATGACGTGAAATGCACTGCCTGAAAGGGTGTTGGAATTAGTTTCAGTAGGAACATTCATTAGGGAATTAGATATATACTTAAAAATGAAAAAAGTGCAGGGCTATGAGGAAAACGCAGGGGGGTAGGACTAATTGAACGACTCTTTCAAAGAGCCAGCACAGGCATTATGGGCTGAATGACCTCCTTCTCTGTTATGATTCTATAGGTAATCCCAGAAGCTTCCTCCAGGAAAAGCAGGACAATTGATGTACAGTTTGAAGTCAGGGCTCAGTTCTGAGTAAGTAAACGCAAAGCTGGATTCCACTAGGGGAATAGTGAGGGTTGGGGCAATGAGTTAACTTCTTCAGTGATGAATCTGTTCCCACCAAATTCCTATTTGTACTACTTGTGATGGATTCCTCGTGTACTACTTGCATCTGACTTGTTGGGTGCTTTAACTTTGGATTCAAAGTGTTTTTTGAGACAAAGTCTGATTTGAAACAAAATTAAAAGGCCTTAATGTTCTGAGAGGTCAGAATCAAACAAGCAGTTTTTTTTTACCAGAAACATGTGATTGGAAGTTAGGTTTCAGTTTCTTAAGAAAAATCTGGAGGGGGTTGAAGCCAGCTAAAAAGCTGGGAGATATGTTGTTTCACGAGACTGAAAAAGCAGCAGGCTGGAATGGTTGTTTTGGCTGTGAGAGAGAACCATGTTGAACAGTAGAATGCCTCTGCTAAGAAATGTAAATTAACAAGTGGATTAAGAAAAGATTGTCCAACAGTAAAAGGCCTTCTGAGTGGACAAGTCATTGAGTTTGGAATAAAAGCAAAATTGAATTTGGAACCTGTTCTCTGGTCTGCTGTGGAGAATCAAGCAGTAGATTTTTGATGTTTACAGAAAGGTTGCTTGGACTAAACAGACTACAGGGCAGCCAGCTGAAGCAGTTGTTTTGACCACGGGCAGAGGAGGCTGAATTCTGAGGATTAGCCATTGGTGAATACGACTTGCGACAGCTGTCTTTGGTGACTTAAAGAGTTATCCGTGGAACCACGCCATCATGGTGGGCAAGGCCAAGGTGTTTCAAGAGCGGCAAGACTGAACCGTTAAAGGGAAGAATGCATCACTCACTATCGACAGAATATCGTTACTTCTATATCTGCATCCTGGAGGACATGACTTGGAAAACTACTTTAGAAAGTTCCTGATTTTGATGTACTTTATGACGGCTTGGCGTTATCCTGTTTAAAGGACTGTTATAGGACTTGTGAGATATGTCTGTGTTGCATCTGATGGTTAATGTGTAACCTTTAAGATATATATTGACCGTGACTTAACTGTTAGTTCATGTTTAATTTATGTTGGTTTGGGCTTGAGTGTTAAAGTAAAATTTAAAAAGTGAAATCTTATCTGTTCGGTTTTTGTTTTCTAAATTGGGGTCAGTCGGTGGATTCGATTCTTTGGGTTTGTTGATGGTCTCCACGGGGATCATAACAAACTTTAAAATGGAATTCCCAAATTTTCTATTGTACACAAATGTTTCTTTCTCCGATGCTGCCTTATGGTGGCTCAGTTGATGATGTGACTGCAATCTGTCAAAACACACTTAAATAAAAGTAATCAAGGCTGAAATTTGACCAGAAACAACTGATTGAGAGTCCAATCAACAGTTATTAATGAAACAAAAACAAGAAATGCTGGATTCACTCAGCAGGTCTGGCAGCATCTGTGGAAAGAGAAGCAGAGTTAACGTTTCGGGTCAGTGACCCTTCTTCGGCGGTTCCGAAGAAGGGTCACTGACCCGAAACGTTAACTCTGCTTCTCTTTCCACAGATGCTGCCAGACCTGCTGAGTGAATCCAGCATTTCTTGTTTTTGTTTCAGATTTCCAGCATCCGCAGTATTTTGCTTTTAGTTATTAATGAATGCCGGCCCTCCCATTCAGCAACCATATAAATTAGCTTGGATATTTTGCTTTTATATATATGTGTATATATATATATATATGTCGATGATATATTTTGGTTTCTTTAACAACTTTGAGGATGATCATATGGATGTATAAAAATTATGATTACTATAGTGGAATTCTTGTACTGATTTTGTACTTGCTCCAATGAAACAGTGTGAGCCAGCTGTACACACATGTCTGGCTCAGTGCAACCACTGAAATGTACTATAAATATTGTTAGCTGCTAGACATAAGATCATAAGAACTAGGAGCAGGAGTAGGCCGTCGGGCCCCTCGAGCCTGCTCCGCCATTCAATAAGATCATGGCTGATCTTTTCGTGGACTCAGATCCACTTACCCGCGCTCTCACCGTATCCCTTAATTCCTTTATTGTTCAAAAATATATCTACCTTAGCTTTAAAAACGTTTACTGAAGTAGCGTCAACTACTTCACTGGGCAAGGAATTCCATAGATTAACAACCCTCTGGGTGAAGAAGTTCCTTCTCAATTCAGTCCTAAATCTGCTCCCTCTAATCTTGAGGCTATGCCCTCTTGTCCTAGCTTCACCTGCCAGTGGAAACATCCTCTCTACTTGTATCTTATCTATTCCCTTCATAATTTTATACGTTTCTATAAGATCCCCCCTCATTCTTCTGAATTCCAATGAATATAATCCCAATCTACTCAGTCTCTCCTCATAAGCAAACCCCCTCAACTCCGGAATCAACCTAGTGAACCTCCTCTGCACCCTCTCCAGTGCCAGTATATCCTTTCTCAAGTAAGGAGACCAAAACTGCACACAGTACTCCAGGTGCGGCCTCACCAGTACCTTATACAGCTGCAACATAACCTCTCTGCTTTTAAACTCAATCCCTTTAGCAATGAAGGACAAAATTCCATTTGTCTTCCTAATTACTTGCTGTACCTGCAGACCAACCTTCTGCGATTCATGCACAAGGACACCCAGGTCCCTCTGCATAGCAGCATGCTGCAACTTTTTACCATTCAAGTAATAATCCTTTTTACTGTTACTCCTACCGAAATGAAAGACTTCACATTTATTAACATTGTATTCCATCTGCCAGACCTTTTCCCACTCACTCAATGTATCTATGTTCCTCTGCAAAGTTTCACAGTCATCTGCACACTTTGCTCTGCCACTCATCTTAGTGTCATCTGCAAACTTTGACACCCTACACGTGGTCCCCAACTCCAAATCATCTATATAAATTGTAAATAATTGCGGTCCCAACACCGATCCCTGAGGCACACCACTAGTGACTGATTGCCAACCAGAATAGCACTCATTTATCCCCACTCTCTGCTTCCTGTTAGTCAACCAATCCTCTATCCATGCTAATACTTTACCCCTGACGCCATGCATCCTTATCTTATGCAGCAGCCTCTTGTGCGGCACCTTGTCGAAGGCCTTTTGGAAATCTAGGTACACCACATCCACTGGGTCCCCATTGTCCACCTTGCTCATAATGTCATCATAGAATTCCAAAAGATTTGTCAAGCATGACCTGCCCTTCATGAACCCATGCTGCGTCTGCCCAACGGGACAATTTCTATCGAGATGCCCTGCTATTTCTTCCTTGATAATAGACTCAAGCATCTTCCCCACTACAGAGGTTAAGCTAACCGGTCTATAATTCCCCATCTTTTGTCTACCTCCCTTTTTAAACAGTGGTGTCACATCTGCTGTTTTCCAATCTGCTGGGACTACCCCAGAGTCCAGCAAATTTTGGAAAATTACCGCCAGTGCACCTGCTATTTCTCCCGCCATCTCTTTTAGTACCCTGGGATGCATTCCATCAGGGCCAGGAGACTTATCAATCCTTAGCTCCATTAGCTTGCCCAACACTACCTCTTCCATAATAATGATTGTTTCCAGGTCCTCACCTACGTTCGTCTCTTTGTCAATTACTGGCATGTTATTTATGTCCTCCACTGTGAAGACCGATACAAAATACCTGTTCAATGCCTCGGCCATTTCATCATATCCCATAACTAAATTCCCCTTCTCATCCTCTAAAGGACCAACGTTTACTTTAGCCACTCTTTTTCGTTTTATATATTTATAGAAACTTTTGCTATCTGTCTTTATATTCTGTGCTAGTTTTTTCTCATGTTCTATCTTACTTTTATTTATAGTTCTTTTTGTGGCTTTCTGTTGACCTTTAAAGTTTTCCCAATCTTCTAGTTTCATGCTGTTTTTGGCCGCTCTGTATGCCTTCTCTTTCAATTTGATAGCCTCCCTTATTTCCTTAGACACCCATGGCAGATTACCCCTTTTCTTCCAGTCCTTCCTTTTCACTGGAATATACTTTTGCTGAGCACTTTGAAAAATTGCTTTGAAAATCCTCCACTGCTCGTCAACTGTCCCACCATAAAATCTTTGTTTCCAGTCTACTTTAGCCAAGTCCTCCCTCATTCTATTGTAGTCCCCCTTGTTCAAGTGCAGGACATGCCATTGAGTATTCTCAAACATCTTGACAATCCAACAACTCTGATGCTAAGAAGTGACAGTAACTCTCTTGTCTTCCCCTTAAAGAAAATTAATGGATCTCACTTTCATATGACTGGGAAGTTGTCAACAGCATAAACCTATTGATTAAGGTATAAAATGAAGCTTGGCACGATGCCCAGATTGCTGACTACATAATTATTTGTGATCGGAACCATGATGCCAAATGCATAGGGAATCAGTTGCAGGAATAAAGACAGGATCTATAATGCATTTTAAATTATAGGTCATATAGGGCACTCTCTTAGTCAATGAAATTGATTAGAAAAAATATTTAAAGGATAAAGCTAAAACCTTAAAATAATGTTGCTTCTGAGCAGCACCCTCCCCCCGCCCCACCAATGCCACTTTGGATGGCATGAATGTTTCCTTCAATGCAATCTGTTGATATTGAGAGACAGCTGTAAGGTACAGTGGAAAGCATCACCATGTACATGATGTAATTTGCTAGGTAATATACTCTTAAGATTTTAAGCCCTTTGTTCAATTGGGTTTGTCTTTGAAAGTTACAAATAAACACTGCTAGATCACACTAATCACTGATTACCGACCTGTGAAGCTCGCAATAATTGCTTAGTGCAACGGCATTTATTTCAACTTTATATTTATGGAACTGCAAAATTTGGGTACCATCAGCATCCCAATACAGACAATAAAATAACAGCGTGCTCTTTGTGCATGTATTTTGAGCACTGGTTAATATGTTTACATTTTAAAAAATATGTTCTATGTCCTGAATGACACCGGGTTTAATCTATTCCTTCATTGTCAGTAATATCTATTAATACAGTAATATCTATGACTGTAGCCGCTGAGTTTAATGACAATCATTGGCTCAGTCTGCGGATTCAAGCTCTAGTACATGCACATCAGCAGAGTACTGAGGGAGTACTGCATTTTTTTCAAAGATGCTGGAGTTAAAGTGGATAACCCCCGAAAATGGACATAGGGATTGTCATGCATGAATAAACCATGCCTGTTGTTTGCACTGCCAACAGGATGCCAACTTCATGCTGCCTGCTTATTTCCAGCACTCCCTGAGCTGTTGATTGGGCCCACTGCTGATGTGTGCAGCCAATTATGTGACCGCTTAGCACTACTTAAAGCTAGTCTGAACCACTTCAAGGGTACGTGCATTGTAGCTGCTGTTGGTGCTAACATCATTCGGAATATTTGAACTGCATAAGTTTCCACAATTGCTGGCTGTGGGAGACAGCGTACACCAAGGTTTTCAGACACTGCATTGGAGGTCTTGGTGGAAGAGATGAAAGAAGCAGAGATGTCCTGTGTCCTCAGGGGAGCTGGGGCCCTCCAGCAACATGCTCAGAAGGCAGTGGCAAGAGATGGCAGCGGAGGGCAATGCAAGGAATGTAGCCCCAAGGATCTGGATGCAGTCAGGAAGACGTTTAACGATCATATACACGTTGTCATGGCCAGGAGTGCATTTTCAAATGCCATATATTCCAACTGCATCACTAGCCTCATCCACTGCTCAATTCACCATACCCCCATCACTTACCTACCAATAATTTCCATCAATCAGGACTCATACCTAACATTCCAATGCCTTACCTCACTGTTACACAGTTAGCAATGTTACAAATCTCAAACCCACATCTTACAACTTTTATACACTGGCAGCAATTCAACCACAACAGCCACATCATCCAAACATATTACACAACACTCACTGACATACTTCCCCCTTTCTTGCAGGAGAGGGTGGTGTATAACTGGATGCAGCAGGAATTAACGGGAGAGGACAGGCACACCTACATGTTTTAACCCCCTTGGCGGAGTCAGTGCTGGCCATCAAGGGAAGGTGCTTGCTTAGAGCCCTTCTTCCCCTCCTCCCTCTTCTAGCAGCTTGTCCTCCTCTGTGTGGCCTCTGCTCATGCTCAATGATAAGAGGAAGCAACTTATTTGTGCACAAGCCTTTAAGTCACCAATAACGTACTTCAACACCAGCTAGACCACTCCCTGTAGATTATTGAAACTTTAAGCAAATATGGAAAAGCACCTAAAATGTATGGAATTAAAGCAACAGCTTTACAAAGTCATAATCTAGCAACTAACTTGAAAGTAGTTGATGATCCTTTTAAATAACACTGGTGAGGGGAAGGGGGGGTGCCACATTGCCATTGAAAGCGTGTTCAGCTGTGCGAGATTAAGAGCAGACATAGGCTGCAGTGTGGTGGCTTGATGTCATGATCTGCCTGCTCTAAACGCTGCCAGCAGTCATTAGGAGCACACGCGCAAACCCCTTTACAAATAGGTGTCCAGCACACTTCATATGTGCGTGTATGTTGTGGATGCCATTTTGGTCGCTTATGAGGCCTCATAACACCCACAAAATGTACATTACAGAGCACAATTTCACCCTTTTGTCTTTCGGATGAGATGTTAAACCAAGGTCCTACCACCCTGTTCAAGTCGACATAAAAAATCCAAATCAGAAAAGAGCATGGAGTTCTCTCAGTGTCCTGGCCAATGTTTGTTCTTCAACCAACAGATTATCTGGTTTGCGGGAACTTGTCATGTGCAAATTGGCTTCAGTGGCAGAAGGGCCGGTAACCAGAGGATGCATATCTAAGGTAATTGGCCAAAGAATCAGAGGCAACATGAGGAAAGGAAATCAGTAGCGAGTTGTTATTATCAGGAATGCTCTGCCTAAAAGGGTGGTGGAAGATTCAATAGCAACTTTCAAAAGGAATTTCGATAGATACTTGAAAGGGAAATTAAAATAGCAGGTAAAGAAAATTTAAAAAGCATACAGGCTGTTTAATGGTAGTAAAACAATACTTCGGATTGGGCTGAATTCCTGTTTCTCATCGATTACACTATTTTCCTGGTTTAATATTTTTCATTTTGTGCTGAGGTATAAGATTTCCAATCCCTTATTAGTGAGGCAAAGGGACAAAAAAAGATAGGTTGATTGAAGCATGCTATCATTTACTTATTTTAGAAGCGATTTTGGTTTGCATCTATCAGTATTTTTGGTTTCAGAGAGCATTTAAAAAAATCCTTTTTGATTGCTAGTATATACATTAAAAAAAAACTTTAAAAGGAATCCTCATCAACAGGAGTGAAAGGTAAGGGCCAGAATTTTCTCGAGAAGTAAGTAGTGTCGCCGCTGGGATGGAAAGCAGGACCTGACTCCACGCGGATGGGTAGTGGGACCCCGAGCGGTATTTTATCAGCAGCGGCCAATTAAGAGGACATTGCCGGGACCACTGTCCAATTGAGGACAGCGGGCCCACTTCCCAGAGTTCTGGCCCAGAGGGCCAGCAGCTCAGCAGTGCTAGTGATAGAGATGACCACTGCTGAGGCTGCAGGAATAAGGCGGCGGCTCCATGCTAAAACACCAAGTAAATTTTTTTTCAACTGTGCCTTGACCACGCAGGCAGGCCGGCCCTGGCGATCAGGGAGGTCCTTCTTCCAGTGGCAGCCCTGTAGCTGCAGAAGTGGCCATTGCTTATGGGGGCCCTTCTTTGGGCTATGCAGCGGCCATAACCGAGGTCCCTCCACCCCTCAAGGAACCCATTGGGAAGCAGCCACGGTTTACCTGATGGTCTCCCCATGCAATGGCGGACCTCCCGATCGAGGCTGGTAAAATGCCGACAGGGGTCGGCATTTCCAAAGGGCTGGTAAAATCGTCCCAAGCTTAATTTTGTTTTGCAGTTAGGATGATCTGGTTTAATAATCCACAGAAAATGCATTCAACACCTACCATGGCAGCTTGAGAATTTGAATTCACTTTTAAAATTAATCTGCGAAGAGCGAGCCTGGTATACGTCAACAAAAAGTGAGCACAAAGGTGTCAGATTGTCATAAAAACTAACTGGTTCATTAATGTCCTTTAGGAAAGGGAACCTCTGTCGTTACCCAGTCTGGCCAGTATGTGACTCCAGTCCCACACCAATGTGTTTGACTGAACTATCCTCAGAACTGCCCTAGCAGGTCACTCAGCTGTATCATCATTACCTCAGGGCAAGTCAGGATGGGCAGTAAATGCCAGTCTTGTCAGCGACGGTCACATCCCAAAGTGATTTTTGTTTAAAAGAGCATGTTTCTTTTTGTTTTACCAACATTAGGAATTTTGCTTTTTGACCAAGGATAAATGAAAGTACTAAGTGTACAATAGGCTATTCTTCACCCACTGGTCATCCTCTTACCCTGAGCTCCCATGGGTTTGCTTCAAGTCAACAAACAATTTCCATTCTTGCAGGAATTACAAAAATTAAGGAAAAGTCTAAATTTAGGTTCAATTAATGTGTACAAGTCCTGAGATTTTATTATCTGAACTACTCAACTGGGTGTCCGCCATATAATTGTTTCCAACCTATCCAACCTTTTAATCAATCACACAATCACTAACTTGCACTTCTTTACTTCAAAGCCCTTCAACCACTTGCATCTATCTGTTACGACTGCTGATAAACAGCATTAGGAGAGCAATTAAAGTGAGTGGTGATTTTTTTAAATGTATGTCACTCTGCTGTAACAGCTTTCAGTTAGTTTATAGCCCTTTGCAAAAACTGTACAAACGAATAAATGTCAACAAAAAGATTCACTGCGTATTTTGATGAATTGATAACCTAAACACCTCGAGGATCTTTTTAAGCCAAGGCCGCATGATTAGATATCTGCTGTGTAGCTTATTTTAAGCTACTTCTCATTACCCCCCTACACATTGTTTGAACTATGCTTTGTTCTTTATGGAATTCTGTGGAAAAATGATTGATTTGCTGTGTTGTATAAGAATTCCGAATGTTAACAAGCGCAAAGCAACCCTGTTTAGAACAGACTTGCATCTCAACCACTGCTGATAGTCTTCAGATTCATTGTCGCACTCAGCAGGTCCAACATGCAAACAGTTACAAATGCTGGAGACATGCCTGTTTCACATATCACCAGTCACAAGACTATGCATCGTATCATTTCATAATAGAATTAAAAAAATACTGATTCATTGTATTTTATTTAATTGTAATTAAGATTTGGTAATCATAATTTTATCTGCTTATTAACCATTTAAAAATAATAATGTTCCTTTCTCTTCCAGGATTGTCTGCAATGCACCATTGTTACCGAGAATATCTCTAATGGAAAAGTGCCATCAACCAGAACCATTTGTTTCAGATTCACTATTTAACCTTTTGCCAAAGATCACCAGTACCGTATTAGACTTTTACTTATACTAACCTCTACAGACCTTCCCCTAATCTAGAGTTGCTATCTCTCCAGGTTTGTCCTGAAGCCTCCGGGCATTAAAGATTAATCTCCCAGACACTGCAGCAAGATACCAAGGAGAAAAATCATAGACACAATAAAAAAAAAGGTGTGTTTTTCTTAATTTTATTCGGACATGTTTGTTTATTAGTTATAAGAACATTGGAGATGAGGGGCAGGGAGAAGGCTGGGTGGCACGATTGGAGGCAGGAGGTCATGTGATAACCTCCAGGAATATGTCCAGCCAGTGTTGGCAGCCATACCCTAATAATAGAAGACCACTAACCAGAATAAATTGTGGCATTGAAGTAGCTGCGCCTGCAGAAGAAGTTTGCACATGCAGTTCGAATGTTGCTGCCAAATCTGCCTTGCACTGTAAACAAAACAAATTCAACAACAACTTGTATTTTTTTTATTTCTTTCATGGGGTGCAGACATCACTGGCAAGGCCAGCATTTGTTGCCTATCCCTATTTGCCCTTGAAATGAGTGGCTTGCTAGGCCATTTCAGAGGACAGTCTAGAATCACATGTAGGCCAGACCAGGTAAGGATAGCAGATTTCCTTCCCGAAAGGATGTTAATAAACCAGATAGGTTTTTACAACAATCAATATTTGTTTCATGGTCACCATTAGACTAGCTTTATTTTTAAATTCCAGATTTATTCAAATTTTACCATCTGCTGTAGTGGGGTTTGAACCTATGTCCCCAGAGCATCATTCAAGGCCTCTGGGCTACTAGTCCAGTGGCATTACCACTACACCACCACCTCCCTTCGTACAGAGTGCCTTTAACATAGTAAAACATCCCAAAGTGCTTCACAGGAGCAGTATGAAACTAAATATGACACCAAGCCACATAAGGAGATATTAGGGCTGATGGTAAAAACTTTGATCAAAAAGGTAGGCTTTAAGGAACAGCTTAAACAAGGAGAGAGGTAGAGAGATGAAGAGATTTATGGAGGGAATTCCAGAACTTAGGGCTTTGACAGCTGAAGGCATGGCCTCCAATGGTGGAGTGATTAAAATCAGGAATGCTCATGTGGCCAGAATTGGAAGAGATAGAAAGGGGAGGATCCACAGAGGGATGTGAAAACAAGGATGAGAATTTTAAAATTGAGTTATAGCTTAACTGGGAGCCAATGTACATCAACAAGCTCAGAGGCAATGGTGACCTGGTCTTGGTGCAAGTAAGGGTGTGAGCAGCAGAGTTTTGGATGACCTCAAGTTTAAGTGGGAGCAGGAGGCCAGCCAGGAGCACGCTGAAATAGTCAAGTCCAGAGGTAACAAAGGCATTTCAGCAGCAGAAAAGCCGAAGCAAGGGCAGAATCAGACCATATTACAAAGGTGGAAAGAGGCGGTCTTAGTGATGGCGCGGATATGTAGTTGGAAGCTCATCCCGGGGTCAAATATAACACAAAAGTTGCGAACAGTCTGGTTCATCTTCAAACCATTGCCAGGGAGAGGGATGGAGTTGGTGGCTTGGGAAAAAAAAACGTTATATCACGTTTTTCACCATCACCAGATGTCTCAAATAGCTTTACATTCAATGAAGTACTTTTGAAGTGTAGCCACTGTTGTAATGCAGGGAACACGGCAGCCAATTTTGCACACAACAAGCTCCCACAAACAGGAATGTGATAACAACTGGATGATCGGTTTTTGTGATGTTGATTGAGGGACTAATATTGGTCAGGCCACCAGGGATAACTTCCCTGCTCTTCTTCTAAATGGTGTCATGTGATCTTTTACATCCACCTGAGCAGGCAGATGGAGCCTCGATTTAATGTTGCTGGAATAAAATCTGGCCCAAGGTTTCAGATTCAAGTCCCACTCCAGGGCTTGAGCACAAAAGTCAAAGCTGACACTCTATCTAAAACACGGCACCTCCGACAATGCAGCACCGCCTCAGTACTGCACTAAAGTGTCAGCCTTGACTTTTGTGCTCCAACCCTGGAGTGGGGCTTGAACCTGCAACCTTAGGCCGCATTTTATTCCAGCAACGGGGGTCCCGGCAGTGGGAAGGAAGGTGGAAGGTGACACTGCCTCGGTCCTCCATCAGACCCCTGGTGCTATTTCACAGAGGGCAGGCAATTAATTGTCCACCATCAGGGTCACCGTTCCTTAAAGGGAAGAACTCCAGCCTCCAGCTCTGTTGGCCAATCGGAAGGCCAGCAGCTCTGCAGCACTGGCAGAGCCACCGGGAGTAGTGAATTGATGAAGACCCTGGGAGAAGTAAATGGGGTTGGGGTCGCTGGAGCCACTGAGGCAGGCCCAGGCGATAGGGTTGGGGGTGCGAGTGAGGGTGGAGGAGGGGTCTTCCCAGGGGGCAGCAATTGCCGCCGGGGAGGGTCCTCGGGGGCCATGGATTGCTCCCAAAGGAAGGACCCTCCCCCCGACCCCACTAGGAGGCTGCCATGCTTTACCTGGCTGCATCTCCCCGTGGCGTCGGGCCACTCTGCCTTCACCAAAATTGAGATGGAGGCATGGAGAAACCCTTATGTGGCCATTAATTGGCCACTTAAGGGCCTCAATTAGCCTGGAGCGGGAAGGGCATCCTCAGCCTTCCCTGCCTCGGCCAAAATGGCAGGGGGCCCAGGTGACGTCTTCAAGAGCAGAACAAAATTCTGTCCCTTATGACTAAGAGGCAAGAATGCTACAAACTGAGCCAGAGCTGACATAGAGTTTGTGGCAGAGATGGAAGATAATAGTTTGTTCTTCCTAATGTTTAGCAGGAGAAAATTTCTGTTTATCCAGTGCTGGATGTCGGATAAAAACTCTGACATTTAGAAACAGTGGAGGGGTTGATAAAGCCGGTGGTAAGGTAGAGCTGGGTGCTGTCAATGTACATAATGGTAACCAATGCTGTATTTTCAGTCCATATTATCTAATAGTGAAGGTTCCATGATGTGAAATGGGATATAAATCTCCTCAACTTTACCTAACTGCAAAAACAACATTTCAATATTGTTACCTCTAGGTGCTTGAACATCCAGCTAAGATCAATGAGTAGGGGCATTTCGTGTACTCTCAATCTGACTATCGGACAGATTATATCAATTAAGACTATGTCTAATAGCTATTATAATAATTACCCACATGAATATATTAACATTGACCTTTCGGGTAACCTCTCAACCCCTTTTGTAATGAGCAGTTGTCTCGATGTGTATTACTTCTACTTTTCCAATTGGGATGACTTAGAAACAGTTAGTTTTGAAATATTTTGCATTGGGATTAGTAATAAAATGATGGATGTAATGCTGAACTCATTACATTGCCATAACATGCTTAAGCAAATTAGATTGTGATGCAACAGCAATTAGTTTTCAGTTCTCAGTTATTGTGTGTTTCGTTATTTATTTTTTGTTTGAAGATAATTTTGTCAAAAAGCATGAATAGTAAATAAACATATCAGAAATATTCAGTCATAACATGGTTACAATTTAGAAACTATAATACTTCAATAACGTATTTTCTGTACAGACTGCATTTTCTGATAGAAGCAATATGCCCTCTATGAAAGTGCAGTTTGTTCTGACCAAACCAAGTGCTTTATAAAAATGCATCCAGTAAGGGAGGGCTTAGAGGGCTCTCTTCAACTGTTGTAATTGTAGAGAGATCCAAGTGTTGACTCTGACTTGACTTGACCGACAGACATATAGTTTGACAAACAAACCATGGTGGTGGAACTGCAGACAAAAATATTGAACAGCTTTACACAACTACCTTTGACACTCAAGGAGAAATTTTGCAGAACCTTGGTAAGTTATGAGAAAATGGATGAAAAGTCCTCACTTTTGTACTACATGTTGTACAGTCTGTGCAAGGAGTGACCCCGATTGCCTAAATGACTATTTCATGTTCTACATATTTTTGCATTCTTAAGCCGAGAAATTGCTATTGGTAACAAAGAGCAAGACGATCATATGATATTCCTCTTTAAATGTGTTAACCATGCGAGGTGATGCATTTTGGAAGATCCAATTCAAGAGTGAACTATACAGTAAATGGAAAAGTCCTGGGGAAAATTGATGTCCAGAGAGATTTGGGTGTTCAGGTCCACTGTTCCCTGAAGGTGGCAACGCAGGTAAATAGAGTGGTCAAGAAGGCATACGGCATGCTTTCCTTCATCAGACGGGGTATTGAGTACAAGAGTTGGCAGGTCATGTTACAGTTGTATAGGACTTTGGTTCGGCCACATTTGGAATACTGCGTGCAGTTCTGGTCACCACATTACCAAAAGGATGTGGATGCTTTGGAGAGGGTGCAGAGGAGGTTCACCAGGATGTTGCCTGGTATGGAGGGTGCTAGCTATGAAGAGAGGTTGAGTAGATTAGGATTATTTTCATTAGAAAGACGGAGGTTGAGGGGGGACCTGATTGAGGTGTACAAAATCATGAGAGGTATAGACAGGGTGGATAGCAAGAGGCTTTTTCCCAGAGTGGGGGATTCAATTACTAGAGGACACGAGTTCAAAGTGAAAGGGGAAAAGTTTAGGGGGGATATGCGTGGAAAGTTCTTTACGCAGAGGGTGGTGGGTGCCTCGAACGCGTTGCCAGCGGAGGTGGTAGATGCGGGCACGATGGCGTCTTTTAAGATGTATCTGGACAGATACATGAATGGGCAGGAAGAAAAGAGATACAGACCCTTAGAAAATAGGCGACATGTTTAGATAGAGGATCTGGATCGGCGCAGGCTTGGAGGGCCGAAGGGCCTGTTCCTGTGCTGTAATTTTCTTTGTTCTTTGTTCTTTGTATGTCCATTAAAATAACAGATAGAGGAATGCCATACAAACATGTCAAGTGTTTTTCTGCTCATACTGGGAGCAGTAATATCTAGGCTTTAATTCTAATCAGTTCTTAGCTGCAGGGTTTCCATTTAAAGCAAAATATTGCCTCCATCCAACTCTTCTAGGGCTAATTACACCTCCTAGTGGCTCTACACAGTTCTACACTGGAGCTGGCAGTTACAAGGCATCCTGCAACTGATTCAATTACATTGACAACTAAACTTGATGAGACAAGGTTACTGGAGAAAAAGTCAAAGGAGAAGAGTCTAAAATCAAAACATCTTTCTCAGAGGAAAGTCTCCTTCCCTCACACTGTCCTGTATCCTACTGCCATTTTTTGCATTATTGACCAACATTACCAGAAATAATAAGCAAGGATTCAAAAGGCATTTTCTGTATCTGAGTTATTCCAAAGAAGGTTAATCTTGACCAGGTAACATCTTCTCCTGATTTCTTACTTGCTTCCATTGCAATTATCTCATGAATGTTGTACGGTGAGTATGCAGTGACTCTTTGATCATCAAAGACTTAGAGGTTTCCTGACATAGGGAAATCATGTTTGACAAACCTGCTAGAGTTTTTTTGAGAATGTTACTTGTAGTATAGATAATGGAGGACCAGTGGATGTGGAATATTTGGATTTTCAGAAGGTCCCACACAGGAAGTTAGTAAACAAAATTACAGCACATGGGATTGGGGCTAATATATTGCTATGGATTGAAAATTGGTTAACAGAGAGAAAGCAGAGAGTAGGAATAAATGGGTCATTCTCAGGATGGCAAGTTGGTACTAGATGGGTACTGCAAGGATCAGAGCTTGGGTCACAGTTGTTCACAATCCATATAAATGATTTGGATGCAGGGACCAGATATAATATTTCCAAATTTGCTGATGACACAAAACTAGGTGGGAATGTAAGTTGCGAGGAGGCTGCAAGGAGACTTCAAGGGGACTTGGCTAAGTGAATGGGCAAGAACATGGCAGATGGAATATAATGTGAATAAGTGTAAGGTAATCCACTTTGATAGAAAAAACAGAAAGGCAGAGTATTTCTTAAATGGTGAGAGGTTGGGAATTGTTGATGTCCAAAAGGGACCTGGATGTCCTTGTTCATAAGTCACTAAAAGCTAGTATGCAGATGCAACAAGCAATTAGGAAGGCAAATGGTATGTTGGCCTTCATCACAAGGGGACTTGAGTACAGGAGTAAAGATGTCTTGCTGCAATTGTATAGAGCCTTGGTGTGACCGCACCTGGAGTATTGTGTACAGTTTTGGTCTCCTTATCTAAGGAAGGATATACTTTCCACAGAGTGAGTGCAGTGGAGGTTCACCAGACTAATCCCTGGGATGGCGGGATTGTCTTAAGAAGAGAGACTGGGCCTGTATTCTCTAGAGTTTCGAAGAATGAGAGGGGATCTCATTGAAATTTACAAAATTCTTACAGGGAGTGACAGGGTGGACGTGGATAGGATGTTTCCTCTAGCTGGTGAGTCTAGAACCAGGGGACACAGTCTCAGAATAAGGGGCAGGCCATTTAAGACTGAGAGTAGGAATTCACTCAGAGGGTGGTGAATCTTTGGAATTCTCTTCCGAGAGGGCTGTGGAAGCTCAATCATTGAGCATGTTCAAGACAGAAATTTATTAATTTCTGGATACTAATGACATCAGGGATATGGGGATAGTGGGGGAAAAATGGCGTAGAGGTAGATGATCGGCCATGATCTGTTTGAATGGCGGAGCAGATTCAATGGGCTGAATGGCCTACTCCTGCTCCTATTTCCTATGTTTCTATAGGATCTTCTCGTCATTCCTTATATACTTCTTAGAAATAATGTTTTAATGCAGAATTATGAAGATATACAGGAACAAAGATTTCCTAATTCATAATGCATTCAGAAACAATTTTATTTGAATTTTTTGTTCAGTGTACAGATTCTACAAATATCACTAAAAGCATCAAGTCAGGTGAAGCAGAGAGTGATGACATCTGTGACAAAGATAACCATTTAAATCATTGGTGAGTGATATCAGATGGTCGGATGGGTGCAAAAACCAATACTGCACTCAATCCCGTGGGTTTTCCACCTGGAGAGTTAGATCAAGAATCCAGATTGACTCCCTGTTGTGTGAAGTGATAGGGATGAAGATTTTTGAGACAAATTACATTGCTGCATCATGTATTGGCCTAACAATTCTTGCACACATAGCTCAGCCTGGCCAGTGTGATTGGTATGAAGCCACAGTTCAGAAAGATCCCAGATTGGTGCTGAATTACCTGTTCTTCAACAACCCTGTGATGAGAAGCTTTTTATGTTGTCTGATGCATGGAGATCAGTTGTTGAAGATCTCAAACAAGTTTATTAACAGCTAACAGTGCAGAGCTATCTACTTACATGACTTGCCTCTAGGTGTTACTGTAGCAGAGTGAGACTGGCATGTAGTCACCTGACTGCATCCTGGCACCTAGCTCATTAGCATACTAAAATCTTAAAGGGACATCACTCTTAAAGGCAATCATACAACCACACCCATCCCTCCAACTAGGAAGGTCAGAACTCAGCCACACTCTTGATCACATGCAGATACCAGATGTGGGCTGTGCCATACTCAATGTCCATGGATGAGCCTGATCAACGTAACAGAGCTCAGTTGGCACTTGTGGCTCCATATGCCAGTGTCATCAAGACAGAAGATAAAGATAGAAGGAAATAACACAAAACCAGAAAAAAGGTGTAGGTACAAATACCTGATCTGTGCAACATATCTGGCAGCTCTCCTGTAGCCCACTAGAGGGATTCTCCAGAGCTCCAGTTCAAAGGTCACATTCGGCCAGAAATAAACACTCAAAACATTTGTCTGAAGTTTCTGGGTTCAAATCCCACTCCAGGATTTGACCACAAAATTCAAGGCTGACACTCCAGTGCAGTACTGAGGGAATCATCTGAGGCAGATGTAAAAGATCCCATGGCACTATTGTGAAGAAGAGCAGGGGAGTTATCCTTGGTGACCTGGCCAATATTTATCCCTCAATCATCATCACAAAAATAGCTTGGCTGGTCATTATCACATTGCTGTTTGTGGGAGCTTGCTGTGTGCAAATTGGCTGCCGCATTTCCTACATTATAACAGTGGCTACACTTCAAAGTACTTCATTGGTTGTAAAGTGCATTGAGATGTCCGGTGGATGTGAAAGACGCTATATAAATTCAAGTTTTTCTTTTCTATTACTGTATTGTCCCGTTGCTACTTTGATGGAGATATTAGCCCGGCAAGTTAAAATTTCTTGTGACACTATCAATATCAAGCTTATATCAGCAGCTGTAATTTCTAGCCTATTAGTTGTCAAACTTTGTTTGATAACACTCCTACATATGCAGCCTTAGGATGTTTTACATATTTGAAAAAGTTATATAAAAGCAAATGCTGTTGCTGTTAGAAATAATTTTCTGCACAGAACAGTATAACAGAGACTAGTTAACAGAAAAAAAAAAGATTCAAAAAATAAAGAGCATGGCCAACAATACAGCTAACAATCCTCTGCAGAGGCTGAGGTTGCTGCTAAGGGGAGCTGTGAATGAGGCTTCTTTTTCTCCCAGCTACTGCGTTATTTCATTGATTAATTATATTGTTTCAACCTCGCCACTTGAACAAATATTCAGACTTTCATTGTGTTACCCATTCTGTGAAGCAATTGCACAGGAAAGAAAGAAGCATCTTTGCCAGGTCAATTCTATTGACAATGAACATCCCAAAAGGCTAAAAAATAAATGACAATGGAGTAAATTTAAGGAAAATCTGTTTGCACAGGCAGAGGGCTGGTACCAAGAGGATTCGTATTTAAGATAATTGGCAAAAATCCCATCTGGATTGCGGGAGGGGGCAGATGGCTGGGGGTGGGTAAGGGGTGGTGTTGAGAATTTCTTTTACTCAGAGTTGTCGTGATGTGGAATGCATTGTCTGAAAGTTGTGGAAGCAGATTCAATCGTAGCATTCAAAATGGAATTGAATAAATACTTGAAGGGAAAAGATATGCAGAGCTATGGGAATAACTGGATAGCTCTTTGAAAGATCTGAAAGGTTTGAAAGATTTGAAAGGCACAGGTATGATGGGCTGAATGGCTTCTTTCTGTGCTGTATCATTCCATGATTCAAAGAACAAAGAAAGAACAAAGAACAGTACAGCACAGGAACAGGCCATTCAGCCCTCCCAGCCTGCGCCGATCTTGATGCCTGCCTAAACTAAAACCTTCTGCACTTCCAGGGACCGTATCCCTCTATTCCTATCCTATTCATGTATTTGTCAAGATGCCTCTTAAACGTCGCTATCGTACCTGCTTCCACCACCTCCCCCGGCAGCAAGTTCCAGGCACTCACCACCCTCTGTGTAAAGAACTTGCCTCGCACATCCCCTCTAAACTTTGCCCCTCGCACCTTAAACCTATGCCCCCTAGTAACTGACTCTTCCACCCTGGGAAAAAGCTTCTGACACTCCACTCTGTCCATGCCGCTCATAACTTTGTAAACCTCTATCATGTCGCCCCTCCACCTCCGTCGTTCCAGTGAAAACAATCAGAGTTTATCCAACCTCTCCTCATAAATAATGCCCTCCAGACCAGGCAATATCCTGGTAAACCTCCTCTGTACCCTCTCCAAAGCCTCCACGTCCTTCTGGTAGTGTGGCGACCAGAATTGCACGCAATATTCTAAGTGTATTCAAATGAAGATAAACAAGACTTTATTTTAAAAAGAATTCAATGCCTGGAAAGCACTTCAGGACATCCTGAAGTTATGAAAGTTAAATCTGGATAGATATAGAAAGATCTGCAAGGCTATGGGGAAACAGCATGGGAACTGGGACTAATTGGTTAGCTCCTTCACTTTCAGGGAGCTGGCACAAGCTCAATGGCCAAATGGCCTCCTTCTGTGAGATATCAGTCTATGAACTCAAATCCAAAGTCTTTGAAGACACTTGTTAAATCCTGCAGCAACATCGTATTATTGAATCTATGGGAATGAAAGGGAAAACTCTCCACTGACTGGAGTCATACCTAACAAAAAAGAAGTGGGAAGCTAATCAACTCAGCCCCATCAGCGCATCTTCAGCTGCTTCATCAAGACCATCCTTCCATCGCAAGGTCCGAAGTGGGTATGTTTGCTGATGATGACACAATGTTCAGTTCCATTCACAACTCCTCAGATAATGAAGCAGTCTGTACTCACATCAGCAAGACCTGGACAACATTCAGAATTGGACTGATAAGTGGCAAATAAAATTCATGCTACATAAGTGCTAGGCAATGACCACCTCCAACAAGGCAGAGTTTAACCACCTTCCCTTGACATTAAATGGCATTGTAATCACCGAATCCCCCACCAACAACATCCTAGGGACCACCACTACAACAGCAGCTACATGAGCAGGTCAGAGGCTGGGCATTCCCCATTGATTGACTCACCTCCTGACTCCCCAAAACCTTTCCACCATCTACAAAATACAAGTTGGGAGTGGTGGAATACACTCATTCAGGCAAGTGGAGAGTTTCTCCAAAAATACTCAAGAAGCTCGACACCATCCAGGACAAAGCAGCCAGCTTGATTGGCACGCCATCCACCACCTTAAATATTCACTCCCTCCACCACAATTGCTCCATGGCTGCAGTATGTACCATCTACAAGATGCACTGCTGCAACTTTCCAAGGCTTCTTCAACAGTAATACCCAAACCGACAACCTCTGCTCCCTGGAAGGATAAGGACAGGAGGCACATGGGAACACCACCACCTTCAAGTTCCCCTCCAAGTTGCACATTCTCCTGACTTGGAAATATAAGGGCATTCCTTCATGGTCGCTGGGCCAAAATCCTGGAACTCCCTCCCTAACAGCACTGTGGATGTACCTGCATCACATGGACTGCAGCGGTTCAAGAAGATGGTTCACCACCACCTGAATGGGCAATTAGGAATGGATAATAAATGTTGGCCTTGCCAGCGATGTCCACATCCCGAGAATGAAAACAAAACATGGTAAGTAGCTAAAATCTTAACATTTATTGTGGAAGCCTTAACAATAGAGGCTGCTTTGACCGAACAAAATAAAAGCAGTTACTTGCTTCAAAAGGCAATGTAAGAGGTTACTCTGTGCATCAACAATATGTGGCAATGAAGAAGTACTTTGGCTTTTAAATGTACTGTCCTCTCCTACTCTGACCTTCATGCAGTCATTCACTTTTTTCTACAGGGGTGTCAGTGGATAGCAATCAGTTACAGAAGTCTCCCTGGGCTCATTTGTTTTCTCGTTACTAGTGTTGTGGCAAAATCAGGGGAAACGATCACTGGCCCAAGCAAGCAAATGGACCACTGGGTGGAGCACTACCTAGAACTGTCTCGAGGGAAAATGATGTCACTGATACTGCCCTCAATGCAGCCCAGTCTCTGCCAGTCATGGGCGAGCTGTACAAACAACCAATTAAATCGGAGCTCAGTAACGCCATCGATTGTCTAGCCAGCGGAAAAGCCCCTGGAAAGGACGGCTTTACCTCTGAAATAATCAAGTTTGCCAAGCCTGCTATACTCTCAGCACGCCAGGAATTGCTTTACCTATGCTGGGATGAGGGAGCAGTATCACAGGACATGCACGATGCCAATATCATCACCCTCTATAAGAACAAGGGTGACCGTGATGACTGTAACAACTACCGTGGAATCGCCCTGCTCAGGACAGTGGGGAAAGCCTTCGCTTGAGTCATTTTAAACAGACTCCAGAAGCTGGCTGAGCGTATTTACCCTGAGGCACAGTGCGGCTTTCGAGCAGAGAGATCCACTATGCTATTCTCCCTTCGTCAGCTACAGGAGAAATGCCGCAAACAGCGGATGCCCCTTTACGTTGCTTTCATAGATCTCACCAAAATCTTTGACCTCATCAGCAGACGTGGCCTCTTCAGACTACTAGCAAAGATCAGATGTCCGCCAAAGCTACGAAGCATCATCACCTCATTCCATGATAATATGAAAGGCACAATTCAGGATAATGGTGCATCATCAGACTCCTTTCCCATACTGAGTGCCGTAAAACAGGGCTGTGTTCTTGCACCCACACTGTTTGGGATCTTCTTCTCACTGCTGCTCTCTCATGCGGTTAGGTCTTCAGAAGAAGGAATTTTCCTCCAAACAAGATCAGATGGCAGGTTGTTCAACCTTGCCCATCTTAGAATGAAGACCAAAGTACGGAAGGTCCTCATCAGGGAACTCCTCTTTGCTGACGATGCTGCATTAACATCCCACATGGAAGAGTGCCTGCAGAAACTCATCGACAGGATTGCGGCTGGCTGCAATGAATTTGGCCTAACCATCAGTTTCAAGAAAACGAACATCATGGGACAGGACATCAGAAATGCTCCATCTATCAATATCGGCGACCACGCTCTGGAAATAGTTCAAGAGTTCACCTACCTGGGCTCAACCATTACCAGCAAACTGTCTCTCGATGCAGAAATCAACAAGTGCATGGGAAAGGCGTCTGCTGCTACGTCCAGACTGGCCAAGAGGGTGTGGGAAAATGGTGCACTGACACGGAACACAAAGGTCCGAGTGTTTCAATCCTGTGTCCTCAATACCTTGCTCTATGGCAGCGAGGCCTGGACAACGTATGTCAGCAAAGAGTGACGTCTCAACACATTCCAGTCTCCGGAGAATCCTTGGCATCAGGTGGCAGGACTGGATCTCCAACGCAGAAGTCCTCGAGGCAGCCAACATCCCCAGCATGTATACCCTACTGAGCCAGCGGCGCTTGAGATGGATTGGCTATGTGAGCCACATGGAAGGTGGCAGGATCCCCAAGGAAGTATTGTACAGCGAGCTAGTCACTGGTATCCGACCCACCAGCCATCCACGTCTCCGCTTTAAAGACAATTGGAAACGTGACATGAAGTCTTGCGACACTGACCACAAGTCGTGGGAGCCAGTTGTCAGTGATCGCAAGAGCTGGCGGACAGCCATAAAGGCAGGGCTGAACAGAGGCGAGTCGAAGAGACTCAGCAGTTGGCAGGAAAAGAGACAGCCCTGCAAGGAGAGAGCCAACTGTGTAACAGCCCTGACAACCAACTTTACCTGCAGCGCCTATGGAAGAGTCTGTCTCTCTAGAATTGACCTTTATAGCCACTCCAGGCGCTGCTCCTCAAATCATTGACCACCTCTAGGTGCTTACCCATTGTCTCTGGAGACAAGGAGGCCAAAAGGAAGGAAAGGAAGTGTTGTGGCACTGAAGTCAATTGTATTGGTCCCAATGCTACCTGCCTGGGATTCAACTAATAAACTGCTGCACTATGAGCTCTCACCCTGGTGTACATTAAAAAGCAATGAATTCCCCAGGCTAGGCTATTACTATGGTGCTATGCTGATCACATTTTACTGCCTACAGCCAGTGTGGCAAATCAGATTTTACAGTCCTATCACTCTAGGGTCTTGAACTGATATCACAATTCCACCTCCACAGGTAGCCCGAAGATTATTCTCCTGGTTATGTGTCTTGCACTTACACTTCACCTTCAATTTTTTTTTAAACAAAATACTATATCTACAGATTATGTGCCCCTCACCTCACTCATTATTGGTAGATTGATCTGCCAATGCCAAAGGGAACAGCATTGTTCATATCAACCATATAACAGCAGATTTGCTGCCAGCTCACTCAGTCGTAGCTGAGATGTTGACTTAATGTTATACTTTACCCCACTTCCTGCCATCATTTGTGCTCTTTGTGATTTTATTGACCCATAGCATACAGGCAAACTATTAAGTGGCTCACACCTGGTATACCTCATGGACTGACATTTTCTGGAAGGCATCATTACATATTGCACAACACTACAAATTTTGTGTCTCCAAAGCTAACATCTGTTATTGCAGCAGCCAATTTCAGCCTGCCGACACAGTGAAAGGCTGAATGTGGAATGCTAGCATGCCCTGTGTTTATACTACAGTGCCACCTATTGTATGCATTGGGTAAAAGCTGATAGTTTGCCGACATCCAATATTTTACATCTTAGCATAAACTCCTGTTTCTGACTATAATAAACTGGGTGGTACAAATGGCATGGGAGATAATTCGGCATTTCAGGAAGAGTACAACAGCCATTATGAATCATTTGCAGTAGCTGTACAAGTTTGTAACTGCATTCATATATCTGAAAACAAGGCCCTTTCCGTCCCAATTTATTAATACAATTCAGTATTTGGAGGTTGTGATGAATGGCAAGTTTAGCTTGGGCGCAGTTCTTTGGGCCCACAAAGACAGTGGAGTTCCAATGCAAGTTAAGTTTGTGGTGTACAAAGTGTTCCCCTTCATTGCTCAGAGCTTCTTTTCAAAATCTAGGGCCAAAGTGCCAAGTGTATTTGTAACAAAAGTTGGAAATATTAAGGAGTATACAGCTCTGGCAAATGGTCTAATCCTAAAACATTAATCTGTTTTCTCTCTTTACTGATAAACCTGTTATCTATTTCCACTGTTTTTATTCCAGACCTCCAGCACTTGCAGCTTTTTTTTTCCATTTTAATTTTATTTTCATCCTAGCTATCAGATACTATGGAATTAAAGATAGAAATACTTATTTTTGTCAGGCTTGCTGTCGAATTCAAACTGTTCAAACCATTAAAATGCTGCAATAAACATTTTCAATTTAATTGGAGTCAACTTTATATGTTGAATATTAGTCATTGATACTTGCATTTTTCATTATATGCTGGGAAAAATAACCTACCACCCTTTGCCAAAATGACAGTAATTGGTGGAACATATTAATTTGGCCAGAGATGCCAGAGGTACTGAATAATCCTAATTGGTAATGCTGTAAATGCTGATTGGTTTTGGTGAAGTTGGTGTTTCTATAATTGCAGAGCATTGAGCCTTAACTCATTTATGTATTCATGTTTGTTACTTTTTTATTTATATAACATCTTTACCATACTTCCACATACTTACAACAACTCCTGTGGTGTTCTCAGAACTGAAGTAAGATTTAGCCGAGTTTAATAAAAGATATGAGACTGCATGCTGTTGAAAACAATGGATTCTTCTTTATTCTTTTACTTTCACTTTCGAGCCCCTCTGCTGGCATCTGTCCATAAAGTAGCCTCAAGTGAACAAAATGCACAATGTAATTTTCAAAACACTACATCTCCCAAAAATAGTTCAGGTAAAGATAAATCACAAAAAAGACACAAACAGCACTTCCTAAGCAATTGCACATCTGCAAGACTTAAAAACATAAGAACTAGGAGCAGGAGTAGGCAATTCAGCCCCTCGAGCCTGCTCCGGCATTCGATACAATCATGGCTGATCTCATCTCGGCCTCAACTCCACTTTCCTGTCTGTTCTCCATAACCCTTCAAACTATTACTAATTAAAAATCTATCACTTGAGTGAAGCTTTTCAACTGCTCTCGTTAGTCTCTGAATTACAAGTTTGTAACTGGATTCATATATCTGAAAACAAGGCCCTTTCTGTCCCAATTTGTTGATACAATTCAGTATTTGGAGGTTGTGGTGAACGGCAACTTAGCTCAGGCCCTTGAGAAGGTCCTGGTGAGCTGCCTTCTTGAACTGTGCAGTCCATCTGGTACGGATGCACCCATAGTGCTGTTAGGGAGGGAGTTCCAGGATTTTGATTCAGTGACTGTGAAGGAACGGCCATAAATTTCCAAGTTAAGATGATGTATGACCTGGAGGGGAACTTGCAGATGATGGTGTTCCCACGCATCTGCTGTCCTTGTTCTTCTAAGTAGGAGAGGCCGCAGGTTTGGAATGTGCTGTCAAAGGAGGCATGGTGAGTTAGTTTGGCAATCCTTTATCCATGTTAATATATTACCCCCAACACCATAAGCTGTTATCTTGTGTAGTAACCTTTTATGTGGCACCTTATCGAATGCCTTTTGGAAATCCAAATACATTACATCTACTCATTCCCCTTTATCCACACTGCCTGTTACATCCTCAAAGAACTCTAATAAATTAGTCAAACACGATTTCTCTTTCAGGAAACCATGTTGACTCTGCCTGATTGCATTATGATTTTCTAAATGTCCTGCTACTACTTCCTTGATAATGGATTCTAGAATTTTCCCAATGACAGCTGTTAGGCTAATTAGCCTACAGTTTCATGCTTTCTGTCACCCTCCTTTCTTGAACAGAGATGTTACATTTGCGATTTTCCAATCTGCTGGGACCTTTCCACAATCTAGGGAATATTGGAAGATTACAACTAATGCATCCACTATCTCTGCAGCCACTTCTTTTAATACCCTATGATGTAGGCCATCAGGTCCAGGGGACTTGTCAACGTTTAGTCCCATTAGTTTTCCTAGCCCTTTTCCTTTATTTATAGTGATTGTTTTAAGTTCCTCCCTCCCTTTTGCCTCTCGATTTTCTCCTATTCTTGGGATGTTTTTTGTGTCATGTACTGTGAAGACAGATACAAAATAAAAACAAGAAATGTTGAAATACTCAGCAGGTCTGGCAGCATCTGTGGAGAGAGAAACAGAGTTAACGTTTCAGGTCAGTGACCCTTCTTCAGAACTTCTCTCTCCACAGATGCTGCTAGACCTGCTGAGTATTTCTAGCATTTCTTGTTTTTATTTCAGATTTCCAGCATCCACAGTATTTTGCTTTTATTACAGATACAAAATACTTGTTCAAAGTCTCTGCCATTTCCTTGTATCCGATTAATAATTCCCCAGTCTCATTCTCTAAGGGACCAACACTTGTTTCAGTTACTGTCTTCCTTTTTATGTATTTGTAAAAGTTTTTACTGCCTGTTTTTATATTTCTTGCTAGTTTACCCTCATACTCTAATTTCTTCATCTTTATTATTTTTTAATCATCCTTTGCTGGTTTCTAACATTTTTCCAATCTTCTGGCCTACCACTAATCTTTGCAGCATTGTACGCTTTTTCTTTCAATTTGATACCATCCTTAACTTCCCTAGTTAGCCACATCCTTCTTATAGAGTCTATTTTTCTCAATGGAATATATCTTTGTTGAGAGTTATGAAATATTTTCTTAAGTGTCTGCCACTGCTTCTCTACTGTCTTACCTTTTAACTTTAGCCACTTTAGTCAGCTCTGTCTTCATACCCTTGTAATTGTCTTTAAGTTTAAGACACTAGTTTCAGATCCAAACTTCTCACCCTCAAACAGAATGTGAAATTCTATCATGTTATGATCAATCCTGTCTAGAGGATCCTTTACTATGAGGTCATTAATTAATCCTGTCTCATTACACATTACCATGTCGAAAATAACCTACTCCCTGGTTGGTTCCAGAACGTATTGTTCTAAGAAACTGTCCCTAATACACTCTACAAACTCATCCTCCAGGCTACCTGAGCCAATTTTATTAGTCCAATCTATACGAAGGTTAAAATTGCCCATGATTATTGTAGTACCTTTCCTACAAGCCCCCATTATTTCTTGATTTATAGTCTGTCCTACAGTGTAGCTACTGTTAGGGGGCCTATAAACTACTCCCAGCAGTGACTTCTTTCCTTTGCTATTTCTTAACTTCACCCAAACTGATTCTACATCTTGATTTTCTAAGCCAAGATCATTTCTCATTACTGTAGCAATCTCATCTTTTATAAACAGAGTTACCCCACCTCCTTTTCCTTCCTTCATATCTTTCTGAAATGTCAATTACCCTTGAATGTTTTGTTCCCATCCTTGGTCACCTTGCAACCATGTCTCTGTAACAGGGTAATTACAGATGGGCAACAAATGCTGGCCTTGTCAGCGACACCCACCCTGCATGAACATAGCAACATAGGAGCAGCAGTAGGCCATTCAGCCCATTGAGCCTGCTCAGCCATTCAATACGATCATGGCTGATCATCCACTTCAGTGCCTTTTTCCTACACTATCCTCATATCCCCTTATGTCATTTGTATTTAGAAATCTGTCAATCTCTGCTTTAAACATACTCCATGACTGATCTTTCATAGCCCTCTGGGGAAGAGAATTCCAAAGATTCACAACCCTCCGAGTTAAGAAATTTCTCCTCATCTCTGTTCCCCTTATTTTGAAATTTTGTTCCCTGGTTCTAGACTCCCCAACCAGGGGAAACATCTTAGCTGCATCTACCCTGTCTCCCTGTCTTTCCTTTCAAATATTTTGTAGGTTTCAATGAGATCAACTCTCATTCTTCAAACTTTAGAGAATACAGGCCCAGTTTTCCCACTCTCTCTTCATAGGACAGTCCCACCATCCCTGGAACAAGTCTGGTGAACTTTCATTGCACTCCCTCTATGGCAATAATATCCTTCCTAAGGTAAGGGGACCAAAACTGCACACAGTACTCCAGGTGCGGTCTAACTAAGGTTCTATACAATTGAAGCAAGACTTCATTACTCCTGTACTCAAATCCTCTTGCGATGAAGGCTACCATACCATTTGCCTTCCTAATTGCTTGCTGCACCTGCATGTTAGCTTTCAGTGACCTATTGACAAGGACACCCAGGTCCCTTTGTACATCTACACTTTCTAATCTCTTACCATTTAAGAAATACTCTGCACATCTATTCCTCCTACCAAAATGGGTAACCTCATATTTTTCCACATTATATTCCATCTGCCACATTCTTTCCCACTCACTAAGTCTTTCCAAATCCCCTTGAAGCCACATTGCATCTTCCTCACCACACTTTCCCACCTAGCTTTGTGTCATCCGCGAACTTGGAAATACTACATTTGGCCCCCACATCCAAATCATTGATATATAGGTGGCGCAGTGGTTAGCACCGCAGCCTCACAGCTCCAGCGACCCAGGTTCAGTTCTGGGTACTTCCCTGTGCGGAGTTTGCAAGTTCTCCCTGTGACCGCGTGGGTTTATGCCAGGTGCTCCGGTTTCCTCCCACAGCCAAAGACTTGCAGGTTGATAGGTAAATTGGCCATTGTAAATTGCCCCTAGTGTAGGTAGGTGGTAGGAGAATGGTGGGGATGTGGTACGGAATATAGGATTAATGTAGGATTAATATAAATGGGTGGTTGTTGGTTGGCACAGACTCGGTGGGCCGAAGGGCCTGTTTCGGTGCTGTATCTCTAAATAAAAAATAAAATAAATATTGTGAACAGCTGGGGCCCAAGCACTGATCCTAGTGGTACCCCACTAGTCACAGCCTGCCAATGCAAGAATAACCCATTTATTCCTACTCTCTGCCTGTTAACCACTCCTTAATTCATGCCAGTATATTACCTCCTATCCCATGTGCTTTAATTTTGCTAACCAACCTCCGAGCCTTCTGAAAATCCAAGTATACCACGTGCACCAACTTCCCTTTATCAATTTTGTTAGTAACATCCTCAAAAAACTCCGACAGGTTCATCAAACATGATCTCCCATTCCTAAATCTATGTTGACCAAGCCTAATCAGATATTATTATCCAAGTGTCCATTCATCACATCCTTCAGAATAGATTCTAACGTTTTCCCTATTACTGATGTAAGGTTAACAGGTCTGTACTTCCCTGTTTTCTCTCTCCCTCCCTTCTTAAATAGTGGGGTGGCACTTGTGACCTTCCAATCTGCAGGACCCGCTCCAGAATCTATAAAATGGCGGCACAGTGGCGCAGTGGTTAGCACCGCAGCCTCACAGCTCCAGCGACCCGGGTTCAGTTCTGGGTACTGCCTGTGTGGAGTTTGCAAGTTCTCCCTGTGTCTGCGTGGGTTTCCTCCGGGTGCTCCGGTTTCCTCCCACATGCCAAAAAGACTTGCTGGTTGATAGGTTAATTGGCCATTATAAATTGCCCCTAGTATAGGTAGGTGGTAGGGAAATATAGGGACAGGTGGGGATGTGGTAGGAATATGGAATTAATGTAGGATTAGTATAAATGGGTGGTTGATGGTCGGCACAGACTCGGTGGGCCGAAGGGCCTGTTTCAGTGCTGTATCTCTAAAAAAAAAGTTTGGAAGATGATCCCCAAAGCATCCACTATGTCCATAGCTACATCTTTCAACACTCTGGGATGTAGACTATCAGGTCCTGGGGACTTATCAACCTTCAGCCCCATTAATTTCTCCAACACAACCTTCTTACTAATACTAATTTCCTTCAATTCTTCATTGTCCCTAAACCCTTGGATTTCTAATTCTGGGAGATTTCTTGAATCTTCCTCAGTGAAGACAGATACAAAGTAATCATTTAGCTTCTTTGCCATTTCTCTATGCCCCATTATAAATTCTCCTGACTCGTTGAAAAAGATTCTGAGTTACTGGGGACAAGAAAGTCCTGAGATATATATTATTAAGAATCAAAATTGTTTACTTTCTTAAGTTGTGGAACCAACCAGAGAGCAGGTTATATTAGACTTGGTATTGTGTAATGTGACAGGAATAATTAATGACCTCAGAGTAAAGGCATCTCTAGGTAGCAGCGACCATAATATGATTGAATTTTACATCCAGTTTGAAAGAGAAAGGTCTAAGACTAGTATTTTAAATTTAAATAAGGGCCACTATGTGGGCATGAAGGCTGAGCTAGCTGAAGTGAACTGGGTTACTAGGCTAGGAGATAGATCACTACAGAAGCAGTGGCAGACATTTAAAGGGATATTTCAGAATACTCATAATAAGTATTATAAAGAAAAATTCTAAGGGGAGGACCCACCATCCGTGGTTAACTAAAGAAGCTAGAAAACGCATCAAACTTAAGGAAATATAATTATACAAAGATGAGTAGCAGGTCAGATGATTGGTCAGAATATAAAGAACGGCAGAGAATGACTAAAAGGTAATCAGGAGAAAGAAATTGGTCCTCTAGAAAGTGAGAATGGGGAGTTAGTAGTAGGTAAGGAAAGGGCGGATGAAATGAACAAATATTTTGCTTCGGTCTTCACTAAAGTGGATACAAAAAACATTCCGGTAATCGCTGTAAATCAGGAGGTGGAAGGAAGAGAGGAGCTTGGTGAAATTACAATCACCAGGAAAGCGATACTGAGCAAACTGATGGAGCTGCGGGCTGACAAGTCCCCAGGTCCTGATGGGCTGCATCCTAGGGTCTTAAAAGAGGTGGCTAATGAGGCAGTAGATGCGATGGTGTTAATTTTTCAAAATTCGCTAGATTCTGGAAAGGTTCCATCAGACTGGAAAGTAGCAAATATAACTCCTCTTTTCAAGAAGTTGGGGGAGGCAGAAAACAGCTAACTATAGGCCAGTTAGTTTGACGTCTGTCGTGGGAAAGGTGTTAAAATCGATCATTAAGGAGGCTCTAGCTGGGCATTTAGAAGAACTCAAGGTAATCGGGAATAGACAGCATGGTTTTGTGAAAGGGAAATCATGTTTAACTAATTTATTGGAGTACTTTGAAGAAGTAACATGCGCCGTGGATAAAGGGGAAAACATTGACGTACTGTACTTGGATTTACAGAAGGCATTTGACAAAATGCCACATAAAAGGTTACAGCACAAAGTAGGAGATCATGGTGTAGGGGGTAACATATTAGCATGGATAGAAGATTGGCTGGCTGGCAAGAAACAGAGAGTATGCATAAATAGGTCCTTTTCCGAGTGGCAGGATGTGACGAGTGGAGTCCCGCAGGGGTCTGTGATGAGGCCTCAACGTTTTACAATTTATATCAATGACTTAGATGAGGGGAGCGATGGCATGGTAGCTAAATTTCTGGGGAGGCAGTGGTGTAGCAATCCAGAGACCCAGGTTATTGCTCTGGGGACACGGGTTTGAATCCCACCATGGCAGATGGTGAAATTTGAATTCAATTAATAAAATATGGAATTAAAAAGCTAGTCCTAATGGTGACCATGAAACCATTGTCGATTGTTGTAAAAACCCATCTGGTTCACTAATGTCCTTTCGGAAGGAAACTGCTGTCCTTACCTGGTCTGGCCAACATGTGACTCCATACGAACTTAAACAATTGGCGTGGCATAGGGATCTGTGCTAGGGCCTCAACTTTTTATAATTTATATAAATGACTTAGATGAAGGGACCGAAGGTATGGTTGCTAAATTTGCTGATGACACAAAGATAGGCAGGAAAGTAACTTGTGAAGAAGACATAAGGGGGCTACAAAGGGATATAGATAGGTTAAGTGACTGGACAAAGATCTGGTAGATGGAGTAGAGTGTGGGAAAATGTGAAATCGTCCACTTTGGCAGGAAGAATAAAAAAGCAGCATGTTATCTGCGGCACAGTGGCACAGTGGTTAGCACTGCAGCCTCACAGCTCCAGGGACCCGGGTTCGATTCTGGGTACTGCCTGTGCGGAGTTTGCAAGTTCTCCCTGTGTCTGCGTGGGTTTTCGCCGGGTGCTCCGGTTTCCTCCCACAGCCAAAGACTTGCAGGTGATAGGTAAATTGGCCATTATAAATTGCCCCTAGTGTAGGTAGGGAATATGGGATTACTGTAGGGTTAGTATAAATGGGTGGTTGTTGGTCGGCACAGACTCGGTGGGCCGAAGGGCCTGTTTCAGTGCTGTATCTCTAAATTTTAAAAATAATTATTTAAAAAAAAATTAAAATATCTCAATGGTGAGAGACTGCAGAGCTCTGAGATGCAGAGGGATCTGGGTGTCCTAGTGCATGAATCACAAAAGGTTAGTATGCAGGTACAGCACGTAATTAGGAAAGCTAATAGAATGGTATTGGTTTATCGTGAGAGGAATTGAATACAAATGCAGGGAGGTTATGCTTCAGCTATACAGGGCATTGGTGAGACCACATCTGGAGTACTGTGTACAGGAAGGATGTAAATGTGTTGGAGGCAGTACAGAGACAGTTTACTAGACTGACAGCTGGAATGGGCGGGTTGTCTTATGGGGAAAGATTGGACAGTCTAGGCTTGTATCCGCTGGAACTAAGAAGAGTAAGAGGCGACTTGATGGAAACATATAAGATCCTGAGGGGTTTTGACAGGGTGGATGTGGAAAGGATGTTTTCCCTTGTGGGAGAATCTAGAACTAGGGGTCACTGTTTAAAAATAAGGGATCGCCCATTTAAGACAGAGATGAGGAGAAATTTTTTCTCTCAGAGGTTCGTGAGTCTTTGGAATTCTCTTCCTCAAAAAGCGATGGAAGCAGTGTCTTTGAATATTTTTAAGGCAGAGGTAGATAGATTCTTTAAAAGCAAGGGGGTGGAAGATTATCAGGGGTTGGTGGACATGTGGAGTAATCAGTTCAGCCATGAACATATTGAATGGTGGAGCAGGCTCGAAGGGCCGAGTGGCCTATTCCTGCTACTAATTCATATGTTCGTATGTATGTTCGTATGTTCAAATACTGTGTGCAGTTTTGGTCTCCTTATTTAAGGAAGGATGTAAGTGCATTGGAAGCAGTTCAGTGGAGGTTTACTAGATTGATACTGGGTATAAGCACATTGTCTGATCAGGAAAGGTTGGACAGACTGGCCTTGTTTTCACTGGAGTTTAGAAGAGTGAGGGGAGATTTGATTGAAGTATATAAGATCCTGAACTGTCTTGACAAGGTGGATGTGGAAAGGATGTTTCCTTTTGTGGGTGAGTCCAGAACTAAGGGGCACTATTTTAAAATTCGGGGTCACCCTTTTAGGACAGAGACGAGGAGAATTTTTTTCTCTGAGGGTTGTGCAACTTTGGAACTCTCTGCTTTGGAAGGTAGTGGTAGCGGGGTCATTAAATATTTTTAAGGCGGAGGTAGATAGATTCTTGTTCGGCAAGGGACTCAAAGGTTATCCGGGGTAGATGGGAATGTGGAATTCAAGACACAAACACATCAACTATGATCTTATTGAATGGCAGAACAGACTCGAGGGGCTGAAAATGGCCTTCCTCAGCTCCTGATTCGTACGTTAGCAGAAAAGCTTTTATTTATTTAGATATACAGCACTGAAACAGGCCCTTCGGCCCACCGAGTCTGTGCCAACCAACAACCACCCATTTACACTAATCCTACATTAATCCCATATTCCCTACCAGATCCCCACCATTCTCCTACTGCCTACCTACACTAGGGGCAATTTACAATGGCCAATTTCCCTATCAACCTGCAAGCCTTTGGCTGTGGGAGAAAACTGGAGCACCTGGCCAAAACCCACGCGGTCACCCAGAACTGAACCCGGGTCCCTGGAGCTGTGAGGCTGCGGTGCTAACCACTGTACCGCTTGTATAGATTTACAGTCAATATGCAGATTTGAAGAGCTGAAAGGCACAAAGGAACAGCCAAGGAATTTTAGGGCTGAATTCTTTAAATTATTCAAAGGATTGGGAAAACTAAAAACAGCCTACCACATCAATATTAAGAAAGGATGCAGAACCATTCTGCTTATAAATCCAAGAAAAGTTGCATTTCCATGCCTAGAGAAAGTTAAGAAAGAAATGGAGCTGATGACCAAACAGGGAGTTGCTAAGCCTACAGGCTGGTATTGAGGCATGGTTCCAGTGTAGAAACCAAATGGGTCCATCTGAATTTGTATCGACCTTACACAATTAAACAAGGCTGCAGAGCGGGAAATACATCCAATGGCGTCAGTGTATGAGAGTCTGGCAAAGCTAGGGAAAAGCATGATTTTCACTAAATTAGATGCTAACAGCGCATTTTGGCAAGTTGCTTTAGATGAAAAATCTAAACTACTGATGACTTTTATAAAACCATTTGGAAGATTCTGTTTGAACAGATTACTTTTTGGAATTGTGTCAGCACTGGAAATTTTCCAAAAAAACAATGTCCAGAATCATGGCGGGATTAGAAAGGATCATCTGTCACATGGATGATGTCTTGATCCATGATGAAAGTCAGCAGGAACGCAATGCAAGAGTGTGAGCAGGAAGCTGGTTTAATGCTAAATGACAAGTGCTCTTTTCACAACTAACGGTGAGATTTCTAGGTCATATTATTGATGGATCAGGCATCAGAGCAGATCCTCAAAAGATGAAAGTCATCAAAGACTTTCCTGAACCAAAGAACATCACAGAATTGCAAAGGTTTATGGGCATGGTCAATTAGGTGGGAAAGTTTCTGCCAAATCTGGCTATGATAAATGAACCACTATGACAGTAACTAAAGAATGACAAGGACTAGTCCAACAAAAACCTTTAGAAAACATCAAGCAGAAACTTCTTTCTTCAGATGTTCTAGCAGATTATGACCCAAAATTACCAACTATTGTAGCAGCGGATGCATCAGCAACAGGGCTAGGTGCAGTTATGTTACAGGTACAAAGCAGGCCTGTGTATTTTCATCTCGTTCTTTGACAGAAACAGAGCAAAGAAACGCGGTCAACAAGAAGGAAGTGCTGGCAGCGAGCGGAAAAAGAGACAAATTCTCTGGCTATGTGCTAGGTATTCAATTTAAGATTGAAACAGATCACAAAACAATAGTTACTCTGCTACTAGCAAAGTTACCTCCGAGAGTGCAGAGGTTTCAATTGAAATTAATGAGATTCGACGCTGAAACCAAATATGTTCGAGAAACAGCAAATAACAGCAAATGCGTTATCACACATTACATCAGCAGGACCTGAAGAAGGTGACATTCTATTTTTGAGGAGGTATCAGTGTTTGCTCCAACAACTAGAGTATTTACCTGCTACAAATCAGAAGTTGACTGAAATCATGAAGGCTGAAAAAGATGATGAAGTATGTGCAGCAATCAGAGAATATTGTTTGTATGGACGGCCAGCATATATGTCACACAACCCAGTGTTAAGGCAATATTATGAGCAACGAGATTGTCTGAGTATCGTCGATGATTTGTTGATATTTGACGAGAGATTAGTTATCCCCAGGATACTAAGATTAGAGATCTTGGAACGATTACACCAAGGACAGTTAGGAATAACAAAATGCAGATCCAGGACTAGACAGTCAGCTTGGTGGCCTAGTATATTGAAAGAGATTGAAGAGACGATATTCTAGGTGTATCACGTGTGCTGTCAATCGTCATGAGATGAAGAAGCCACTTATGACATCATCTTTCCGTCTAGACAATGGGAAGGTCTAGGTATGGATCTTTCAAGCATAAGAATAAGATATTCTTAATTGTTGTCGGTTGCTATTTGAGGTGGGTTGAAGTGAAGCAGCTACAAGGTCAGAGCTCTGGAGCTGTAATCACATCCTTGAGAGAAATCTTTGCTACGCACCAGATCCCCGACATGGTGATATCCAACAATGAGCCACACTTCACGAACAAATGTTTCAAAGAGTTCACAGAGGCATATGGCTTTACTCACATCACTAGTTCACCGAGATATGCTCAGGCAAATAGCGAAGCAGAGAGAGGTGTAAGGACTGTGAAATCTTTATTAAAGAAGAACGAAGATTTTCAGTTAGCACATTTGAACTATAGAGCAATACCACTTCAGCATGGTTTAGCCCCATGCAAATTGTTGATGGGACAAAGTTTAAGAACACAACTTCCTCTACTTCAAAAAATGCTTAAACCACAATTGAGTGCAGAGAACTTGGAAAAAGTGAGGGTGAGAGAGGATAGAGGAAGATCTATTCAATCTGAGAATTATGACGGACTTCACAGAACCAAAACCTGTAAGATAGACAACCTGGAGAATCAGTTTGGGTTAGAGATCAGAGAAAGTATGGAGAAGTGATAGAACAATCACCATATCCATGATCATACATTGTCCAAAGTGACCAAGGGATGATAAGAAGAAACAGAAGGTCATTGGTGGTGATACCAAAGGATCAGCAGATCCAAGAGGAACAATCATCTCAAGAAGTTGATGAACCTACAGAGCCGCAATCAGCCATCAATCCAGAGGACAACCCAAGTGAAGAACTTGAGTCATCAAATCATTCTACTAAAGTACAAAAGAAAGAAAGTGAAAAACTAAAAGACTTGGAACTCCAGGAATCTTCGAAAGAGAGAAGAACGTGTTATGGCAGACTTGTAAAAACACCACAGTGGCTGACATTTTGAGAAGTGAAGTCAGGACTTTGGGGGGGGAGATGTAGTATAATGTAATATAGGTTTGTTACTGGGCAGAATATGTAAATAGTCTGAAAACTTGTATCGAACCTGCTGTGGAGTGAAACTGAAAGCCATACATAGCAGATGCATGTAAAAGAAACCTGCTCCTGTAACCGTCAATCTCTCAGATATTCTGTTATAAGACTAACTAGCATCAGAATATTAAAAGCACACAACGGAAATATAGAAATAAATGCAAAGAAAGGCAAGTTAACACTGCATTGCTGGGAATACTGCATTATCTGATGCCTTAAGAATATGCAGCATTCTGCGCGATATATTCTTTGTCATTTCAGTTGTTTCCTATGCCTTTCAGTGTCAGAGCCTTGGTACAGTTAAAGCTCAAGTATTTCATCTTCTGAAGCCATAAACATCAATCATTTCAGCTTCAAAGACATGGGGACAATTTCACATGTCCTCTTTCAGTTTTATTACTAAGTTCACACAGCCACTCTCGATAGAATGCTTAAAGATACCCAAATCACTTATGCTCCATACTTTCTGCTCTCTGGTTTCACAGCACAAAATTGCTCCCTATTGCCTGGAACTAAAACTACACATCAGTGCCAGGTTTCGGAACAGGAAAATATTCTGTCGATAAAAGCGATGAAGAAAAACATTCTTGGGTGTTCTTTGCATCACCTTCACAACTCTACATGGTGCAATATCCGCATTTCGTAGTACAGTTCAGAAATTACTGTTCACTTTGGTGATGTCACACAATCATAGAATAGTCCAGCACAGAAGGAGGCCGTTTGGCCCTTTGCGTCTGTGTCAGGATGCCTATAACATATTTCTACCATCTCCCTCTTGGCAATGTTAATGACAGCATTAATCGGTTGAAAGTTTCTCAATTGAAATGGTAGGAGGAGGGCTGGGTGGTGGTGGGAGAAAGAAAGACTATATGGTTGATGAGGTAGCAGGCTCACATGCAGCATAAAAAGCAGCACAGAACACTTGGGCCGAATGGCCAGTTTCTATGCTTTAAATTCTATGTAACATATGAATTAGTCAGTGGTTCATATAATATCATAACATTTACTTCTAGGCTTATACTCTTAATCTTGAAGGTCCTGGCAGATGGAAATAGGACTGACTGAGCTCACCAAATCTTTAAAAGGGGCTTAATGGGGATTTAGTACTTCATAGAGGCAACATATTTATCCCAAGATCATAGAACAGGTGGGCATTCACTGGACAACTAAGATGCTCACTTTCTTGTATTACAATACAATTCAATTCACCACATCAATCAGGAAGTCTGGTAACAACTCAAGAAGTTGCCCAAAAGGGAAGCATCGGTCCACAGGTTCCATCTGGCGATACCAAGATCCATAATAAAACACTACGAAAAGAGCCTACACCAATCTTCTTTTCTGCGCTCAATGAAAATTCAGCTCTGCAAATCTCTCTTATATTCAAGAATTATTCTTGTCACCCTTCTCCAAACTTACTACAATAGATCAAAGTCTTTTTTGAAGGTAGGATGTCTAAGACAGAACACCAATGAACGGTACAAGGACCAGAATAAATTCTCTCTCCTTATCATCAATTGCTCTGAATTGCCTTGTTTCTGTCAGCTTCACTTCATTTGGATACCTTTACAGAATGGTTAAGAATATCAAAATCTTTTTCAGCTTTGCTAATGGGCATCACTTCAATGTTTACACATTTCATTAATTCTGCTCCAAAGTGTATGACTTTAAATTTATCAACATTAAAATCCATCTGTCCTTCCTTAGTCCAAGATGTAATTAGTCCAGATATCTTTGAACTCCCTCAGTTTTTCTTTTCTTGACACGCCAACAGATTGCTTATCAGCAACAAATTTTATGACATTACATACAAGAAAGACTCTCCGAAAGACCAGTTATGAATAGCCAAGGAGCCAGGATAAATCCCTGTGTAGCCCCACTTGGTACTGCTTCCCTGCCAGAGCTTTTATTTTATTTATCACCATCATTCATCACTACTTTCTGTTGCTCAGCAATTATCAATCCAACCAACTAAGCTGCTGTTTAATTTGGAGACTCAGTTTCCTTTTATATGTTTCAAATGGGCAATCTATCAAATGTCTTTGAGAGAGTCCAAATAGGATTGTGTGCTCTGATTGTCCAAGTCAGCCCAATTTCACTGACCCCTCAAAAATTGCAGCAGATGTCTAGGTTAAGCAATTGGCTCACTACTCCTTATGGTCTCTGCGTGGTTAAGATTAGCTCTCTCAACATTTTCTCCATTACAGATGCTGCACTAATCTGTCTACAACTCACAATCAAGTCTCACCCACGCTTGATCACCCAGTCTGCTATTCTACTACCCCAGAGTTATGGAATCAAAAAGCCCCACAACACAGAAAAAGGCTATTTTACACTGGCAGTTTCTTTTCTTAGCCTCATCCCAGAGTCACGCTCCACAGCATTTTATATTCCTGTTTTAATTTTACTTCAACAAAGGATTATGGCAGTTAATTCTGCACTCTAGCTTTCCTCTGTAAAAGTGGTTTATCCTGACTTCTCCTTTAATTCGTTTTGTGATTATCTTACATTTGTGTCCTCATTACTATTTTGCAAACCTGTAGGACAATCTATCACTATTTATATGATCACAGAAAAAAAATAGGAGCAGTATGCCATTCGTCCCTTCGAGCCTGCTCCATCATTCAATACGATCATGGCTGATCGTCCAAACTCACTAACCTGTTCCCGCTTTCGCCCCTTATCCCTTGATCCCATTATCCCCAAGAACTATATCTAACTCTTTCTTGAATATATTTAATGATTTGGCCTCAACCGCTTTGTGTGGAGAGAATTCCACAGATTCACCACACTCTGGGTGAAGAAATCTCTCCTCATCTCTGTCCTAAATGGCTTACTCCTTATCCTTAGACTGTGACCCCTGTCTTGGACTCCCCCACCATCGGGAACATCCTTCCTGCATCTAGTCTATCCAGTTCTCTTAGAAATTTGTCGGTTTCTATGAGATTCTCTCTCATTCTTCTAAACTCTAGCGAATACATTGCTCTTCGAGTATTGAAAACCTACATCAGGTCACTCCTTAACCTTCTCAGCTGTAGTGAAAATAATCTTAACTTCTCAAGGATTTCTTCATTACTGTAAGCCCTCATCTGGGGTAACACTTTACTGAGTCTACACTGCACCTTTTCCACTATTATATATAGTCCTTATAACAGGGTTCCTAAAACTATACACAGTACTCCAACTGCAGTCCAAGTGTACAACATCTTAAAAATACAGGTCACAAATTTGCCCATTTCCACTTTTATTTCCCAAGTTTCCTTTGTAAACCCCAACTTCTGAGTTTTCCACACCCTATCACTCCCAGGTCATTTCAGAGTCAACCACATGGCTGTGGGTCTGGAGTCACACGTAGGCCATACTGGGTAAGGATAGCAGACTTCCTTCCCTAAAGGGCATTAGTGAATCTGATGGGTTTTTACAACAATTGATGATAGTTTCATAGCACCATTACTAAGACTAGTTTTCAATTCCAGATTTTTATTAATTAATTGAATTTTAAATTCCATCAGTTGCCATTGTTTGGATTTGAACCTGTAGTCCCAAGGCATTAGCCTGGGTCTCTGGATTACTAGTTCAGTGACATTACCGCTACATCATCATCTCCCCCCTCAGTGTCAGCATCACACTCTCAGGTCAGGCACAGCACAGACAGATGCAGAATAAAATCTCCTCTAATATAACCATACATGCCTCAGAAAAGCACTCAAATTATACCAGTGTGAGAAAACCTCATTCCCCACCCAGCCATCCTACAGTTTCCCTGAGTCAGACAGAAATTAGACAAATTAAGCATAGTCATGGACTATAAACCATGCCAATGAGGAACTGGATTGAGACTGCCCAAACCACATATTTTATATAGGGCGGCACAGTGGCGCAATGGTTAGCACCGCAGCCTCATAGATCCAACAACCCGGGTTTGATTCTGGGTACTACCTGTGCGGAGTTTGCAAGTTCTTCCTGTGACCGCGTGGGTTTCTGCCAGGTGCTCCAGTTTTCTCCCACAGCCAAAGACTTGCACGTTGATAGGTAAGTTGGCCATTATAAATTGCCCCTAGTTTAGGTAGGTGGTCGGGGAATTGTGGGGATGTGGTAGGGAATATGGGATTAATGTAGGATTAGTATAAATGGGTGGTTGATGGTCAGCACAGACTCAGTGAGCCAAAGGGCCTGTTTCAGTGCTGTATCTCTAAATAAATAAATAAAAGCAAAATACTGCGGATGCTGGAAATCTGAAATAAAAACAAGAAATGCTGGAAATACTCAGCAGGTCTGGCAGCATCTGTGGAGACAGAAGCAGAGTTAATGTTTCAGGTCAGTATATTTTCTATCAAATCATCGAAGGCCATTTGGCCCATCATGCCTGTGCTAACTCTTTGAAAGTGTTACCCATTATTTGTGGCATCCTGTTATGCTTAAAATGTCTGTTGTGTTAACCTACAAAACAATCTCTTCAAAAGAAATGTCTGTATGTGAAGTGCTTTGGAATATTTGACACTTTTCTTGACAAATAAATAAATTATTTCAGCAAGAAAACAAACTGCTAAATTGATTAAATAGTTTCTAACTGCTTTGATGACAACTCTGACTGTTGTATCTTTCTCTAAACCAAATGACAATAGAATCCACTTACTAACCAGGTGGGTGACTTAATTGATTCAGCATATCGAAAATCAAAGCAGCCCACCAGCTTCTGAAAACTATCAATACATTACACTCCACAGTCAGTCTTTATTTACTTTTCTTGTTGCATCCGATTCATTGAGTTGTGTTGCAGTTCGTCCCCCAACCACCCCATTGAAACACTCCTCACTGATACCAAAGATGCACTTTATTCCCATTAAAAGGTCACAGTCAGTTAGGTTCAGTCATATTTCAAATTGCCAATGAATAGTTAACATTCCCATTAGATGCTACAGTGAAGTCCAACCATTTAAGTTAGTCTGTCCACATAACAAGCTTAGCATGCAATACGAGAAAAATGCAAGTATTTTTTTTTTCCAACAGCCACCAGATGTCAGTGTCACATTTAATAAATATACATGGAACCTTAGGGCGCAGAAGGAGGTGATTAAGTATATATCCAATTTCCTTTTGAAAGTTACTACTGAATCTGCTTCCACCATCCTTCCAGGCAGCGCATTTCAGATCATAATAACTCACAGCATAAAAAGAATTCTTTTGATCTCCCTACTGATTTTGTTCACAATTAAATAAAACTTTGGTTTGAAAAGTCTCTCGATCGTGTTGTATTAAGGATTGGCATAGAAGGCACAATAAAGACCTCTGGTGGCAGATGACTAGTATACCAACTCTACACTCTGGGGGAGAAATTCGATCGCATACAGAACATAGAACAGTACAGCACAGTACAGGCCCTTCAGCCCACGATGTTGTGCCAAATCTTTAACCTACTCTAAGATCAAACTAACTACCTACCCTTCATTCTACTATCATCCATGTACCTATCCAAGAGTCGCTTAAATGCCCCTAATGTATCTGCTTCTACTACCACCGCTGGCAGTGCATTCCACACACCCACCACTCTCTGTGTAAAGAACCTACCTCTTGACATCTCCCCGAAACCTTCCTCCAATCACCTTAAAATTATGCCCCCTGGTGATAGCCCTTTCCACCCTGGGAAAAAGTCTCTGACTATCCACTCTATCTATGTCTCTCATCATCTTGTACCCCTCTATCAAGTCACCTCTCATCCTTCTTCACTCCAATGAGAAAAGCCCTAGCTCCCTCAATCTTTCTTCATAGGACATGCCCTCCAGTCCAGGCAGCATCCTGGTAAATCTCCTCTGCACCCTCTCTAAAGCTTCCACATCCTTCCTATAATGAGGCGACCAGAACTGAACACAATATTCCAAGTGTGGTTGAACCAGGGCCTTATAGAGCTGCAGCATAACCTCGCAGCTCTTAAACTCAATCCCCCTGTTAATGAAAGCCAACACACCATATGCCTTCTTAACAACCCTATCAACTTGGGTGGCAACTTTGAGCGATCTATGGACATGGACCCCAAGATCCCTCTGTTCCTCCACACTACCAAGAATCCTGTCATTAAGCCTGTATTCCGCATTCAAATTCGACCTTCCAAAATGAATCACTTCACACTTTTCCAGGTTGAACTCCATCTGTCACTTCTCAGCCCAGCTCTGCATCCTGTCAATGTCCCGTTGCAACCTACAACAGCCTTCCACACTATCCACAACTCCAGCAACCTTCGTGTCATCGGCAAACTTGCTAACCCAGCCTTCCACTTCCTCATCCAAGTCATTTATAAAAATCACAAAGAGCAGAGGTCCCAGAACAGATCCTTGTGGAACACCACTGGTCACCGAGCTCCATGCTGAATACTTTCCATCTACTACCACCCTCTGACTTCTATGGCCAGCCAATTTTGTATCCAGACAGCCAACTTTCCCTGAATCCCATGCCTCCTTACTTTCTGAATGAGCCTACCATGGGGAACCTTATCAAACGCCTTGCTAAAATCCATATGCGGACTTACATCGATTCCGTGGGGCAGTCAGCATTGTGGGTCACTACATGCATGGGCTTGTGTGGCATTCTTCATTGATATTATTGAAGAACGCTATGTGGGCCTCGCAGGTGGCGCTATCTGCCCCCGGGGCATCAACACAAGTCTACGTAGTGCCCCTAGAAGTGGCACTTTGCGAATGCATTTCTCCCCCTCTGACTTTCATTCTGATACCCTTCTGCTGAAAACCTGACACCGAAGTCTGAATGGACTAGTTTCTGAATCCTCAAATGTAAGTGTGAGCTCAGGCTTGGCTTGTGAAAAAGTCAACAGAGATGACTGGCTGGTCCAGGTTTTTTGAATTAGACACAGGACAGTTTGAATTCATATATATTCATATATCCCTTTGCAGACTCCTTATATCCTCTTCACAAGTTACTTTCCTACCAATCTTTGTGTCATTAGAAAATTTGGAAACGACACATTCAGTCCCTACATCCAAGTCATTGATATAAATTGTATGAGAGCAACTCACCTAGTTGCACTCCTCCTACTGAATCTACTCTCAGGTTCCCCATTCTACTACAACAAAAACAAGAAATGCTGGAATCACTCAGCAGGTCTGGCAGCATCTGTGGAAAGAGAAGCAGAGTTAACGTTTCGGGTCAGTGACCCTTCTTCGGAACTGCCCATTCTACTGTCAAGTTTGTTTCAACTCTCCCTAACAGCACTAGCAAATCTCCCTGCGAGGATACTGGGCCTGGTCCTGTTGAGGTGCAACCTGTCTGGCTTATACAGGCAGGCTCCAGAAGCTGGCCGAGCGCGTCTACCCTGAGGCACAGTGTGGCTTTCATGCAGAGAGATCGACTATTGACATGCTGTTCTCCCTTCGTCAGATACAGGAGAAATGCCGTGAACAACAGATGCCCCTCTACATTGCTTTCATTGATCTCACCAAAGCCTTTGACCTCGTCAGCAGACGTGGTCTCTTCAGACTACTAGAAAAGATCGGATGTCCACCAAAGCTACTAAGTATCATCACCTCATTCCATGACAATATGAAAGGCACAATTCAACATGGTGGCTCCTCATCAGAGCCCTTTCCTATCCTGAGTGGTGTGAAACAGGGCTGTGTTCTCGCACCCACACTTTTTGGGATTTTCTTCTCCCTGCTGCTTTCACATGCGTTCAAATCCTCTGAAGAAGGAATTTTCCTCCACACAAGATCAGGGGGCAGGTTGTTCAACCTTGCCCGTCTAAGAGCGAAGTCCAAAGTACGGAAAGTCCTCATCAGAGAACTCCTCTTTGCTGACGATGCTGCTTTAACATCTCACACTGAAGAATGCCTGCAGAGTCTCATCGACAGGTTTGCGTCTGCCTGCAATGAATTTGGCCTAACCATCAGCCTCAAGAAAACGAACATCATGGGGCAGGATGTCAGAAATGCTCCATCCATCAATATTGGCGACCACGCTCTGGAAGTGGTTCAAGAGTTCACCTACCTAGGCTCAACTATCACCAGTAACCTGTCTCTAGATGCAGAAATCAACAAGCGCATGGGTAAGGCTTCCACTGCTATGTTCAGACTGGCCAAGAGAGTGTGGGAAAATGGCGCACTGACACGGAACACAAAAGTCCGAGTGTATCAGGCCTGTGTCCTCAGTACCTTGCTCTACGGCAGCGAGGCCTGGACAACGTATGCCAGCCAAGAGCGACGTCTCAATTCATTCCATCTTCGCTGCCTTCGGAGAATACTTGGCATCAGGTGGCAGGACTATATCTCCAACACAGAAGCCCTTGAAGCGGCCAACATCCCCAGCTTATACACACTACTGAGTCAGCGGCGCTTGAGATGGCTTGGCCATGTGAGCCGCATGGAAGATGGCAGGATCCCCAAAGACACATTGTACAGCGAGCTCGCCACTGGTATCAGACCCACCGGCCGTCCATGTCTCCGTTATAAAGACGTCTGCAAACGCGACATGAAATCGTGTGACATTGATCACAAGTCGTGGGAGTCAGTTGCCAGCATTCGCCAGAGCTGGCGGGCAGCCATAAAGACAGGGCTAAATTGTGGCGAGTCGAAGAGACTTAGTAGTTGGCAGGAAAAAAGACAGAGGCGCAAGGGGAGAGCCAACTGTGCAACAGCCCCAACAAACAAATTTCTCTGCAGCACCTGTGGAAGAGCCTGTCACTCCAGAATTGGCCTTTATAGCCACTCCAGGCGCTGCTTCACAAACCACTGACCACCTCCAGGCGCGTATCCATTGTCTCTCGAGATAAGGAGGCCCAAAAGAACTTCTTGCAGAAGTAGTCCCAATGCCTCAGGAATCTAAAGCTCTCTCTCCTGCACAATCTCTTCAGACACGTCTTCATCAGCTCTGTCTACCTATTTCTGTACTCACTAGCACGTGGCATCAGAAGTAATCCGGAGATTACTACCTTTGATGTCCTGTTTTTCAATCTCTCTTCTTGCTCCCTAAACTCTTCCTGCCGGCCCTCATCCCTCTTTCTGCCTATGTCATTGGTGCCAATATGGACCACGACCTCTGGCTGTTCACCCTTCCCCCTCAGAATCCTGCAACCGTTCAGTGGCACCCTTGATTCCGACACCAGGGAGACAACATACCATCCTGGAGTCACATCTACGGCCGTAGAAGCGCCTATCTGTTCCCCTCACTATCGAATCTCCTACCAATATTGCTGTTCCACTCTTCCTCACCAACCCTGGACAGCTGAGCCACCCATGGTGCCATCAATTTGGCTGTGCCTGCACTCCCCAGAGGAACCATCACTTTCATCAGTATTCAGTAACATAGGAAATGATACAGCCAATGTACCCACAGCAAACTCCCAAAAACAGTAAGTTATAATGACCAGATAATCTGTTTTTCTGATGTTGACTGGAGGGCTAAGTATTGGTCAGGACACTGGGGGAATAAATCCCCTGCTCTTCTTTGAAATATGCCATGGGATCTTTTATGTCCACCCAAGAGAGCAGACAATCTTCTGTTTAACATCTCATGTGAAAGACAACACCTCCAACAGTGGAGCATTCCCTCAGTACTGCACCAAAGTGTCAGCTTTGATAATTGCCCCAGGTCATGAAGTAGGACTTAAACCCACAACTTTCTGACCCAGAGGCAAAAGTGCTACCAACTGAGCCACAGCTGACACTACTTGGGAAAGAAGTGTGCAATTTATAGAACTAGATCGACACTTTGCTTTCACACAGTCATAAAGCTTGCTGATATGACTAATACGTACTGAGCATTTTGTGAACAGATTTACAAAGATATGGAGCTTGCCAGCATCAAGTGATCAACAATCTAATTAATTAAATGGAGTTATTTCATTGTATCATATTGACAAGTCCAGGAATCACTTCTCTCCAAATTTCAGTTGCAAGTTTTATTTAGCAGCACATATCAAAACGAAATAGTAGCATCACATTGGAAATATAGACTAAGGTTTTTCAATTCAATTGGATAATCCCACAGAAAAATCACAGTGTTTCATGTTTTCACACTAAGGGTTTGGATATAAATGTATTTTTAATAATAGTTACTGAGGAATTGAAAGCTAGGAAGTTCTGATGCAGTAATAGAGTAGCTATGGTACAGGACTGAAATCGAAGTTGCACCATGACAAGTTGTGAAATTGAGCTAATAATTCTTAATTTACACTAGCAGCGAAATGACATTGGGAACTGTCAGACTTTTTGCTGAAAATACAACTGCATCTGAGATGTGAGTTCAGCCCCACACTATGTGGTTGAGTCTCAGTACCCTCTTGATTGACCTGGCAAACCGCCCAGTCATTATTTCAAAAAGGTGAACAATAAGCATGTCCTTGCCAGTGTCAAACATGTCCTGAGAATAAATATTCTTTTTAAGAATATTAAAAAGAATATTCTTTATTCTTTCTTAGCATCACATAGGATGGAAAGCAGTTGTGCCATATTGGGTGTTTACTGCACTCTCTGGGGGAAAGGTCAGGCCTTTCCCCAGTGAAAGGGATCTAGTGGCCCCTGTGTCCCTAAGAATTACCATGTGCTTGCTTGCCCCACTCGAGGGGCATGGGGTTACTCTCCCTTCAGACACAAGATCCTGATAACCTTCAGGAATTCTATTAAATTTTCCTGCACTTGCAGCCGTAAGCTTCCTGGGTTGCACTCTTACTGCAGTTAAAGCTACAGCTTGTTCAGCTGTGCTTTCTATCAGGGTCCCTTCTCTATCACCGAGCGGGTTTTCCCTTTTGTTTCCAGCAGTCAGCTCTTAAATGCCCTGCTATATTACAATGGAAGCACACAGGTCTCCGGGTCTCACTCCTACTTACAGCACCTTCCTTTTTGGCTGGAGGAGGGCCCCTTGTGTCTCCTGCTTTTCTTTCCCTCCCAGGACTGCTTGGGCTTCTATCACCTTCCCACCCTTTGTCCTTTTCGGATTCCCAGGGCGAAACCGACTTATAAACGAGAGCAAACTCATCAACCAGCACTGCGGCTTGCCGGGCTCTTTGAACCTTCTGTTCCTCTATGGAGAGTCGGAGAGAGTTTTTAAATTCCTCGAGCAAAATTACTTCTCTGAGATTTTCATAGCTGAGCTGCACTTCAAGAGCCCTCAGCCACTGGTCAAAAACCAGCTGCTTATATCTCTCAAACTCCAGGTAAGTTTGATCAGCTTGCTTCTTGAGGGTTCTAAACTTTTGGCGATAGGCTTCCAGTACTAACTCCTATGCCCCGAGAATAGCACTTTTAGTCAGTTCATAATCTGATGAACTCTCATCTAGCAACATGGAATAAACCTCATGGGCTTTTTCTACTAACTTACTCCGTATCAGCAGAGTCCAAGTCATGGGTCCTATACCGCCGTCATGTACGCCTTCCAGAGCGCTTCCATCAGCACTGCCTCCGCAGCATCCTCAAGATCCGCTGGCAGGACCTCATTACAAACATTGAAGTCCTGGAAACAGCCAACATCACCAGCGTCGAGGCCATCCTCCTGCAAAGCCAACTGCGTTGGGCAGGTCATGTTGCCCGGATGGACAACAGTCAAAGAACAAAGAACAAAGAAAATTACAGCACAGGAACAGGCCCTACAGCCCTCCAAGCCTGCGCCGATCCAGATCCTCTACCTAAACATGTCGCCTATTTTCTAAGGGTCTGTATCTCTTTACTTCCTGCCCATTCATGTATCTGTCTAGATACATCTTAAAAGACGCTATCGTGTTCACATCTACCACCTCCGCTGGCAACGCGTTCCAGGCACCCACCACCCTCTGCGTAAAGAACTTTCCACGCATATCCCCCCTAAACTTTTCCCCTCTCACTTTGAACTCGTGACCCCTAGTATTTGAATCCCCCACTCTGGGAAAAAGCTTCTTGCTATCCACCCTGTCTATACCTCTCATGATTTTGTACACCTCAATCAGGTCCCCCCTCAACCTCCGCCTTTCTAATGAAAATAATCCTAATCTACTCAACCTCTCTTCATAGCTAGCGCCCCCCATACCAGGCAACATCCTGGTGAACCTCCTCTGCACCCTCTCCAAAGCATCCACATCCTTTTGGTAATGTGGCGACCAGAACTGCACGCAGTATTCCAAATGTGGCCGAACCAAAGTCCTATACAACTGTAACATGACCTGCCAACTCTTGTACTCAATACCCCGTCCGATGAAGGAAAGCATGCCATATGCCTTCTTGACCACTCTATTTACCTGCGTTGCCACCTTCAGGGAACAATAGACCTGAACACCCAAATTTCTCTGTACATCAATTTTCCCCAGGACTTTTCCATTTACTGTACTCTTGAATTGGATCTTCCAAAATGCATCACCTCGCATTTGCCCTGATTGAATGCCATCTGCCATTTCTCTGCCCAACTCTCCAATCTATCTATATTCTGCTGTATTCTCTGACAGTCCCCTTCACTATCTGCTACTCCACCAATCTTAGTGTCGTCTGCAAACTTGCTAATCAGACCACCTATACTTTCCTCCAAATCATTTATGTATATTTATTGTATGTATATTTATGTATATTTATTTATGTATATCACAAACAACAGTCGCCTGCTCAAGATCAATTGCCCCCAGCAGCCACTACACCTTCACTTGTACCCGCTGTGGGAGAATCTGCCGGTCGGGGATAGGCCTGACTAGCCATCAGCAGGCCAACAACCAATGATTACACCCTTCCCAAAATTTTGTGAATTGTGTAAAAATAAATAGTTTTTTTAAAACCCAAGAGAACACCGATCATTTGTCTGTTTAGTTGACTCTAAAAACATTATGGGACCAACTCACCACTTTTAACAAACGCAATTGTGGTCAGTTGGGAAGTGAACACTGGGAACCACCCAGACTCTTTCCACCCGTCAGTAACAATAGCTATTACTGAGACATGGCTGAAAGAAGGGCAGGTTTTCGGGTGAGATAAGAGAGGGGGATAAAAAAGGAGCAGGGCTGCAATATTGATTACAGAAACAATTATAGTTGTGAGGATGGATTTTATGGTAGAAGGATCATCAAATGCAGCCATATGGGTTGAACTGAAAAACAAAAAAGGGGCAATCACAGCACTGGGAGTGCACTATAGATCCCCCAAACAGTAAGAGGAGACAGAAGAGCAAATATGTAAGCAGATTTCTGAGAAGTTCAAAAACAACAGGGCAGTAATCATGGGGAATTTCAACTACCCTAATATTAACTGGGATAGAATGGCACAGAAGGAGCAGAACTCTTAAAATGCACTCAGGAGAACTTCTTTACGAGGCAAGCCCAGCAAGAGAGGTGGTGGTTCTGGACTTAGTTTAAGGGAATAAATCTGGGCAGATGGAAGGGATATCAGTTGGGGAGCACTGTGGTAGAAATGATCATAATTCAATTAGATTTAGGGTAGTTATGGAGAAGGAGAACGATAAACCAGGAATAAAACTTCTCAACTGGAGAAAAGCTAACCTTACTAAGCTGAGATTGATTTAGCTAAAAGTGGACTGGAAACAACTACTTGAAGGTAAATCAGTGCTAGATCAGTGGGAAGCATTCGAGGAAGAGACAGTGAGGGCTCAGAGCAAGTCTGTTCCCTTGAAGAAAAAGGGTGGGACTAATAAATCCAGAGCCCCTTGGATGTCAAGGGGCTTAGAGGAGAGGATAAAGCAAAAAAATGAAGCCTATGACAGATACTGAGGATTCAATACTGCAAAAAACCTAGAGGAGTATATAAAGCGTAAGGGTGAAATTAAGAAGGAAATTAGGAAAACAAAGAGAGGGCATAAAAAAAAGGCAAGTAAAATCAAGGAAAACCCTAAGATATTTTATAAATACAAAAAGAGCGAGAGGATAACTAAAGAAAGAGTAGGGCCTATTAGGGACCATAAGGGTAACCTGTGTGGAGGCAGAAGACATTGGTATGGTTCTTACTGAATACGTTGCGTCTGTTTTTCACAAAGGTGAGGGACAATACAGACATTACTATCAGGGAGGAGGAGTGTGAAATATTAGATGAAATTAAAATAGTGAGAGAGGAAGGGCTGGGTTTTACATTAGGCAGACGGGAATTCACCAAACGTCTCTATGACGTCATCACGCTCTTCCTGCAGATTCGGAGTTGCAAGGTAGGTAAAGGGAACATTTCGGTAGTTGGGTCGGGCTCGAGTCGGGTTGGGTCGGGCTCGGCTCGGGTCGGTGCACAGGATCAAAATGGAGGGACTCGGGCCAGGTCGGGTTCGGGTCCGATGTAGTTGTCGGGTTCGGGTCGGCTTTTTTTCCCTGACCCGGGCAGGCCTTTATGGCAGGTGGCGAGGGGACCAAAAAGAGGGAAAAACATACTTGACCTTGTCCTTGTGACAGAGAGTGGGGATAATGGGTAAGTACTCAGATTGGCAGGATGTAACTAGTGGTGTCCCGCAGGGATCTGTGTTGGGGCCTCAATTATTCATTAACGACTTGGATGATGGCATAGTAAGTCATATATCCAAGTTTGCTGATGATACAAAGTTAGGCGGCATTGTAGACAGTCTAGAGGATAGCATAAAATTGCAAAGAGATATTAACAGACTAGGTGAGTGGGCAAAACTGTGGTAGATGGATTTCAATGCGGGCAAGTGTGAGGTTATCCATTTTGGACCAAAAAAGGATAGAGCAGGGTACTTTCTAAACAGGAAGAGGTTAAGTACAGTGGATGTCCAAAGAGACTTGGGGGTTCAGGTGCACAGATCTTTAAAATGCCATGAGCAAGTGCAGAAAATAATCAAAAAGGCTAATGGAATGCTAGCCTTTATATCTAGAGGATTGGAGTATAAAGACACAAAGGTTATGCTGTAGCTGTACAAAACCCTGGTTAGACCCCACTTGGAATACTGTGAGCAGTTCTGGGCACCACACCTGAGGAAGGATATATTGGCCTTGGAGGGAGTGCAACGTAGGTTTACAAGAACAAAGTGATTACTGACAACGCAGCCGGCAGCCTACGTCATCCGACTGCGCCAATCTGCGCACATACGCATGGTTGGTGCATGCGCAGATGACGTTATCGCGTAACGCAGGCAGATGGGGTTGGTGCATGCGCAGATGACATCATCGCGAGCAGATTGTGGGGGGGGGGGGGGGGGGGTTCCGGGCCGGAGAGAGCAGGGGTGTGGGGAGAGGGGGTCTGGGGAGCAGTGGGAGAGCAGGAGTGGGGGGAGAGGGGGTCTGGGGAGCGGGGAGAGCGCGGGTGCGGGAAGAGCATGGCCGAAGACCTTGCTGGTGGCGGGTGCGCTCACTTCCTTCCCCCCGCCCGCTCGCTCTCCCCCCGTCCCCAGCCCGCTTGCTCACTCCCCTCCTGCCATTCTGTGCTGCCATGTGTTTAGGTTGCCAACGTGTGATTATTTGAGCAGCGCCATCTTTAATCCTGGCAGCTGCCTGATGTAGCAGACTGTGACGTTTTAGTGGCACAGACTGCATTTGCGCATGTGCAATTGCAGCTCCAGCTATTGGTGGCACTGTCTGCAAATGCAGCCTTACAAGAATGACACCTGGACTACAGGGGTTGTTACGAGGAGAGATTACACAAATTAAGCCTGTTTTCGCTAGAATTTAGAAGGTTAAGGGTGATCTGATTGACGTCATCAAGATATTAACAGGAAAAGACAGGCTAGATAAAGATAAACTATTTCCACTGGTTGGAGATTCTAAAACTAGGGTGCATAGTCTAAAAATTAGGACAAGACCATTCAGGAGAGCTGTTAGGAAGCAATTCGTCACCAAAAGGTGGTAGAGGTTTGGAACACTCTCCCACAAACAGCAGTTGAAGCTAGAACAGTTGTTAATTTTAAATCTGAGATATATAGATTTTTGTTAAGCAAAGATATTGAGGGATACGGGACAAAGACAGGTATATGGAGTTAGACCGCGGATCAGCCATGATCTCATTGAATGGCGGGACAGGCTTGAGGGGCTGAACGGCCTATTCCTGTTCCTATCTTCCTATGTTCTTATGTCCTCACCAATCTGCCTGACGCAGATGCATCTGTCCATGACAGTATTGGCAGGAGTGACCACCGCACAGTCCTTGTGGAGACAAAGTCCCGCCTCACATTGAGGATACCCTCCATCGTGTTGTGTATCACCACCACCATGCTAAATGGGATAGATTTCGAACAGATCTAGCATTGCAAAACTGGACATCCATGAAGTGCTGTGGGCCATCAGCAACAGCAGACTTGTACTCAACCACAACCTGTAACCTCATGGTCCAGCATATTCCCCACTCTACTGTTAACATCAAGCCAGGAGACCAACCCCGGTTCAATGAAGAGTGCAGGAAAGCATGCCAGGAGCAGCACCAGCATACCTCAAAATGAGGTGTCAACCTGGTGAAGCTACAACACAGGACTACTTGCATGGCAAACTGACTGCACAATGTTCAGCACCATTTGTGACTCCTCAGATACTGAAGCAGTCCGTGTAGAAATGCAGCAAGACCTGGACAATATCCAGGCTTGAGCTGATAAGTGACAAGTAACATTCGCGCCACACAAGTGCCAGGCGATGACCATCTCCAACAAGAGAGAATCTAACCATCTCCCCTTGACATTCAATGGTATTACCATCTCTGAATCCCCCACTATCAACATCCTTGAGGCTACCATTGACCAGAAAGTGAACTGGAGTAGCCATATAAATACCGTGGCTAAAAGAGCAGGTCAGAGGCTAGGAATCCTGCGGCGAGTAACTCACCTCCTGACTCCCCAAAGCCTGTCCACGATCTACAAGGCACAAGTCAGGAGTGTGATGGAATACTCTCCACTTGCCTGGATGGGTGCAGCTCCAACAACACTCAAGAAGCTCAACACCATCCAGGACAAAGCAACCCACTTGATTGGCACCCCATCTACAAACAAACATTCACCCCCTCCACCACCGATGCACAGTGGCAGCAGTGTGTACCATCTACAAGATGCACTGCAGCAACGCACCAAGGCACCTTAGACAGCACCTTCCAAACCCGCGACCTCTACCAATTAGATGGACAAGGGCAGCAAATGCATAGGAACACCACCACCTGAAAGTTCCGCTCCAAGTCACACACCATCCTGACTTGGAACTATATCGCCGTTTCTTCACTGTCGCTGGGTCAAAATCCTGGAACTCCTTTCCTAACAGCACTGTGGGTATACCTACCTCACATTGACTGCAGCGTTTCAAGGAGGCAGCTCACCACCACCTTCTCAAGGGCAATTAGGGATGGGCAACGCCCACATCCCTTGAATGAATTTTTAAAAAGCACAAGTCAAACTTTTTGCATCTTATTTAAAGATTTGATAGCATTGAAGTCATTACAGTCAGTTTTAAATAACAACTAGAATGAGGTTCTTGAAGCCCACTTGCAATTCCCTGATACATAGGCCTAACAAGCAATCTTAACTATGCATTACATAATTTTCCTTCACCCTGCACAACTGATCAGAGAATTTATACTATGGACATTCATTCTATTATTATTAATGCAGCTCTCTACGACATACACTCTTTGATTTGACAGATCTTACACTCTGGAAACCAATTAATGTGACTTTTTACTGAATTATTTTTCGAAATTCTGCTTTGGTTTGCATATTGGTTCAGGCAAAACATTTGTCCACCCTGCCAAGCTCGTAAACCCAGGCATTGAACAGGATAATCTTCCCCACGGGGCTGTTTTCTACAGGCCGATTTTGAAAATGAATCAGAACAAGAGGACAGTTAACACAGACAAGATCTGAATCTTGAAAGCAAGGGAATGAGTCTTGACAGCAGAGGGGGATGATGTTGTGGCAGGGGGGGGTGGAGATGAAGGACACAGTTTCCATCGGTAAACCAGGATGTTTGGGGTTCCCTGCATGCTGTGGGGTTTTCCACAGTGTCCCTCCTCCCTTAACCCTAGAAGAGGGCGAGTTGGGGTCAAGTTTGAGATTTTTAGGCCTGAATTTTACAGTGGGTGGACGGGAGCTGGACTCCGATGTAAATGTCAGGGCCGAACCCGCTTCCGCCCAGCTTGGGGATCTGTCCCGTATTTTATGGATCCCCAGGCTTTATTTGGCCCGAGGCGGGACTTCCACCCACTTGAGGGAGGAATTCTCGCCTTAATGAGTTGCCGGCCAATCAGCAGGCTGGCAGCTATTAGTCTCAGCAGCGCAACCGGGAGCGGTGGCCACTGCTGGGACTGCAGCCCAGCCGACCAAGGAGGATACCAAGGAGCCGGGACAGAAGGTAAGTCTGGGTTGCCTCACCAGGGGAATCGGTCGTGCCCTGGTGAGGCTAGGGTGGTCGTTTGGAGGGGGAGAGGGGCGTCTTGGATCCCAGGGTTGGGTTGGGAGGCAGGGGTGGCCCTCAATCAGGCACCTTGTGCCCGATTGCCAGGCCCCCCCACCAGGGGTGTGAAAGGCCGGCAGCTATAGCTGGGCGGCCTTTCACGTCCCCGACACACCCGCTTGCCAGGGGTAAAATACCCCTGGAGGCGGGCGAGGGCCCTTAAGTGGCCACTTAACGGCCACTTAAGGGTCTTGATTGGCCTCAGGTGGGCAGGCCGCATCTCACCCCCCACCGGACCTCCGTAACCTTGGTCGGAGGCGGAATCGGGGCGGTTAGGCCTCCCGGAGCCTGCCGCTCAATTTTACGCCGCCCCCACGCCCCCATCCGACCCGCTGGGGCGGCGTAAAATTCCGGCCTTAAAGTTTAAATATCTACTTGACCTCAACCCACCCACTTTTAGGAGTTAAGATTTAACCCAATTTTTCTTATAACACGTTCTCTTGCTTCGGGAGGAAATTGCACAATTTAATTTTATCTGTTTCATTTAAAATAAACATGAGCTATAAGAGTAGCGCAACTATTAATTTTCTTCTGTTGAAGAACCACAAGGACTGGGATTAACACAAACATGGAGGGTGCTTCAATACTTCCCAACGCACGATTTGAAATGCCCTCGCCACCATCCACTACTTTGAAAGTCCCTTAAATAGCACACTACAGGAGTCTCAGCCTCAAATGTTTCATGAGCAATTTTAGAACATAGGTTCAGATGAAGAAAGGGCTTCTGGCTATTTCGTTTAATCCTACCCTTTGCTCATTACAGAAGATAGCAGTGAATGAACATACACATTCACACTTGTCTGCCTAGGAATTGGAAGTAAAGCTGCTCTGACTGGCCAGTAAAAACAGAGATGTGGTAATTGGAACTGCCCAGTCCCAACACTAACACTTCATAATTGCCACAACAAAAGCAAAATACTGTGGCTGCTGGAAATCAGAAATAAAAGCTGAAAATGCTCGAAACACTCAGGAGGTCAGGCAGCATCTGTGGAGATCAAAGCCTCTTAATTGCCCAATGCCTTAATTATCTGTTTAATTCTCCTTTAATTAATTCCAGACTATCTGCCTCCCTTCACAATCCAATTAACACATTCATCACTCTCTGCAGAAAATAATTAAATCTGTTAACGCACCTTTGCTCTTCTAATATTAAGGCCATGTCCCCTGGGTCTAATGTTTGTGGCAATCTTGAACACATTTATTTATTTAGAGATACAGCACTGAAACAGGCCCTTTGGCCCACTGAGTCTGTGCCGACCATCAACCACCCATTTATACTAATCCTACACTAATCCCATATTCCTACCACATCCCCATCTGTCCCTATATTCCCCTACCACCGACCTATACCAGGGGCAATTTATAAGGGCCAATTTACCTACCAACCTGCAAGTATTTGGCGGTGGGAGGAAACCGGAGCACCCGGCGAAAACCCATGCCGTCACAGGGAGAACTTGCAAACTCCGCACAGGCAGTACCCAGAATTGAACCCGGGTCGCTGGAGCTGTGAGGCTGTAGTGCTAACCACTACGCCACTGTGCCGCCTATTATCCCTGATCAATTTACCTATTCCCTCAAGGTTCTTGAATACTTAAGTAAGATCTCCCTTGAGCCTTCCATTCTTTAAGTAAATTATCTCAGGCTATTCATCCTCTTTTCATAGCTCAGATGTTTTAAAGATTTTAAAAGCTAGGGATCAGTTTTGTTGTCCTTTTCTACAGTGCCTCTCATGTTTGGTGACCAGAATTGTACTTCATATTCCAATTGTGGTTGTGCTGGTGCATTACAGATTAGTGATTGGGCAGAGTTAAGAGTGCAGTTCCATAGCTCTGTATTTTCCTATCTTCCTCACTTATACAGAGGTGACTGAACACAGAAGTGGCATGGAAAGCAAGACAGAGGTCCTGTCACACACAAGACATTTCTCATATCGTAGTGCCATATATCCCCGCAAGCTTCTGATATCAAAAATATTAAAACTCATGCTATGCAAATAAGGTCAAAAAATAAACAAATCAATATAAATGCAAATTGTTATTGTAATACAGGTACTACCATTTTGGGATCATCCCCAATTTTAATTGCTCCAACACTGACAGCCATGATTTCAGCCACCTAGTCCCAAACTCTGGAATTCCCTCCCTAATCCTTTCCACCTGTTTCCCTATCTCTCCTCCTTTAAGATGCTCCTTAAAATCTACCAAGCCTTTGGCTTTCTGTCCTAATTATCTCTTTGTGTGGCTCAGTGCCAAATTTTATTTGGTAACGCTCAAATGAAGTGCCTTGGAACGGTTTACTACATTAAAGATTCAGTATAAATACAAGTTGTTGTTGAAAACAATGTGGCTATAGCAGACCCATGTTAGGTTGCCAGCGTGACATCGCTCTCCAATCAGAAAATATTAAGCTCAATATGTTAATCCAAGTCAACTCGCAATTAAAGTATCAAACAAGAAAACAACAATTGAAACTTCAAATCATTTTAATCCTACCTGAGATAACTGGATGGTATACTAATATTTCAAAATCTTACCATTTATCCGAGTAACTTAAGACCTTAATTCCCAAAAATATTTGTATGTCTAAATTACATTAATGCAGCCAAGCCAAGGTTGAATCAGCTTGTAAAAAATATTTTTAGATGAAGCTAAGAACACATTCAAATAGAATGGCATTATTCGATCAGCGGCATGATCTTCTTAAGTGAAGTTTATCTGTCAACATATGGACACAGTCCATTGTCCTGACTGACACAACCATTTGAGAGGAAGTTTCACCATTTCACAAGCCAGCTATGACGTATCTTTTCCTTCAGGGAATACTAATTACTTTTGAAAATCTGGATGAAAGCGATGCAGCTCATTAAAAACAGTGAGGGTTAACACCTTCAAGGATGTACTAATTAGAATTGAACTAATACTGCTGTGATCACATGACAAGGAATGTTAATTCCACCGCCCCTACTGCCAGTCCTTCCTGCAGATCAATTATGCATGGACTCTAGTCACCAGGAATCCCTTCATCAGATCAGTGGCAAACAGATTGACTGTTAGCTAGACAAACAAATTCAAGTGTCTAATCCTTGTATAAAGATACTGCCATTTTGTTGCAGTATAAGTAAACATAAATGTGGTAAATATAAATTCCAGGAACGTTGAACTCCAAATTAGACATTTTACCAAGTCACCTGCATTTCAATTCGACTTACTCTGGAAATCATTCTCTTATGGGTCAGAGTTCCAATTAAACAATAGTTTAACGATCTATGAGCAGCAATATTTTTAAAATATATATAACATCCATATTTCATGCAAAATTTATAATCTCAAGGCACATGCATTATTTAATTGAATTTATGTGTTCACTAATTTGCAAAGAAAATACTCAGACCAGCGATAATATTTAACACGAGAAATTGCTGTCAGGCTTTTCTGTTGTCATTTTGGTTGCCATGCCTACCTGGCTGGAACAGTAATATACTCCAGCTACACATTATCCTGTCTAAAACACAGCAGCTACATGCTACGTGATAGGGATCCATCAGAAATTACACTTACCGATTAGTCAGGCTTGACATCATGACTAATTATGAGATCTGACCAAAGCCTATTCTGTTGAATAGGACCACTGGTTAGATATATACAAGGGTCACATTACAAGGGAAGAGCATTGACCGGATGGGCTACAAATGGTTTGGATACATCCCTCTAGCTGTGTTTCCGGTGGAACCAGGTACTATGAGAGAGATGAAATGGTAGAGTGGAGATCAACCAAAAAGGACAAGTTTGTTGACGAGTGAACTTTTCCTGATCCTAAATGTTTAAATAGAAGATGTGAGAATTTATTAAATCTGCAAAGAACCAAGATGGTGTTGGCTGTGAGTGCAGTGACCAATTTAAACAATTATAGTCTCCTATTCATTGGTGGCAGAATGATTGGACTGCTAAGGAATGTAAATTATTTAGCCTGGGATTTGCCTTAGCATGGTACAGAAAATGAAAGTTATTGGAGTTTGAATATTCATCAGTTCTGATAGGCCCATGGGAGAAACTGAATTAGTTGTGCAAAAATGTTATCTCGTGGGCGTTGAAATAAGAGCTGAGCTAAGCAACCCATAATACACTTGACCAGCAGTACTGAGCTATAACATGTTCTCCACAAGACCCTTAAGCAGATGATTGCTGATGTACACCACTTTTTCAAATATGTAAACATCCAGAATCTACACCACCAATGATATGACTTAATTACTCAGCAGCTACATGTCTTCCCAAAGAAACTTCAAGCTGATATTTTTAACTGCAGACTGAAATGTTACTATTTTCGGAAAGAGCTTTTCATATCACTTTCTTCTTTGCAAACTAACCTTCACCTTTGATCCACTTGCCTTTAACACCTCTGCTCCTATGAGGGTACAAAGATGGTCTGTATCTGGACCAAAGCCACTAGCTGGAGGGATCACTAGAAACCACTCAGCTGGGACAAATCCCATTAATCTTTCCCTTATCTCTGCAGGGAGATGTGACGGCCTCTGCTTGATATGGTTCAAATCAAGAATTAACCAGATAGGGAATTAAACCTGCGTTCTGCTCCCCAACCTTGGTATTGAGCAGTAATGGAAGACATTACAATCCCTGACTGCTAAATGCTGGTTTACTCAAGATTTCTCATTCTCATTTTCTTCTTGGACATGAAGTATCACTATACTAGTCAACAACATTACAGATGAAACCCATAAATTATATATCAAATTGGAACAGGACTACAACATTATGAAAATATTACATCAATACATTATGACAATAATGGACTGAAACAACTGTTATCCAGAAAAAAATTAAACTTAATCTCTTTGGGCACTTTTAATCTTACATAAAAGTAAATATATATCATTTACCAATAAAAGAGATTTTCCATGTTACTCTGATGTTTTATTGCATTGTAGAGGACTGAAATAGGCCAATGCTTCAATTCCGACTGAGTTACAATAGTAGCTTTTCAAATGAAAAACAAAAGTGAGGCGAGATATTGCAAACAAAATTGCACTCTCATAATGATTACAATAATTGACATGCCATATACACAAGATCACGTAGGCTTGGGCAATAACAGAGGGACACATTACAGAAATAGCACTCTGGCTACTTTGTTATATCAGAAACTTCTGAATAAAACAAGCAAGCGTGAAATAGCTATCTAGCACGCTGTGGGGAAAACAGCCTCCTCAGCACACTGCTGCTTCAGTCCTTTAATTGCTTTGCTTACGCAGTGAGTAATTTGAAAGCACTTTAAGAAGTTAAAGGGTTTTAACCAAATTAATGATAAAAAAAAGATTGCTGCAGCTCAAATCTGTAAAGCAGTAATTTGTCCACAAAGCACGAATCAGCTACTAGAATTTTAGACTTGGGTAAGGCTGACTTTACCGGGATGAGACAGAGACTGTCCACGTTAAACTGGGTAGATCTGTTAATGGGTCAAACGACTGAAGAACAGTGGAGAATATTTAAAGAAACATTTAACAAAATACAGAGCGAGTATATACCCCTGACAGGAAAAAGCTCCACTTCACAGAAAAAACAGCCATGGACAACTAAAGAGACCAGGGATAGCATAAAACAAAAAGGGCTTACAAAAATGCAAAATGCAGCACAGATCCGGCCGAATGGGATAGATACAAAGACCAGCAAAGGGTCACAAAACAGCTTATAAGAACTACTGAAAGAGATTATGAAAGGAAACTTGCAAGGGACATCAAAATCAATAAGAAATTTTATAGTTACATAAAGGGAAAGCGGGTGGTCAAGAGCAATGTAGGCCCACTAAAAGCTGAAACTGGAGATATTGTCATTGATAATGGGGAAATGGCAGACATGTTGAACAATTACTTTGCCTCAGTATTTACAGTTGAAAAGGAGGATAACTTGCCGGTAGTCCCGAAAAAAATAATAGCCAATAGGGGACAGGGACTTAATACAATTAACGTCAGTAAAACATCAGTAACAAGGAAATTAATGGAACTAAAGAGTGAGAAATCCCCAGGACCTGACGGTTTCCATCCGAGGGTGTTGAAGGAAGTAGGGGAGCACATTGTAGATGCCCTAACTATAGTCTTTCAGAGTTCCCTAGATTCAGGAGTGGTCCCTCTGGATTGGAAAGTTGCACATGTCACTCCACTTTTTAAGAAGGGTGAAAAGGGGAACTAAGGAAATTGCAGACCAGTTAGCCTGACATCTATGGTGGGCAAGATGCTGGAGTCTATAATCAAGGATAGGGTGACTGAACACCTGGAGAAATTTCAGTTAATCAGGGACAGCCAGGGAAGGTCATGCCTGACAAATCTCATTGAATATTTAGAAGAGGTGACTAAGGTAGTGGACAGGGGAATGTCTATGGGTGTTATTTATATGGACTTCCAGAAGGCTTTTGATAAAGTCCCACATAAGAGACTGTTAACTAAGGTAGAAGCCCATGGAGTTGAGGGCAAATTATTGACATGGTTAGGAAGTTGGTTGAGTGGTAGGCGACAGAGAGTGGGGATAATGGATAAGTACTCTGATTGGCAGGATGTGACTAGTGGTGTCCCGCAGGGATCTGTGTTGGGGCCTCAATTATTCACATTATTCATTAACGACTTGGATGATGGCATAGTAAGTCATATATCCAAGTTTGCTGATGATACAAAGTTAGGCGGCATTGTAGACAGTCTAGATGATAGCATAAAACTGCAAAGAGATATTGACAGACTAGGTGAGTGGGAAAAACCATGGCAGATGGATTTCAATGCAGGCAAGTGTGAGATTATCCAAAAAAGGATAGAGCAGGGTACTTTCTAAATGGGAAGAGGTTAAGTACAGTGGATGTCCAAAGAGACCTGGGTGTTCAGGTGCATAAATCTTTAAAATGCCACGAGCAAGTGCAGAAAATAATCAAAAAGGCTAATGGAATGCTAGCCTTTATATCTAGAGGATTGGAGTATAAAGACACAGAGGTTATCCTGTAACTGTACAAAACCCTGGTTAGACCCCACTTGGAGTACCCTGAGCAGTTCTGGGCACCACACCTCAGGAAGGATATATTGGCCTTGGAGGGACTGCAAAGTAGGTTTTCAAGAATGATAACTGGACTACAGGGTTAAGTTACGAAGAGAGATTACACAAATTAGGCCTGCTTCCGCTACAATTTAGAAGGTTAAGGGGTGATCTGGTCGAAGTCTTCAAGATATTACAAGAAAAAGCAGGCTAGATAAAGATAAACTATTTCCACTGGTTAGAGATTCTAAAACTAGGGGGCATAGTCTAAAAATTAGGACCAGGCCGTTCAGGAGAGATGTTAGGAAGCACATCTTCATGCAAAGGGTGGTAGAGCTTTGGAACTCTCTCCCACAAACAGCAGTTGAAGCTAGAACAGTTGTTAATTTTAAATCTGAGATAGATTTTTGTTAAGCAAAGATATTAAGGGATATGGGCCAAAGGCAGGTATATGGAGTTAGGCCGCGGATCAGCCAAGATCTCATTGAATGGCGGGACAGGCTCGAGGCGCTGAATAGCCTACTCCTGCTCCTATCTTCCGATGTTCCTATGTACTTGAATGCGGCAAATTTTACAATGGTGGTAGAATCATAGAATGATACAGCAAAGCAGGAAGCCATTCAGCTCATCGTGCCTGCGCTGGCTCTTTGAAAGAGCTGATCAATTAGTCTCATTTCCCTGCTCTTGCCCCACAGCCCTGCAATTTTCTCAAGTATTTATCCAATTCCCTTTTGAAAGTCTCAATTGAATGTGCTTCCTCCTCCCTTTCAGGCGGCGCATTCCAGATCTAGCAAAGACTTCGGTCGGCAAGGAGCAGCTGTTCCATTGTAATGATTATTGTACAGAGGATGGCATTATTATCACTGAGAGCATCACCATGATAACATGAGGGCAGTCAGTGGTGTAACTAAGAAGGTTTCTGAAGAAATGGAGGAGCTGAAATACTATAGTGTTTACAGGTAATAGTGTAGATGTCAATAGAATAGATGTAGAGAAGATATTTCCACCTGTGACAGTATTCGAGTACAAGGGGCCATAAATACAAGATAGTTACTGAAAAATCCAATAATTCAGGAGAAAACACTACTCAGAGAGTGGTAAGAATGTAAAGCTCATACCACATGGATGGATCGAATAGCATAATTGCAAGATCTCGGCTAACAGTCCAGTGCAGTACTGAGGGACTGCTGCACTCTCGGAGGTGTCATCTTTCAGATGAGATTCTAAACCGAGGCCCTTTTTCCCTCTCAGGTGGACGTGGCACTATTTCAGAGAAGAGGCAGGGGAGTTCTCCCCGGTGTCCTGGCCAATATCCAGGCGACTGAGACCATTATCCATCAATTAGCATCACTTAAAAAAACAATTTATCTGCTCATTATTGCACTGCGGTTTGCGGGAGCTTGCTGTGTACAAATTGGCTGTTGTGTTTCCAACATTACAATAATGACCACACTTCAAAAGTACTTCATTAGCTGTAAAGTGCTCTGGGATATCCTGAGTTCATGAAAGACTATTGCACGAGATGTTCTTTTATTCACTGGAATGGTGTGGAAGAGTGCTGATGTTAATCACCAGATAGGCTTGAAGCAGTTTACATGCTGGCAGTATATAAACAACAAGAGAAAGACAGTCCCATTGTGATGGATGATGCTCTCTTAAAAGAATGGTGCCTCTCTCAGGAATTTTCTCTGGTGGCTTGCCTGAGTAATTTGTTGTATGCAGAGGATAACAAATAGAATTTACTTTGTAATGTGTCAGTGATACTGTAAACAGTGAAATGTAACTAGATCATTAATGCTTGATAAGCTTTCATAACATGCGTGTATATGTGTTTTATAAAAACTGTTTAAAAAGAACTCAAAAAGATACTATCACATTTTGTGCTGCCAAAGGATAATCTCTTTAACCTCTTTAATTCCTCATGAAAGGGAGAATATCAAAAAATGGTAAGGAAATGTACTATTGTAGGATTTTCTATTCTACCATAAGCTCAAAATTACTCTTGTAGAAATTAACTTCTGAGTTTAAGAGATTCCTGTGTTTGATAATAGCGGACAGACAACTGCAGTGCACACCAATAGTGGTTGCAGTTATTCAGAGTATTGAGGTCTACTCATTCTATACAAGGAAATATTTTTCATCTAGCACCTGTCTATCACTCTCCAGATATCACACTTTGTTAAACACAAAAAATCAGAAAAAGGGATACAAGACCAATCATTAAACTTTGGGTCCTTCTGACTGGAGCAAGAAGGCAATTTTAAACCAGTGCGCGCTGTGGAAACTGAGCCATCAGTCATTTAAGATAGCCTGTGTAACTTACCCGCCGAGGCCCTGCTGTGTTCTCAAAGGTTGCAATTTAACCTGCTCTTGTGAGTCTTTTTTAAATGTGTAAATCAGGATCTGATTATGTCATTGGGGCCCGACTGCTATTTTAACCGGATGTCTGCACTGAGAAGCCACTGTGCTTTACCATCAGGCCAACGTAGCAGAATGATCAAGGCCAGAACAGATCCAAAAAAAGATAAGTTGTTTTCTTTTTTTTTGTTGCTTTCGTCGTGGGGCCCAGGAAGAGCAGTCGTGAGGCTCTCGCGAAGCAACTCCCAGCCACTTACCTGACCGCCAGAATCTTAGAACCTTCCTTTGATGTTTGGCGGCGGCCTCTTCCTTCCTGACATTCAACTTCCACATGTTAGATAGCTGCTGCTAGAAGACATGGGGCCTATGCAGGTAGGGCTTATACTCCCGAGTTTAGGATGGTTTGCCGCCTGCCTCGTGACTGCAGTCCTGAGTTAAATAAGGGTTTTACAAGTTGCTGCAATAACCCAACTTTGACTGTATTCCCAAACCCACAACCTCTCCCACCAAGAAGGACAAGGGCAGTTGGCGCATGCAATCATTATTACCTCCAGGTGCCACTCCAATTCACACACCATCCTGGCTTGGACATAAATCGCTGTTACTTCATTGTTGCTGGGTTGAAATCCTGGAACTCTTTACCCACAGAACTGTGAGGGTACCTTCATCACATGGACTGCAGCGGTCTATGAAGGCGGTTCACCACTAACTTCTCAAAGGCAACTAGGGATGAGCAATAAATGCTGGCTGCGCCACCCATATCCCCAAAATGAACGAAAGAAATTCTGTATTCCACTTCCCTACAGTGAGTATTGGACCAATTTTGGTTAACGGATGGGCTAGATTAGTAACTAACCATCAGTGTTGTGCTTGGACTATTTATGACTGTCAATTATCAATGCTGTGAGAAATCTGCTACTAACATAGAATAATTACCTTTGCTGCTGTCAATTCTTCGGTATTTTCAATTATTCTATCACATATTTAAGACCAAGATCAATAATATGTAATTATAGTATCTGTAAAATAATGTATTTATTGGTGCAATTCTCATGGCATTGCTCATGAGTAGAGCCGAAGGGAGTGGAATCCAAGTGATGAACAATGGGAGCAGCACACTATTGTAAATGTGACCCAGCAAAGGGTGATTGACTGCCAAGGGCTGAGGCACAGGAAAGAAGCATAGGAGAAGGTGGAGTATACCGGGAGCAGTGGCAGTAGGTAGTCACAAAGTTGCTGTATAGATTAACATGCATTGGTTTGTTTTGCCATGCCTGGTGACTGGTCATGCAGATTTAAGCATCGAATTGTAAACAACGGCTATATGTGCAGCTCAATTCCTCGTGTATCCAATGGTATTTTTCAGAGTCGAACAGTGAACCAATCAGAAGACTGGGACATTAACGTGGTGAGATAGTGATATTTGGGTGGACAGATCAGAGAGCCTTTTTTTGAACATAGAACCAGAAAAATAATATATAAAGAAACTGCATTCAAAAGACATCTTTCATGTGTTCAGAAAGCACTACACAGCTGATGAACTACTTTATGAAGTACAGCTTCTCGCACCATCAAGATGTCCCAAAGCACTTCAAAGACATTGAAACACTTTAGGTGCAGTCACTGATGTAATGTAGGCAAATACGGCAGCCAATTTGTGCACAGCAAGACCCCATGAACAGCGATGAAATAAACGATCAGGATCAGTTAATCTGTTTCAGTATTGTTGGTTGATGGCCAGGACAACTCCTTTGCTTTTTTCCGCCCCAAATAGTGCCATTTGATTTTTCACTTTCGTCCAGCAGCCAGATAACAGATTGACATCTCACTTGAAAGCTGATAGCTCCAACAATATCACACTTCCTCAGTGTTGCACTGAAGCTCCAGCCCACATTTGTGCACAAGCCCCTAGTGTACAGCTTGAATCCAAAATTTTCAGCCTGAAGAGGCACGAGTGCTACAAACCTGCAGCTGGCACATTGTGAAAGGAGAGGACTTGCTATTATGTATTCAGTATACCAATTTGCAGTAAACTATCTTGCACTAAATGTCACTGGTAAACCTTTGTCAACTTCACACATTTTAATTAACCTTTGGTGAATGTCAGTGTACTTAAAAAGATGAAAAATTGAATAAAGCAATGCCTCAGTCAGCTGAAATAAAGTCACACCAAACTAATCATGGCCTTGTGGTATCCCAGATAAAAATGGCTGAAGACCATTAAGCTCAACTGCCCAGAAAAATCTATAAGCCCCCACTACTTGTCACAGCATAGAACTGCAAGGTTTTGTCCTCCACTATCCTACTCAGAAGTTCATTTCAAGGATGATAATTCAACACGTGACAAAGAACGTCCAAGGAGAGGATTCTTGTCATGTAATCTCAAGATTCAGAAGACAGTCTTAATGTATCTGAGCTTGCATTCATAGTTTCTGATATCTTAGAGTCATAGTTATACAGCACAGAAACAGGCCCTTCAGCCCATCGTGTCTGTGCCAGCCATCAAGCACCTAACTATTCTAATCCTGTTTTCCAGCACTTGGCCCGTAGCCTTGTATGCTATAGCATTTGAAGTGCTCAGCTAAATACTTCTTAAATGTCGTCAGGGTTCCTACCTCTACCACCCCTTCAGGCAGTGCGTTCCAGATTCCAACCAGCCACTGGGTGAAAACATTTTTCCTCAAATCCCCTCTAAACCTTTTGCCCCTTACCTTAAATCTATGCCCCCTGGTTATTGATCCCTCCACTAAGGGAAAAAGTTTCTTCCTATCTAACCTATCAATATGCCCCTCATAATTTTATAAACTTCAATCATGTCCCCCCTCAGCCTTCTCTGCTCTAAGGAAAACAGCCCTAGCCTTTTCAGTCTCTCTTCATAGCTAAAATGCTCCAGCCCAGGCAACATGCTGGTGAATCTCCTCTGCACCCTTTCCAGGGCAATCACATCCTTCCCTTAGTGTGGTGCCCAGAACTGTACACAGTACTCCAGCTTGGCCTAACTAGCGTTTCATACAGCTCCATCATAACCTCCCTGTTCTTATATTCTATGCCTCGGCTAATAAAGGCAAGTATCCCATATGCCTTCCTAACCACCTTATCTACCTGTGCTGCTGCCTTCAGTGATCAATGGACAAGTACACCAAGGTCCTTCTGACCCTCTGTACTTCCGAGGTCCTACCATCCATTGTATATTCCATTGCCTTGTTAGTCCTCCCAAAATGCATCAGCTCACACTTCTCAGGATTAAATTTCATTTGCCGCTGCTCCGCCCATCTTACCAGCCATCTAAATCGTCCTGTAATCTAATGTTTTCCTCCTCACTATTTACGACACCACCAATTTTCCTGTCATCTGCAAACTTACTGATCATACCTCCTATATTCATGTCTAAATCAATAATGTACACTACAAACAGCAAGGGTCCCAGCACTGATCCATGTGGTACACCACTGATCACAGGCTTCCACTCGCAAAATAAACCCTCGACCATCACCCTCTGCCTCCTGCCACTAAGCCAAATTTGGATCCAATTTGCCAAACTGCCCTGGATTCCATGGGCTTGTACCTTCTTAACCAATCTCCCATGTGGGACCTTTTCAAAAGCCTTACTGACATTCATGTAGACTACATCAACTGCTTTACCCTCATCTACACATCTAGTCAGCGCCTCGAAAAATTCAATCAAGTTAGTTAGACACGTTCTCTCCCTGACAAAGCCATGCTGACTATCCCTGATTAATCCCTGCCTCGCCAAGTGGAGGTTAATCCTGTCCCTCAGAATTTTTTTCCAATAGTTTCCCTATCACTGATGTTAGACTCACTGGCCTGTAATTACCTGGTTTATCCTTGCTACCCTTCTGAAATAAAGGCACCATATTCGCTGTCCTCCAATCCTCTGGCACCTCTCCTGTGGCCAGAGAGGATTTGAAAATTTGTGTCAGCCCCTGCTATCTCCTCCCTTGCCTCACATAGCAGCCTGGGATACATCTCATTTGAACCTGGGGATTTATCCACTTTTAAGTCCGCTAAAACAGCTAATACTTCCTCCCTTTTAATGCTAATATGTTCAAGTATATCACAATCCCCCTCCCTCATCTCTACACCTACATCGTCCTTCTCCACAGTGAACACAGATGAAAAGTAATCATTTAAAACCTCACCCATGTCCTCCGGCTCCACACACAGATTGCTACGTTGGTCCCTAATGGGCCCTCCTCTTTCCCTGGTTATCCTCTTGCCCTTAATATACTTATAAAATGCCTTAGGATTTTCCTTTATCTTGCCCGCCAGTGTTTTTTCATGTCCCCTCTTCGCTCTCCTAATTACTTTTCTCAGTAACCCCCTACACTTTCTATACTCCTCCAGTGCCTCCGCTGTTTTCAGCGTTCTGAATCTGCCATAAGCCTCCTTTTTTTTTCCTGATGCAATCCTCTATATCCCTTGACATCCAGAGTTCTATGAAATTGTTGGTCCTACCCTTCATCGTAATGGGTACATGTTGGCTCTGAACTCTCACTATTTCCTCTTTGAATGACTCCCACTGGTCTGATGTAGACTTTCCTACAAGTAGCTGCTCCCAGTCCACTTTGACCAGATCCTGTTTTATCATACTGAAATCGGCCTTCCCCCAATTCAGTACCTTTATTTCTGGTCCATCTTTGTCCTTTTCCATAACTACCTTAAATCATACAGAGTTATGGTCACTATCCCCAAAATGTTCCCCCATTGACAATCCTACCACTTGTTCGGCTTCATTCCCTAGGATTAGGTCCAGTACTGCCCGTTCTCTTGTAGGACTTTCTACGTACTGGCTCAAAAAGCTCTCCTGAATGCATTTTAAGAATTCCGCCCCCTTTAAGCCTTTTGCACTAAGACTATTCCAGTTGATATTGGGGAAGTTGAAATCCCCTATTATTACCCTATTATTTTTACACCTGTCTGGGATTTGCCTACATATCTGCTCCTCTATCTCTTCCTGACTGTTTGGAGGCCTGCAGTACACTCCCAGCCAAGTGATTGTCCCCTTTTTGTTTTTAAGTTCTCCCCATATGGCCTCATTTGAGGAACCTTACCTCCTTACCCTCCTTACTGCAGTACTAACTCCTTGCACTCAACAGTGCAATGCCACCCCTCTTTAACCCCCTCCCCTGTCTCGCCTGTAGATTTTATACCCTGGAATATTGAGCTGCCAGTCCTGCCCCTCCCTCAACCATGTCTCTGTGATAGCAATAACACCATAATACCATGTGCTAATCATTGCCTTCAATTCATCTGCCTTACTAGTAAGACTCCTTGCATTAAAATAGATGCAATCCAGCCATGCGTTTTTCACTTGTACATTAACAGGTCTATATTTGCTCTGCCTTCCAGACTGACTCAGTTTCTCTTTTATATTTGACTGTGCATCACCCCCTACTGTACCTCCACTCTGTATCCCATCCCCCTGCCAAATTAGTTTAACCACCCCCACCCCCTCCCCCACCGGCAACAGCATTAGCAAACCTCCTTGCTGTTCCGGTTCAGGTGCAACCCCTCCAACTTGTACAGGTCCCACCTTTGCCAGAAACTGACCCAGTGATCCAGGAAACTAAAGCCCTCCCTCTTGTACCATCTCCTCAGCCACGAATTCATCTGCTCTATCTTCCTATTCCTCTACTCACTAGCACATGGCACTGGGAGTAACCTAGAGATGACAACCTTTGAGGTCCTGCTTTTTAATCTGCTACCTAGCTCCCTAAATTCTTGTTGCAGGACCTCATTCCTCTTTCTACCTATGTCGTTGGTACCAATGTGTACCACAACCTCTGACTGTTCACCCTCCCCCTTCAAAATATCACCGGAACCCTAATTAGATTACAGGCTCTTGACTTGATTATTTTCTACAGATTTGATGTCTAATATTAAGCGGCATGTCTTTCAATGGAATGAGAGGTAAGTACAGAGCAGTGGTGCTTCGATCATCTGTGGGGTGGGGGGGATGATGGTGTGGTGGGACTAGGTCACTGAGGAATTTCTCAGATTTTGCCCCCCCCCATGGGTGTAGATTTTTATTTGCTATTTTATTCTCCAAAGAGATCACATGGTTTTTGGGTGGAGAGTATATAGATTGTACAACACAAGATATCACAATTGTGTGGGACAGGCTGGATGGACCAGCCAGTCTTGTCCTGTCCATCATTACTTGGATGTCCATATGTCATTAACGATCAGAATAGTCACCTTCAAGGAGAGCGCAGGTTAGAACCATAGAAAATTTACGGAACAGAAAGAGACCATTCAGCCCATCGTGTCTGCGTCGGCTGTAAAAACTAGTCGCCCAATCTAATCGCAACCTTCCAGCACCTGGTCCATAGCCTTGCAGATTACAGCACTTCAGGTGCATGTCCAGATTTCTTTTAAATGAGTTGAGGGTTTCTGCCTCCACCACCGATCCAGGCAGTGAATGCCAGACACCCACCACCCTCTGGCTGAACAAGTTTTTCCTCATGTCCCCTCTAACTTTTCTAACAATCACCGTAAATCTGTGCCCCCTGGTAATTTACCTCTCTGCTAGGGGAAACAGGTCCTTCCTACCTACTCTATCTAGGCCCCTCATAATTCTGTACACCTCAATTAAGTCACCCCTCAGTCACCTCTGTTCTGATGATGGGATCAATGTTTATCGGCAGCTTGGAAATGGCTTGGCAAATTTAGCCACCCCTTGGCTGAACACTAAGATGAGGATAATCTCAGGCTTGTGCTGAGTTGGCTGATAGAGACTGACCTAACAGGAAGGGCTGTACGGTCAGACTTCAGGCTGTACAATGAGAAAACAGAGAAAAATACTAAGGAAATGAAACAGTTGGTGACCCCAAACACAATGTCAAAGGGATTTTAAATTTTTTCCTTGATTACTGTTACAAATTGATAACATATCATTTATGATGTGGGCATAGTGGCCAGAATTTTTCCAACAAGTAGGAAGTCACGCTGCCGGAACCGAAAACTGGTCCCAAGCTGGCGTGGGTGGACAGCGGGACCCCAGGCTGCATTTTACCAGCATTGGCCAATGGAGAGGCATCCGTCAGGACTGCCATCTAATCGAGGACGATGGTCTGCCTCCCAGAGCTGCTGGCCCAATCAGAGGGCTGGCAGATCAGCAGCACCATGGATAGAGGTGGCCGTGCTGAGGCTGCAGGAAGAGGAAGAGGGTGCCTCCATGTACCTGGCCCTCAAAGGTTTTTTCTTTACTGTGCCGGTGCTGGAGCCACCGGATGGCCCTTCATGGGCTATGGAGTCCCCATAAAGGAAGGCCCCCTCCCCCCCGACATGTTATACCTGGCGGTCTCCCCATGCGACAGGGGCCCGTCCTGACGCTGATAAAATGCTGGCCGATAATTGGCTTAATTGGCTGACCACCTCTGGTAGGCATATCCCATGGCAGCGTGAAGATATCAAGCTCTCACCTCCCAATCCATCTCAGTGGGCTGGTGAAACCCAGCCCAGCATTGTCAGCTTTGCTAAAGTGATTATACATTTATAACTTTAAAAACAAATTATTTACAGCACTATAACATTTATTTTAAAGAACACCTTGAAGCTTTTTTAAACGTATTTGTTTCAGTCCAATAAATATTTTCGCTGAACTTTTACTGAGTAAGAGGTTCATGAGCAGAGCCCATCAAATATATTTCTCATTAAATGTTGTATCTAATCAAGGTATTAAAAATGATAATAGGATTTGGTAGAAAATGATAATAGGATAGGGTAGAAATAGAGAACTATTTCCTCTGTTGGAGGAGTCCAGAATTAGTGAAAACCATTTTAAGATTAGAGCTAGGCCATTTGAGACTGAAATCAAGAAGTCGTTTTTCACACAAATCGTAGTGAAATCTGGCACTTACTCCCTTAAAAAGCTGTCAGTTAAAATTTTCTGAACTGGAATCAATATATTTTTGTTAGGTAAGTGAATCGAGGCATATTGGTAAAAGGCAGGCACATGGAATTGAGGTGGATATCAGCCGTGATCCAAGTGAGTGGCAGAATGGGGTTGGGGTGGGACAGCTTAAGGGGGCCAGGGCGAAGTACTCCTGCTCCTCCTGGCCCATAAGCAGTGCTGTAAGGGCACTTACCTTTTCCCTGACGCTTTCCTTGCTTCTGTTCAGCTGCTGGATTTCCACAAGGTGTTGGAAACTGAGCCACCCCCTGTAAAAACCTGCAAAGCAGGTTAAATCAGAAACTGCCAGCCTCATTAAAATATTTTAATTACCAACCCACCTCATGGGAGCAGGATGGCTGCCTGCCCCTTGTCCAAGCTCTGTTAAACCTAGAATTAGGCAGGTTGGGGTTGGGTTTCAGATTTTCAAAATTTAGATATTTGACCCGACCCTAACACAACAGTATATTGGTGCTAAAATTCAGCCCTATATTCCTATTCACAATATACTGTAATCTTTTTTTTTGAATCGCTAGCTCATAATCCACAAAACAGCAAATTTGCACGCTTAGTTAACTGATTCATAAATTTCTCTGGTGCATGACATAAATATTCTGTCAGAGCCAAGCAAGTACATTGTGCCCAAGTGTGAACTGCAGGAAATAAGCATCTCTCATTCAGCCAAGGCTGAGGAAATCTTATACACCAGAATGCCTCCAACCCTTAATTAAACAATCATGTACATAGATAAGTTGTTCAGAATGTATCTGATATGCTTTTCTTTTGACAGACCTGCACATCCTAACAATCTTCACAAATTATCTGATGAAGCTGATAATTTACGACTCAAAAAGAAAATCCACCTGTCCAGCAATTCATGGATAGCACTGGAGTGCTGACTTGGGTTGCATTAGAGTGTTAACGTGGAAGTTTGGTGACTGAGGAAGTTCGGTGAGGAGGGAGCGAGGAGCTCCTTTCATTTCCTACCTGTCGTCAGAGTGAGGGGAGCCGAGAGTTCCCAAAGAGCACAGCTTACTGGTGAGTAAGTCCTGGTGGGTATTTTTCAAAGTGGATTGAATTGTAAGTCATTGTTTTAGCAAGACTTAGTTGTTTTTTTAAATTATAATCTTCTAAAGTTTTAAATTTAAAGGGTTTAGTCATGGCAGGAGAGCCTGAAGCCGTGGTTTGCTCCTCTTGCTGCATGTGGGAATCTGGGAACAATTCCAGTCCCCGGGACCAGCATGTGTGCAGGATGTGTGTCCAGCTGCAGCTCCTGGAAGCTCGGGTTTCAGAGCTGGAACGGCGGCTGGAAACACTGTGGAGCATCCGCGAGTCTGAGAACATTGTGGATAGCACATATAGAGAGGTGGTCACACGGCAGCTGAAGGGACTTGAGGAAGGAAGGGAATGGGTGACCACCATGCAGTCCAAGAGAAACAGGCAGGTAGTTCAGGTGTCCCCTGGGGTCCCGCTTGCAAATCGGTATTCCATTTTGGAGGCTGATGAGGCTGGTTCCTCCAGGGAGTGTGGATAGAGCCAAACTTCTGGCACCGCAAGCAGCCTGTCTGCACAGGAAGGGGGAAAGAGAGGAAGAGCAATAATAATAGGGGATTCTATAGTCAGAGGAACAGATAGGCGCTACTGTGGCCATCAACGTGACTCCAGGATGGTGTGTTGCCTCCCTGGTGCCAGGATCTGGGATGTCACTGAACGGCTGCAGGGCATCCTGAAGGGGGAGGGTGATAAGGCAGAGGTCATGGTACATGTTGGTACCAATGACATAGGTAGAAAGAGGGATGAGGTCGTGCATCAAGAATTCAGGGAGTTAGGCAGGAGACTAAAAAGCTGGACCTCTCGGGTTGTAATCTCTGGATTACTCCCAGTGCCACGTGCTAGCGAGTATAGAAATAGGAGAATAGCACAGATGAATGCGTGGCTTAAGAGTTGGTGCAGGAGGGAGGGTTTTAGATTCCTGGAGCACTGGGACCGTTTCTGGGGAAGGTGGGACCTGTACAAGCGGGACGGTCTACATCTGAACCAAAGGGGGACTAACATCCTTGCTGTCGGGTTTGCTTGTTCTGTTGGGAGGAGTTTAAACTAATTTGGCAGGGGGAGGGGATGCAGACTCCTAGCAGAATAAGGACACATCTAAACACAGGAAAGCGAACAAGTCAGAGGGAATACAGCGGAGGTAAATTTCAAGGGAGTAAGACCAGGATGGAAGGCCTCTACTTTAATACCAGGAGTATTGCAGGTAAAACGGATGAGTTAAGGGCAATGATTGACACGTGGAATTGTGATATAGTAGCCATCACGGAGGCATGGTTGAGGGAGGGGCAGGATTGGCAGCTCAATATCCCAGGATATAGAATCTTCAGGCGAGACAGAGGAGGGGGTAAAAGAGGAGGGGGCATTGCAATATTAGTTAAGGAGTCAGTTACTGCAGTAAGGAGAGATGATTTCTTGGAGGGGGCATCAAATGAAGCTTTATGGGTAGAGTTTAGGAATAAAAAAGGGACAGCCACATTTTTTTTTAGAGATACAGCACTGAAACAGGCCCTTCGGCCCACCGAGTCTGTGCCGACCATCAACCACCCATTTATACTAATCCTACACGAATCCCATATTCCTACCACATCCCCACCTGTCCCTATATTTCCCTACCACCTACCTATACTAGGGGCAATTTATAATGGCCAATTTACCTATCAACATTGCTAGGTGTTTATTATAAACCCCCAGATAGTCAGCGGGAAATTGAGGAGCAAATATCTGTGCAATTTGCAGAGGTGTGTAAAAATAATAGGGTAATTATATTAGGTGATTTCAATTTTTCCAACATTAATTGGGATAGTCATCGTGTTAAGGGCTTAGATGGAGTGGAGTTCTTAAAATGCATACAGGAGAACTTTTCAGCTCAATATGTAGAGGATCCAACAAGGGAGGGCGCAGTGCTGGACCTAATTCTGGGGAATGAAGCCGGACAGGTGGTTGATGTGTTGGTGGGACAGCATTTTGGTGATAGCGACCATAACATGGTACAATTTAAGCTTGTTATGGAGAAAGAAATAGAAAAGTTGCAAAAAAAGGTTTTGGATTGGGGGACAGTGAATTTTAGTAAAATAAGGCAGAATCTGGCCAAGGTAGACTGGAAAGAGTTACTTGTCGGAAAATCTACAGAAGAGCAGTGGGGGGCATTCAAAAAGGAAATGGGGAGGGTACAGGCCTAACATGTTCCCTCTAGGGTAATAGGTCGGAGCAACAAGCCCAGAGAACCATGGATGACCAGAAACATTCAGGGTACGATGAGAAGGAAAAGAGAGGCTTTTAGCAAATACAAGAAGAGCAAATCAATGGAAGCAATAGTGGAGTACAGAAAGTGTAGGATGGAGCTCAAGAAAGCAATTAGGAGAGCAAAGAGGGGATATGAGAAAGCTCTGGCTGGTAAAAGTAGGGAAAATCCCAAGATATTCTATAAGTATATCAATGGGAAGAGGATAACCAGGGAAAGAGTAGGACTCATTAGGGACCAAGGGGGAAATCTGTGGGTGGAGCCAGAGGACATTGGTAGGGTGTTGAATGAATACTTCACATCTGTCTTCACCCAAGAGAAAGAGGATGTAGATATGGAACTTAGAGAGAGAGACTGTGAGGTTCTTGAGCAAATTGTCATTGGGAGCGACAAGGTATTGGAGGTTTTGGAAGGCTTAAAAGTAGACAAATCTCCAGGTCTGGATGATTTGTCCCAGGATGCTGTGGGAGGCGAGGGTGGAGATTGCAGGGGCTCTGACCCTGATTTTTAATTCCTCTCTGGCCATGGGGGAGGTGCCAGAGGACTGGAGAACAGCTAATGTGGTCCCACTATTTAAGAAAGGTTGTAGAGATAAGCCAGGGAACTACAGACCAGTGAGTCTCACGTCAGTGGGAGGGAAACTATTGGAGAAAGTTCTGAAGGAGAGAATCTATCACTACTTGGAGAGGCAAAATTCAATTAGGAATAGTCAGCTTGCCTATGTCAGAGGGAGGTCATGCCTAACAAATTTGATTGAATTTTTTGAGCATGTGACCAGGTGTGTAGATGAGGGTAGTGCAGTTGATGTAGTTTACATGGATTTCAGCAAAGCCTTTGACAAGGTCCCACATGGGAGACTTATCAAGAAAGCAAATGCACATGGGATACAAGGTAACTTGAAAAGGTGGGTTCAATTTGGCTTAGCTGTAGGAGACAGAGTGATATCAGACGGCTGTTTTAGTGACTGGAAGCCAGTGTCCAGTGGCATACCACAAGGATCTGTGCTGGGTCCCCTATTGTTTGTCATTTATATAAACGACATAGATGACTATGTGGGGGGTAGGATCAGTAAGTTTGCGGATTACACAAAGATTGGCCGAGTGGTTAACAGTGAGGTGGAGTGTCTTAGGTTAGACAGGATGATCAAATGGGCAGAAAAGTGGCAGATGGAATTTAACGCTGAAAAGTGTGAGGTGATACACTTTGGAAAGAGTAATGTACATGGAAGTATTCAATGAATGACCTGACACTGGGAAGTTCCGAGGAACAAAGGAACCTTGGTGTGTTTGTCCATAGATCGCTGAAGGCAGAAGGGCAGGTTAATAGGGTGGTGAAAAAGGCATATGGGACACTTGCCTTTCTCAGTCGAGGCATAGATTACAAAAGCAGGGAGGTCATGTTGGAGTTGTACAGAACTTTGGTAAGGCCACAGCTGGAGTACTGTGTGCAATTCTGGTCGCCACATTATAGGAAGGATGTGATTGCATTGGAGGGGGTGCAGAGGCGATTCACCAGGATGTTGCCTGGGATGGAACATTTAAGCTATGAAGAGAGGTTGGATAGGCTTGGGTTGTTTTCGCTAGAGCAGAGAAGACTGAGGGGTGACCTGATCGAGGTGTACAAGATTATGAGGGGCATGGACAGGGTGGATAGGGAGCAGCTGTTCCCCTTAGTTGAAGGGTCAATTACGAGGGGTCAGAAGTTTAAGCTGAGGGGCAGGTGGTCTAAGGGGGATTTGAGGAACAACTTTTTTACCCAGAGGGTGGTGACGGTCTGGAATGCCCTGCCTGGGAGGGTGGTAGAGGCAGGTTGCCTCACATCCTTTAAAAAGTACCTGGATGAGCACTTGGCACGTCATAACATTCAAGGCTGTGGGCCAAGTGCTGGCAAATGGGATTAGGTCGACAGGTCAGGTGTTTTAATGCATCGGTGCAGACTCGATGGGCCGAAGGGCCTCTTCTGCACTGTATTATTCAACACAGGCAACACAGGCACGATGGGTCAAATAGCCTCCTTCTATGCTGTGTAAGTCTATGATTCTCTGATGAAATCAGCTTTGACTGAGTCGAGGTCATGTGTTTTAATGCATTGGTGCAGACTCGATGGGCCGAAGGGCCTCTTCTGCACTGTGATTCAGTGATTCAGTTCCAAAACACTACCTACCTTGCTTGATGAGGTAACAGACAGGGTTCATGAGGGTAATGTGGTTGATGTGGTGTACATGCACTTCCAAAAGGCATTTGCTAAAATGCCACGTATCAGGCTTGATCGCAAAGTTAAAGCCCACAGAATAAAAAGGATAGTGGCAGCATGGATATGAAGTTAGCTGAATGACAGGAAACAGAGTAATGGTGAACAGTTGTTTTTTGGGCTGGAGGAAGGGCAAGAGTGGGGTTCCCCAAGGGTTGGTGTTAGGACCCCTGCTTTTCTTGATATATATTAATGATCTAGACTTGGATGTACAGGGCACAATTTCCAAATTTGTGAATGACACTAAATTTGGAAGTATTGTGAACTGCGAGGATGATATTGCTAAACTTCAAGAGGACATACTTCAAGAGGCTGGTGGAATGGGCGGACAAGTGTGAAGTGATTCATTTTGGTAGGAAGAATGAAGAATGAAGAGAGGCAATTTAAAATAAAGGGTACAATTCTAAAGGAGGAGCAGCGGGACCTGAGGGGTTATATATGCTTAAATCATTATGCATAGACCATTGAAGCACGGCAGATTGAGAAAGCGGTTGATAAAGCATATGGGATCCTGGGCTTTATAAATAGGGGCATTGAGTACAAAACCACGGAAGTCATGATAAACCTGTATAAAACACTGGTTCAGCCTCAACTAGAGTATTGTGTTCAGTCTGAGCACCACACTTTCGGAAGGATGTGAAGGCTGTAGAGAGGGTGCCAAAAATATTCATGAGAATGGTTCCAGGGATGAGATGACTTTAGTTGCGTGTATAGATTGGCAGAGCTGGGGCTGTACTCCTTGGAGAAGAGACGATTAAGAGGATATTTGATGGAGGTGATCAAAATCATGAGGGGTCTGGAAAGAGTAAATAGGAAGAAACTGTTCCTGTTGGCGGAAAGATCGAGAACCAGAGGACATCGATTTAAAACGATTGGCAAAAAAAAAATGGCCACATAAGGGAAAGCTTTTTTACACTGTGAGTGGTTAAGATCTAGAATGCACTGCTTGAGAGTCTGGTGGAAGTAGATTCGATTGTGGCTTTCAAAAGGGAAGAGAAAAAAATTACAGGGCTATGGGATAAAGGTGGGGAAGTGGAACAAGGTGAATTGCTCTTGCCACGAGCTGGTATGGACATAATAGGCTGAATGGCCTCCTTCTGTACTGAGATGAGGAGAAATTACTTCACTCAAAGGGTTGTAAATCTTTGGAATTCTCTACCCCAGAGGGTTGTGGATGCTCCATCGTTGAATACATTTACGGCTGGGATATACAGATTTTTGGTCTCTCAAGAAATCAAGGGGTATGGCGAGCGGGCGGGAAGATGGAGTTGAATCCTAAGATCAGCCATGATTGTTTTGAATGGCGGAGTCGGCTCAATAGGCCATGTGGTCTACTCCTGCTCCTATTTCTTGTGTTCTTGTGTAAATATTCCATGATTCTACATCAGCCTGTGTCCACAGTCCCACCAGGGTAGGGTACTCGGCGATGAATGTTGGGGCGGTCTTGGTGGTACATGGCTAGAAATGCAAGAGTTCATTGACCCTAAAGCAGAAAACATTTCAATAAAGATGTGTGACAGTACACCTAATCATTTGTCTCATCGGCAATAGAGGGTTTAACACCTCCTTCCTACCTTTTAGCCCTACATTCGTCACAAGGCTTAAAGAGCCATCGACCTGCTCAAACATTTCCTTTCATGCCCTTGTCTCCAGAAAAACCTTTGCTCTCTCCCATCCTGGTTGACCCACTGGTTTGGACCCCATCTTTGCACCTCAAGACCAAGGGAGCATGTGTCTCACAACTGGTTTATCTATCCATCATCAGATATGGCTGGACCACATCAAGCACTTTCAGGTTTCACTCTCCTCTGGCAGAGCTGCCCAATTTCAGAATCATCTTAGAATAAAAAGATAACCCCCAGTTTCTTCTCTATACTGCCAACAATCTCTTTCAACCCCACTCTGCTGTCCCCTCCATCCTCATCCACAAATCAAGTGCAAGAAACTCATGGACATCTTTGTCACCAAGATTGAGATTATCCATTCAACTGCTTCTCTCTTCCCTTTGCTCAACAAACCAAACTTTCCTCCAACACTTTCCCTACACTAGTCCTGATAACAAGATCTCCGATCCTCCCCCATGCCCTCTGCAAGTTCATCTTGTCAACAAGACCTACCACCTTCTTCCTTCATCCCATTCCCAACTCCCTTCCTGACCCACATGCTAGCTGGCATTGTAAGTAGTACCCTCTCCTCGGGTACAAGCCCCTCTCTTTCAAAACCTCCATCATCATCATCATCATCGTCCTCAAAAACCCCACCGTCGATCCCTCTGTCCTTGCAAACTACAGCCCCATCATCAACCATTCTTTAGACTCCAAAATCCTTGAAAGTGGTATCACTTCCATAGCTATACCCATCTTCCCTGCAACTCCATTTTAAAATCTCTCCAATAATGTTTACATCTCTGCCAAAGTACTGAAACGACCCCAACCAAAATCATAAATTATATCCACTTTGATTGCAAATGTGATGGATTAACTCTGCTCATAGTGCTTGACCTCTTCTGTAGTCTTCAACATGGTCGACCACACCACCCTCCTCCCAAACCTCTCCAGTTCATTGAGACTGCCCTGACTCAATCCCACTCTTACTTATCCGATAGTTGCCAGTGTATCCCTGGCAATGGCTTCTCTTACTACCCCTACACTATGACTTTCGATGTCTCGGTCATTGTACCTCCCTCCACCTCATCTAATCCTGCCTCTTGGTGACGTTATCCACAGACATGGGTCAGCTTCTGAATGAATGCTGGCAACACCCAGCTCTACCTCTCTATCTCTGATTCGTCAGACTGCTTCGACATTTAGTCTTTGGTGAGCTACTATTTCCTTCACTTAAACAATGGGATGACTAAAGGCATCACTTTCGGCTCCCACCACAAATTCTGTGCACTTGCTACCGATTTCATTTCTCTTCCTGGCCGCTGTTTCTGGCTGAACCAGATTATTTGCATCAACAAAGTACTATTTGACCCCAGAGCATTCAACAAACATGCACTCCATCACAAAGACTGACCATTTCCACCTCTGTAACATTATCTGCCTCTATCTCTACCTCACCTTATCCGCTGCTGAAGTACTCACCCATGACTTTAACACCTCTAGACTTGACTATTCCAATGCTCTTCTGGCTAGTCTCCCAACTTCCACGTTCTGTAAACTTCAGCTCATCCAAAACTCACTATCCTTGCTGACCTACATTGTCATCTGATTTCCGCTGTACTTCCAATTGCAAACTTTCATCCTTGTTTTTAAATTGCTTCATGGTCCTGCCCTTCCCCAAGTCTGTAACCTGCTTCAACCCTGAAACAATTGTTCTTTGAACTCTGGCCTGGCCTTGGCTTCAGCTGCTGAGGCCCCAGTCTCTGAAATTCCCTCCTTAAGCTTTTCTCCACCTTCCTTTCATCCTGTAGGACCCTCTTTAAAATGTACCTCTTTGGCCATGATTTGGGTCATCCTTCCAAAAACATCCTACTTTGGCGAGGTGCCATTTATTTTGATTTATGAAGTGCCTTAGGCCAGTCCTCCATGCTCAGAGCGTTATATAAATGCAAAGGGTCGCTGTGGCAAAATCTGAATTATTTTTCTTCATTGAAAGTAACACTCAAATTTCGTTTATACATCTCAAACTGCAGATGGCTTCATTGTGTTAATTATCAGGGGCTTTCAGTGACATAAAGGACAGGTTTATCCAATGGTGAAGACACAGAATCAATTTACTTTAAAACCTGTTTGGCTTGTGCATGCTAATTGTTTGCATTTCTCCAGACAGATATGCATTCTTTAATGACCTGAATCTTCCTGATTGAAATTATGCACAAAGTGTTGTTTTATTTATTTGGAAAATAATCTTCACAATCCTACGTTAGAAGAGTTGATTAAGAGGCATTGTTTTGACTTGTCCATTGATCTGAGGGTCCATAGAAGTCTTCTTAACATATAAACAAAGAAAACAGGAGCAGGTGTAGGCCATTCGGCCCTTCGAGCCTGCTCCACCATTCATTATGATCATGGCTGATCATCCAACTCAGTGGCCTGTTCCGGCTTTCACCCCATACCCTTTGATCCCTTTAGACCCAAGAGCAAAATCTAACTCCTTCTTGAAAACATTCAATTTTTTGGCCTCCACTGCTTTCTGTGGTAGCAAATTCCACAGGCTCACCACTCTTTGGGTGAAGAAATTTCTCATCTCAGACCTGAAAGGTTTACCCCATATTCTTAGACGATGACCCCTGGTTCTAGGCTCCCCCACAATCGGGAACATCTTTCCTGCATCTACCCTGTCAAGTCCTGTTAGAATTTTATAGGTTTCTATGAGATACCCCCTCACTCTTCTGAACTCCAGCGAATATAATCCTAACCAACTCAATCTCTCCTCCTACGTCAGTCCTGCCATCCCAGGAATCAGTCTGGTAAACCTTCGCTGCACTCCCTCTATAGCAAGAACATCCTTCCTCAGATAAGGGGTCCAAAACTACACACAGTATTCCATATGTGGCCTCACCAAGGCCCTGTATAATTGCAGCATGACATCCCTGCTCCTGTACTCGAATCCTCTCGCTATGAAGGCCAACATACCATATGCGTTTTTTACCGCCTGTTGCACCTGCATGCTTACCTTCAGCGACTGGTGTACGAGAACACCCAGGTCTCGTTGCATATTCCCCACTCTCAGTTTATAGCCCTTCAGATAATAATCTGCCTTCCTATTTTTGATACCAAAGTGGATAACCTCACATTTATCCACATTATACTGCATCTGCCATGCATTTGCCCACTCACTCAACTTGTCCAAATCACCCTGAAGCCTCTCTGCATCCTCCTCACAACTCACCCTCCCACCCAGTTTTGTGTCATCTGCAAATTTGGGGATATTACATTTAGTTCCCTCATCTAAATCATTAATGTACATTGTGAATAGCTGGGGTCCTAGCACCAATCCCTGCGGTACCACACTAGTCACTGCCTGTCATTCGGAAAAAGACACATTTATTCCTACTCTTTGTTTCCTGTCTGCCAACCAATTTTCTATCCATCGCAATACATTACCCCCAATCCCATGCGCTGTAATTTTACATGCTAATCTCTTATGTGGGACTTTGTCCAAAGCCTTCTGAAAGTCCAAATAAATGACATCCACTGGCTCCCCCTCATCAACACATTAGTTACATCCTCGAAGATTCTAGTAGACTTGTCAAGCACGATTTCCCTTTCGTAAATCCATGCTGACTCTGGCCGATTCTACCACTGTTCTCCAAGTGCTCTGCTATAAAATCTTGGATAATGGACTCTAGAATTTTCCCCACTACCGACATCAGGCTGACTGGCCTATGATTCCCTGTTTTAGAACATAGAACAGTACAGCACAGTACAGGCCCTTCGGCCCACGATGTTGTGCCGAACCTTTAACCTACTCGAAGATCAAACTAACTACCTACCCTTCATTCTACTATCATCCATGTACCTATCCAAGAGTCGCTTAAATGCCCCTAATATATCTGCTTCTACTACCACCGCTGGCAGCGCATTCCACGCACCCACCACTCTCTGTGTAAAGAACCTACCTCTGACATCTCCCCGAAACCTTCCTCCAATCACCCTAAAATTATGCCCCCTGGTGATGGCCCTTTCCACCCTGGGAAAAAGTCTCTGTCTATCCACTCCATCTATGCCTCTCATCATCTTGTACCCCTCTATCAAGTCACCTCTCATCCTTCTTCACTCCAATGAGAAAAGCCCTAGCTCCCTCAATCTTTCTTCGTAGTACATGCCCTCCAGTCCAGGCAGCATCCTAATAAATCTCCTCTGCACCCTCTCTAAAGCTTCCACATCCTTCCTATAATGAGGCGACCAGAACTGAACACAATATTCCAAGTGTGGTCGAACCAGGGCCTTATAGAGCTGTAGCATAACCTCGTGGCTCTTAAACTCAATCCCCCTGTTAATGAAAGCCAACACACCATACGCCTTCTTAACAACCCTATCAACTTGGGTGGCAACTTTGAGCGATCTATGGACATGGACCCCAAGATCCCTTTGTTCCTCCACACTGCCAAGAATCCTGTCTTTAAGCCTGTATTCCGCATTCAAATTCGACTTTTCAAAATGAATCACTTTGCACTTTTCCAGGTTGAACTCCATCTGCCACTTCTCAGCCCAGCTCTGCATCCTGTCAATGTCCCGTTGCAACCTACAACAGCCTTCCACACTATCCACAACTCCAGCAACCTTCGTGTCATCGGCAAACTTGCTAACCCAGCCTTCCACTTCCTCATCCAAGTCATTTTTAAAAATCACAAAGAGATTTGTCCCAGAACAGATCCTTGTGGAACACCACTGGTCACTGAGCTCCATGCTGAATACTTTCCATCTACTACCACCCTCTGACTTCTATGGGCCAGCCAATTCTGTATCCAGACAGCCAACTTTCCCTGTATCCCATGCCTCCTTACTTTCTGAATGAGCCTACCATGGGGAACCTTATCAAACGCCTTGCTAAAATCCATATACACCACATCCACTGCTCTTCGTTCATCAATGTGTTTTGTCACATCTTCAAAGAATTCAATAAGGCTTGTGAGGCATGACCTGCCCCTCACAAAGCCATGCTGACTGTCTCTAATCAAACCATGCTTTTCCAAGTAATCATAAATCCTGTCTCAGAATCCTCTCCAATAATTTGCCCACTACCGACGTAAGACTGACTGGTCTATAATTCCCAGGGTTATCCCTATTCCCTTTCTTGAACAAGGGAACAACATTTGCCACCCTCCAATCATCTGGTACTACTCCAGTGGACAGTGAAGAAGCAAAGATCATCGCCAAAGGCGCGGCAATCTCTTCCCTCGCTTCCCGTAATATCTACCTCCCTTTTTAAATAGTGGGGTTACATTAGTTACCCTCCAATCTGTAGGAACTGTTCCAGAGTCTATAGAATTGGAAGATGACCACCAATGCATCCACTATTTCTAGGGCCACTTCCTTTAGTACTCTGGGATGTAAATTATCATGCCCTCGGGATTTATCAGCCTTCAATCCCATCAATTTCCCCAACACCATTTCTCGACTAATACTGATTTCCTTCAGTTCCTCCTTCTCACTAAACCCTGTGGTTAAAGTACTCCTGGGTCCGATTTTGAAACAGGCTCTGAGCCAGATTTAATGGTGGACCTAATTGAAACTGTCAGAGCATAATGACCTGCACCTCGTAAGTGATTTAATTCCTTGCAAATTTCATGTGGTGAAAGAGCCACAATATTGAAAAACAATTATTTCTCCCTATTCTCTTGTCGACCATTCATCAGAGTTAAAGTTAAGTCAAGTCAAACTCTACTAGTCAAATAAAGCTCACTGCAAACATTTTCTAGGTTTTCTACTGAGCAGGTCCTTCATATTTTGTATTAAATGTACATATATCTAATTATTTATCTCATCTCTCAAATTGCTTAGAACACTCTGTGTACAATGAATTAGTTACCACATTATAAGATGAATGTTGCTCCATCGGCATATGTGGCAGCCATTTTGCACAACACAGACTCCCACAAACAGCAACGCAGTGAATACCGACAATGCATTTTGGTGTTGCTAGTTGGGAGAGGAATGTTGGGTAAAACTTGAAAGGACCACTATGAATACGGCACAGGAGCTTTAAAATCTAACAGAACAGGACTTAAACATTCTATCTGAAGAGTAGTGTCTCCAAAAATGCAGTACTCCTTCAGTACTGCACTGGACGATCAGCCTGGATTACATGCCAACAGAAGGGCATGAACCCACAACCTCATGACTCAGGCAAAAAGTGCTAACAATTTAGCTTACCTAACACTCAAATAGATGGAAGGTTCAAAAATGAGAATTAAAAAATTACAATCCATTACACAGCACTTCTTTAGATTTTAAATATTCCAAGTGTTGTTGGACAATTCGGCATCTGCAGTTGGGGCCACTGTAATCAGGCAATTTTCACCAAGCTAAGAATTTTCAGCATGCCCTCAATGCAACTGCAAAATTTTGCAGGGTTGTATGGAAAGAGAAGGGGTGTGGACCTAATTAGATAGCTCTGCCAAAGAGCTGGCACAGACACAATGGGACGAATATTCTCCTTCTGTGCCTTCTTATTCTACGGTTGATTCAAATGAAGATTGTGAGGCCGTTTAATTTTGCAGCTTGCCATGAATAACGAAGGTGAAACAGTTAAACTGGTTTAATTTTCACTGTAAAAGGTCAGGTGATAAAGGTAAAGCCAGGGAAACATTACCCAGCTTACTGTATTCTACACCTTTTACTTGTAAAGTAGAGCGGCATGCAAGAAGTGTTGCTGCCTAATTAACTGAAAATATTTTTGTCGTAAGCGGTTGCTCAGTTTCAGTTGTTTGTGTGTGTTTGTTAGAAAGAAAATTTCACAATTCAGACTGCTTCTCCCTCACTGTATACCAACCTCGAGCATCCAAACAAGCACTTAAAATAATTCTGGAGCTACTCAGGAGGTTTTGGGGGGGGCGGAATGAAGTATCGCCATGGGTGGCGGGGTGGCGGGGGGGGGGGGGGTGGGGGGGGCGGGGAGCGGGGGTCCGGAGGGTCCGTTATGAAGCGATCCTCCCAGGGACGGGATAGGCTGACGAAAGCCTTCCCACCCAGAGGCCAATTGAAGCCCTTAAGTGGCCTACTAACAGCCAATGGTTCAATGAAGAGTGCAGGAGGGCATGCCAGGAGCAGCACAGGTATACCTAAAAATGAGCTGTCAGCATGGTAAAGCTACAACACAGACTACTTGCATGCCAAACAGTGGAAGCAGCATGCAATAGACAGGGTTAAGTGATCCCACAACAAACTGATCAGATAGAGCTGTGCAGTCCTGCCACATCCAGTTGTGAATGGTGATGGACAATTAAACAACAGACAGGAGGAGGAGGCTCCACAAACATTCCCATCCTCAATGATGAGGAAGCCCAGCACATCAGTGCAAAAGACAAAGCTGAAGCATTGGCAACTATCTTCAGCCACAAGTGCCGAGTGGATGATCCATCTCGGCATCCTCCTGAGGGCCCCAGCATCACAGATGCCAGTCTTCAGCCAATCCGATTCACTCCACATGATGTCAAGAAATGGCTGAAGGCACTGGATACAGCAAAGGCTACAGGCCCTGACAACATTCCGACAATAGTACTGAAGACTTGTGCTCCAGAACTAGCCGCGTCCTAGGCAAGCTGTTCCAGTACAGCTACAATACTGGCATCTACCCGGCAATGTGGAATATTGACCAGGTATGCAGGACAGATCTAAACCAGCCAATTACCACCATATCAGTAGACTCCCGATCATCAGCAGAGTGATGCAAAGGATTGTCGACAGTGTTATCAAGCGGCATTTGCTAAGCACTAACCTGCTCACTGACACTCAGTTTGGGTTCTGCCAGGATCACTCAGCTCTTGACTTCATTACAGCCTTGGTCCAAACATGGACAGAAGAGCTGAACTCAAGAGATGAGCTGAGAGTGACTGCCCTTGACATCAAGGCAGCATTTGATCGAATATGGCATCAAAGAGCCCTAACAAAACTGGGGTCAATGGGAATCAGGGGGTAAACACTCCGCTGGTTGGAGTCATACCTAGCACAAAGGAAGATGTTTGTGGTTGTTGGAGGTCAACCATCTCAGCCCCTGGATATCACTGCAGGAGTTCCTCAGGAGATTGTCTTAGGCCCAACCATCTTCAGCTGCTTCATCAATGACCTTCTTTCAATCATAAGGTCAGAAGTGGGGATGTTCGCTGATAATTGCACAATGTTCAGCACCATTTGCAACTCCTCAGATACTGAAGCAGCTTGTGTCCAGATGCAGCAAGACCTGGACAACATCCAGGCTCGGGCTGATAAGTGGCAAGTAATATTCACGCCACACAAGTGCCAGGCAATAACCATCTCAAACAAGAGAGAATCTAACTATCTCGCCATGACATTCAGTGGCATTACCATCGCTGAATCCCCCACTATCAACATACTGGGGGTCACCATTGACCAGAAACTGAACTGGACCAGCCACATAAATGCTGTGGCTACAACAGCTGGTCAGAGGCTGGGAATCCTGCGGCGACTTACTCACCTCCTGTCTCCTCAATGCTGTCCAACATCTACAAGGCACAAGTCAGGAGTGTGGCTGCAGAAATGTTGTGGCAAATGGAGGACCAAAAGCTAGACAGTTGGGATTAGTTTTTTTTAGAGATGGATACATAAGGAGGTAGGTTTGGGGCGAGGAAGAGAGATGTGGGTAGTGAGTGATACAAAGAAGTGATCAGAGATGGCCTTATCTGTGAGTGATACAATGGGACTAGCAAGACCACATGAGATGGCAAGGTCAAGGGGGTGGCCATGAATATGAGTTGGGGAGTCAGGTGGCAGAATAAGTTGCAGGGAGGGCACAAAGCAGCTGCAAAGGAATGTTGGCAGGTTGACTGAATTGGCAAGAACATGGAAAATGAAGTATAATGTGTGGAAGTGCACAGAATTTCTATTTGTGTTGGAAAAATGGAATAGCAGAGTATTTTCTAAGTAGTAAGAGACTGGGAAATATTGGTATTCAGGGGCACCCGAGAATCCTTGTAAACAAATCAGAGAAAGTTAACATACAGGTACAGCAAACAATTAGGAATTAGGGTCCGTTCCCTCCCACAGCACCTTCCCCTGCAATCGCAGGAGGTGTAATACATGCCCATTTACCTCCTCTCTCCTCACTATCCCAGGCCCCAAACACTCCTTTCAGGTGAAGCAGCGATTTACTTGTAATTCTTTCAATGTAGTATACTGTATTCGCTGCTCACAATGTGCTCTCCTCTACATTGGGAAGACCAAACGCAGGCTGGGTTACTGCTTTGCGGAACACATCCGCTCAGTCCGAAAGCAAGACCCCGAGCTTCCGGTTGCTTGCCATTTCAACTCTCCCCCCTGCTCTCATGCTCACATCTCTGTCCTGGGATTGCTGCAGTGTTCCAGTGAACATCAATGCAAGCTCGAGGAACAGCATCTCATTTACCGATTAGGCACACTACAGCCTGTCGGACTGAACATTGAGTTCAATAATTTCAGAGCATGATGGGGCCCCCGTTTTACTTTTTTTATTTTTGTTATTCTTTTTTATATTTTTTTGTGTGTTTATTTTATTTTCTTTTATCTTAGTTTGTTCAGTTTGCCGACCCACTTTTTTTTCATGTTTGTACTTGTGGCTGTTCAGTTTTCAGTCCATTAACACCCTTTCTGTACTAATGCTTTGTCTTTCAACACGCTATTAACATATTGTTTGCCTTTGCTGCATGATCTTCTGGTCAGTTACTCTGTGACCTTGTCCAATCTACACTTCACCTTTGTTATCTCTTGTCCCACCCCCGCTTTACTTGCTTAAAACCTTTCATTTTTCTAATACTTGCTAGTTCTGAAGAAGGGTCACTGACCTGAAACGTTAACTCTGCTTCTCTCACCACAGATGCTGCCAGACCTGCTGAGTATTTCCAGCATTTCTTGTTTTTATTTCAGATTTCCAGCATCTGCGGTATTTTGCTTTTATTTTAGGAAAGCAAATGTTTTGTTAGCTTTTATTGTCAAGGAATTGAAGTAGAAGAGTAAATAAGTCTTACTATAATTAGGGCCTTGGTGAGACCACACCTGTAGTACTGTGTACAGTTTTAGTCTTCTTAGCTAAGGAAAGATGTACATGCCTTAGAAAAAGTGTAACAAGGTTCACTAGACTGATTCCTGGGGTGAGAGGATGTCCTACAAAGGGAGACTGAGTAGACTAGGCCTAAATTCCCGAGATGTTCGATGGATGAGAGGTGATCAAATTGAAAAATTCTTAAGTGGCTTGGGAAGGCAGATGCTGAGATGTTTCCCCTGTCTGAGGAGTCCAGAACCAAGGGTCACAATCTCAGAATAAGGGGTCTGCCATCAGGACTGAGATGAGGAGAAATTTCTTCACTCAAAAGGGTTGTGAATCTTTGGAATTCTCTTTCCTAGAGAGCTGTGGATGCTCATTCATCGAATATATTCAATACAGATAGCTTTTTGCATTCTAAAGGGAATTAAGAGATATGGGGATGGTGCAAGAAGGTGGAGTTGAGAGTGAAGATCAGCCATAATCTTATTGAAATGCAAAGCAAGTTCAAAGGGACAAATGGCCTACTGCTGCTCCATTTTAACATGCAGATGCAGCAGGCTATTAGGAAGGCAAATGGCACATTGGCCTATATTGCAAAGGGATTGGAGTACAGGAATAAAGAAGTCTTGCTAAAATTGTACAGGGCTTTGGTGAGACCGCACCTGGAATACTGTGTGCAGTTTTGGTCTCCACATTTAAGAAAGGATATACTTGCACTGGAGGCAGTGCAGCGAAGATTTACTAAATTGGTCCCTAGGATGAGGGGGTTGTCCTATGAGGAGAGGCTAAGTAAATTGGGCCTATATTCTCTGGCGTTTAGAAGAATGAGAGATGATCTAATTGAGACATTCGAGATTCTGAAAGGGCTTGATAGGGTAGAAGCTGAGAGATTGTTTCCAATGGTCAGGGAATCTAGAACGCGGGGGCATAGTTTCAGGATAAGGGGTCAATCATTCAAGACTGAGATGAGAAATTACTACACTAAAAGGGTTATGAATCTTTGGAATTCCCTGCCCCAGAGGGTTGTGGATGCTCCGTCATTGAATACATTTAAGGCTGAGATAGATAGATTTTTGGTCTTGCAGGGAATCTAGGAAAATGGGGAGCATGCAGGAAAGTGGAATTGAAGCCCAAGATCAGCCATGATTGTATTGAATGGTGGAGCAGGCTCGATGGGCCATATGGTCTACTTCTGCTCCTATTTCATGTGTTCTTGTGTTTCTTATATTCTTATGTTCTATGTTGACAGGGCTTCATTGCATTGCACTTGTGTAACAGAACTAGCCACACCTCCAGCTAAGCTGCTCCAGTACAGTCAAATCACTCACATCTAACTAACAAAGTGAAAAATTGCCCTGGTAGGTCCTGTCGACATAAAAGGACAAATCCAATCTGGCCAATTACCACCTCATCAACCAATCCTCAATCATCAGCAGAATGATAGAAGGGGGTCATTGACAAAGCTATGATGCAGTACTTACTCACCAATAACTTGCTCATCAATGCTCAATTAGGGTTCTGCCAGGACCACTTGACTCCAGCCCTCATTACAGCCTTGACCAAAACATGGAGAAAAGAACTAAAATCTAGAGATGAGGGTCAAAGTGACTGCCCTTGACATCAAAGCAGCATTTGGCTGAATGTGGCATCAAGGAGCACGAGTAATAATGAAATCAAAAGGAAATCAGGGGGAAACTCTCCACTGGTTAGAGTCAACCTAGCCTAAAGGGAGTTGGTTGTGGTCAATCTCTCAGCCCCAGGACATCACTACAGAGAAGTGTCCTAGGCCCAAACAGCTTCAGCTGCTTCTTCATTAACCTTCCTTCCGTCATAAGGTCAGAAGTGGGGATGTTTGCTTATGATGGCACAGTGTTCAGTTCCATTGCCAATTCCTCAGATAATGAATCCAACTGTATGCTGACATGCAGCGAGACTGGGACAACATTCAGGCTTAGACTGAAAAGTGAAAAGTAACATATGTGCCACAAAAGTGCCAGGCAATGACTATCTCCAACAAGAGAGAATCTAACCATCTACCCTTGCTATTCAATTGCATTATCATCAAATCCCCCACCATTAACATCCTGAAAGTCACCACTGACCTAAAACTTAACTGGACTAACCATATAAATACTGTGGCTACAACAGCAGATCCGAAACTGGATAACCAGCACCTCTTCACATCCCCAAGCTTTTCCATCATCTACAAGGCACAAGTCAGGAGTGTGATGAAATACTTTCCGCTTGCCTGGATGAGTGCAGATCCAACAACACTCAAGAAGCTCGACACCATGCCAGACAAAGCAGCCCAATTGATTGACAGCCTATCCACCACCTTAAACATTCACTCCTTCCACCACTAGCACACCATGGCTGTAGTGTGTACCATCTACTAGATGCACAGGTCCACCAAGGATTCTTCAACAATACCTCCTAAACCAACAAACTCTACTACCTAGCAGGACAAGGGCAGCAACAGCATGAGAACACCACCTCCAAATTCCCCTGCAAATCACAAAACATCCTGACTTGGAAATATATCACCATTCCTTTACTGTCGTTGGGTCAAGGAGCTTACAGGGTATGAAAGGGCAGAAAAGGAAAGCGGATGTCAGTCACAGAGAATTCAATACGACAGAAAGTCTAGAGGAGTATAGAAATTGCAGGGGTGAAATCAAAAAGGAAATTAGGCAAGCAAAGAGAGGGTATGGAAGAGTATTAGCAAGTAAAATCGAGGAGAACCTAAATATGTTTTATCAATACATTAACAGTAAGAGGATAACTAAGGAAAGAGTAGGGCCCATGAAAGACCAAAAAGGTAACCTATGCATGGAGCTGGAAGATGTACGTATGCTCCTTAATGAGGGGGGCAATGCAGACATTGTAGTTGAGGAGGAGTGTGAAGTATTGGATGTGATAAACATAGACAGAGAGGAAGTATTAAGGGGACTAGCATCCTTGATAGTGGATAAAATCACTAGGGCTGGAGGAAATGTACCCCAGGCTGCTAAAAGAAGCCGGAGAGGAAATAGTGGAAGGTCTGACCATCATTTTCCAATCCTCACTGGATACAGGTTGGTGCTGGAGGATTGGAGGTCTGTTGACACTTTGTTTAAAAAGGGGGTGAGAGATAGACCGAATACTTAACAGACCGTACAGTCTAACCTCAGTAGTGGGAACATTTTTGGAATCAATTTTGAGAGACTGGATAAACTGTCACTTAGAAAGGCATGGATTAATCAAGGAAAGTCAGCATGGATTTGTTAAGGGAAGGTCATGTCTGAATAACTTGATTGAATTTTTTAAGGAAAAAACAAGGAGGATTCATGAGGGTAGTGCAGTTGATGTGGTCTACATGGATTTGCGCAAGGCTTTCGACAAGGTTCCGCATGGCAGACTGGTTAAAAACAAAAACACATGGGATCCAGGGGAATGTAGCAAGGTGGATACAAAATTAGCTCAGTAGCAGGAAACAAAGGGTAATTGGTGATGGGTTTTTGCGACTGGAAGGCAGTTTCCAGTGGGATTCTGCAGGAATAAGTACTAGGTCCCCTGCTTTTTGTGGTATATATTAACGATTTGGACATAAATGTAGCGTAATGATTAAGAAGTTTGCAGACAACACAAAAATTAGCCGCGTGGTTGATAGTGAGGAGGATAGCTGTCGACTGCAGGAAGATATCAATGGACTGGTCATGTGGGCAGCAAAGTGGCAAAGGGAATTCAACTCAGAAGTGTGAGGTGTTGCATTTTGGGAGGTCAAACAAGGCAAAGGAATACACCATTAATGGGAAGATACTGAGAAGAATCGAGGAGGTGAGGGACCTTGGAGTGTATGTCCACAGATACCTGAATGTAGCGGGACAGATTGATAAGGTGGTTGTGAAGGCATATGGAATGATTTTCTTTATTAGCTGCAGCATAGAATATAAGAGCAGGGAAGTTATGCTGGAGCTGTATAAAACATTTGTTAGGCTGCAACTTCAGTACTGTGCGCAGTTCTGGTCACCTCATTACAGAAAGGATGTAATTGCACGAGAGAGGATAAAAGGAGATTTACGAGGATGTTGTCAGGACTGGAAAAATGCAGCTATGAGGAAAGATTGGATAGACTAGGTTTGTTCTCCTTGGAACAGAGGAGCTGAGGAGAGATTTGATTGAGATGCACAAAATTGTAAGGGGCCTGAATAGGGTGGAGATGAAGGGCCTATTTACCTTAGTAGAGAGATCAATGACTAGGGGGGGCATAGATTTAAAGTGATTGGTAGAAGGATTAGAGGGGAGATAACGAAAACAATTTTCACCCAGAGGGTGATGGGGGTCTGGAATTCACTGCCTGGAAGGGTGTTAGAGGTAGAAAACCTCATCTCATATAATAAGAGTCTGGATGTGCAACTAAAGTGTCGTAACCTGCAGGGCTACAGACCAAATGCTGGGAAGTGGAATTAGGCTGGATGGCTCTTTTCTTTTCGGCCGTGCAGACACGATGGGCCAAATGGCCTCATTCTGTGCCGTAAACTTTCTATGAAAATCCCTCCCTTCCTCATAGCACTGTGGGAGTACCTTCACCACACAGACTGTTGCATTTCAAGAGGTGGCTCACCACCACCTTCCCAAGGGCAATTAGGGATGGGAAATAAAAATGCTGGCCTAGCCAGTGATGCCCACATCCCTTGCATGAATAAATAAAACTATCATCCTGCTGCCACCTCAGGAATGAAATGAGGGATAATCCTACACTACCAATGGGACGTTTAGCAGGGTTACAATGCTGTAGCACTATCAACACTATCAGAGGTTCCGTCTTTCAGTTAAGATGTTAAACTGAAGCGCCGTCTGCCCTCAAGTGGATGTAAAAGATCCCCTAACACTATTTTGAAGACAAGGTGATTTGACCAATATTTATTCCTAAATCAACATCGCTAAAACATATGATCTGATCATTCTCACATTGATGTTTGTGAGACTTTTCTGTGCGAAAATTGGTTGTTGCATTACCTAAAGACCAACAGTGACTACACTTCAACAGTAATTCATTGGCTGTGAAGTGCTTTGGGACATCCTGAAGTCATGAAAGGAGCCAAATAAATGTAAATCTTCCTTTCTTTGATTTCCCAGCCAATGGACCAAATGGCCCTCCTCATCTGTACCTATCTTGTGAGCCACCCTGCGACAGTCATTCAAGAATGGTAGGGTTTCAGGACCAGATGTCAAATCCAGCCTCCCTGAATGGGTAGATGTTTAGGATAGGCTGAGGATGAGAGGGGAGTAAAATAATAATGTTTTAAATATATATTTTTAACAATTGCGTCATGTTCCCTTAGATAAATAAAAGGAAATGCGCAGACCAGTCACAGTAAAATCCTTACAGTAGCTGCTGTTCTGAAAGTACTTCCATTTTTAAAAAATAGTGTGAGGGCTCATGTTTTAAAATTGTGGAACTGGATTCCTTTGTAGGACTGAAGTGATTCCATAGATGGTGGACTTTGATTTTTTTTTAAAAAGTCACTGAAAGGATTTTGTTTAAAAACACTTACTGTAAGTCATACGTCTTCAGTTAAGTGAACAGCAGCTGCCTTCTGACTATGGGAGTTGTTTACAGAGAAGTGACATGTCAAGATTTACGTTAGTCAAGAATTGATTTTATTTTGGCTTGTTTTGAATCAGTTGGGGACCAGCATGCTAAAAGACAAGACCAGTTCAGCCTTTCTCCACCTCTCTGAGAAATCCTGAGAATCCAATGTGTGATAGCTGAAACCCTGATGCCACATTTCTCCTGGAAAGCCTGCCAGACTAATCCTCGACATCGTCCGTAGAGAACTGCTCCAAAAAGATCCCAGTGACAGCTGTCTACGCGTATTTGGGACATCAGTTATGGGACAACTGATATCATTCCAAATCTTATCCTTTTCCTCCAAGAATATTTGACCAAAGTGTATTTTCTGTCTTTTTTTGTAATAAAAAATCTCTGCAGAGAAAACGTCTTTGTTTGTGTGTGGGTGGGTGTTGGGCCAAGTTAGAAGGGAACTTTTATATTTCAATCTGTGTTTTAATGCTTTGCATTAAATACATCTTGTTTTATAATAAATTGATAATTTTGTTGTTTATTAAAGAAACCTGATTGGTGAATTTTATTCTGAAATAAAAATAGAGCATATAATTAGCCGTATCGGTAACTGGGTAAATATTTAAATATATATTGTGACCTGTGGAGAACTGGAACTAGAGAAAGATAGTGCTAACTGCATCTTTTCATTCCATTCATTTTTACGTTATAACTAATCTCATATATATTCCGTGATGGTCTGTCCCATCAAGCTGCATTTGTAAATGAAATACTGTTTTCAATAAGCACACACAGGTTCAGTGAGACAGTAGAGCCTAGTTTTTTTGTGAAATCATTCAGTTAATTCATGATCTAAAGTTTTCTAAGTCCTATTACCTGTAGAATTGGCTCACCAAGTGATTTTACTTAATGATCAATATTTAATTCCAGCAATAAAAAGGCACAAACTTCAGAATAGCCTGGAATGAAGACTGTGGTTTATGGATACCAAGGGAGATCAAAAATACTCTGGTTTTAATTATATGAAAGTGGAAACACTCACAACTTGCAGAAAAATACTATATGAAAAGAAGATCAGTAAATAGGCATTTACAATCAATATTTTGTAAACTATGTCAAGGTAAAATATCTGATTGGTGCTATACTGTAATGTACGATGATCTGTATCTTCTTGTATAAGATGGTGGATTTTTCTCCCCGATTCAGATGAAAAAACTCTCTCTTTAAAAGGTCTTTTTTTTGCCACTTCTGCTTGCTTGATCCAAGAATTGCCTTAATTGTGTCCTGAAAATATAAGTCAGCAGGCAAGCTAAATGCCAGGAAAAGAAAGAGCTAAGGCTAATTTAACCACAAAGACATAGACAAACAAAACATTCCTTACCAGGGTACAGAAGCAAGCTTTCAAGATAAGGGGCCACAAGTTGGCTCGTTAAGGTGCACACAATTATGTCCTGCCTTGCTGAATCTGTGTTAGTTCCTTTGTTCGCAAAGTCTGACATGCCAGTATTTTATTTATTTGAACATCATTAGCGATACCAATAGGGCTTGTACGAGATGGTTGACACCAGAAGAGCTGAACTCTGTTAACACATATGTCACTCAGATTGCTCAATAGGATTGAGGAGGTTGCTTTGGAACTAAAGAACTGACACTAAAATTTAGTTCTTGATCATGATCCTCTTAGTAGTACTTTGTTTAATGTGTTCAGAAAACAGAAGGGTACATCTGTACAATTGAAAAATGTATCTCTGAGGGAGATAAGAGTCAAAGAGGTGAGGGGATAGTCAGACTTGGGGAGAGAAAGAGGAAGGGAAAAGATAGAGAAAGAAAGAGAAAGACAAACAGAGGCAGAGAGGGAGGGTGACAGAGAAATGGACAGAGAGAAATGGAGAGAGGGGGAGAGAGATAGAAGGTGACTGAAGTTAACATTCATATGATTATATCAGTCAGATATAGGCAGTTATGTGTCTCACTTAGATGTAGAGATTTCCCTGAGATCGAGGGAGATGAGACATAAACCAGATAGTCCAGATACACCTATCAGAGCAAAAGGCAAATCTACCCAGAAGCAGCCAATCCAGAAGGAATGACAGGCAGAGATTCATCACTTAAATGTCTCAAGGCTAACACAATCCTCATAGTATAAGCCAAGACAACCAGTTTATCCATGCCAACTCATAAGACCGAGGAGGGACAAGTTCTGTAAATATTGCTAACTACAAGCATATAGACATTATTCAATAGTTGGCGGCACAGTGGCGCAGTGGTTAGCACTGCAGCCTCACAGCTCCAGCGACCCGGGTTCGATTCCGGGTACTGCCTGTGTGCAGTTTGCAAGTTCTCCCTGTGTCTGCGTGGGTTTTCTCCGGGTGCTCCGGTTTCCTCCCACAAGCCAAAAGACTTGCAGGTTGGTAGGTAAATTGGCCATTATAAATTGCCCCTAGTATAGGTAGGTGGTAGGGAAATATAGGGACAGGTGGGAATGTGGTAGGAATATGGGATTAGTGTAGGATTAGTATAAATGGGTGGTTGATGGTCAGCACAGACTCGGTGGGCCGAAGGGCCTGTTTCAGTGCTGTATCTCTAAAACTAAAACTAAACTAATGTTGTCAACTTGTCACCAAAGACCTTGGAAGAGAAACAGGCAGCCAGAGCGACCGTCCCATGGGTCCCATGCATCTTGGACCTGTGGATGGCTATTTAGGCCAGGATCCTACAACTTGCCAGCTCTCCCCCATACTGGGTGGCCAAAGATCGGCAGCATAGGATTGAAATGGGGGCCAAGAGTTAAGGAGCATCCCTTGAAATAAAATATGGGCTCCACTTCACAATCCATTTAAATATGGAACACAGTTTCCCCTCAGGCTTCAGATGCCAGTATAGTGGATTGGTGCTATGTATGCTCCAACCAATGCTTTCCATCTTAAGTCCTCAATGGTGCAAGGAAGGATCCCAGAATATAGCACCTTCCACTGTGGGCCCCGACCAGAGAGCAAGGCGGCAAACCAAGCGTGTCAGATGGAAGGCAAGAGTGGAAACTGAGAGTGTGCCTTGTACAGGAGATTCAGCTGTGCAGAACGGAATGGCACAAAGGCAATTTTTTAAAGAGATGATTCGAGTTGTGAGGTGAGGATTCCCAAGCAAAGTTTCAGATGCATCTGTTCTTTGGCACTTCATCAATAATTTGGACTGGCCACAAGAAGGGGCCAATTAGGCGAACTCTCCCTTTCTGCTCCCATAGGGAAGGTCCTGACCTCCTAGAAGCGAGAGTCTAGAAATTGGGACACTTTTTTTCGTAGAATTGAATAAAATGTACAGCACAAAACAGGCCATTGAGTCCAAACAGTGTTTATGCTCCACACAAGCCTCCTCCCACCCTACTTCACCTAACCCTAACAACTTTCTCCCTCATGTGTTTATCTAGCTTCTCCTTAAATGCATCCATGCTATTCACTTCAACTGCTCCATGTGGTAGCATGTTCCACAATCTAACCACTTTCTGGGTAAAGAAGTTTCTTCTAAATTCCCTACTGGATCTTTTTAGTGGCTATTTTATATTTATGGCCCTAATTTTGGTCTCCCCCACAAATGGATGCAACTTCTCTACATCTACCCAATGACACCCTTTCATAATCTTAACGACTTCTATCAGGTCATCCCTCAGCCTTCCCTTTTCAAGATGAGAGCCCCAGCCTGTTCAGTCTTTCCTGACAGATATAACCTCAGTTCTGGTGTCATCCTTGTAAATCTTTTTTGCATCTTTTCCAATGCCTCTGCATCGTTCTTATAACAGGGAGGCCAAAACTGCCTTCTTAGTCCCATGAGACATGGATTCATGTTCCAGTGGTGCTGTTGCAGTCTGTTAAAGGTTAGAAAGCTAAGGAGACTATTTTTATCACATCAACGGATCTTGAGGTTTCCCTTGCCATTTATTTGTGCCGATTTTCTGTCTTTTGAAATACTTCAACCTCAGCAGCAACTTTGACAATTTGTTTTCATGAAAGGCATCCTTTATTTTTAATCTCTCTTACTGCATTACACTTGTTGTTTCATTTGCAAAAAAAATAAGTACTATCGTAATGCATATAGCTGCTGCTGGTTATGGGAATCTTTTCTCCTCAGAGAGGTGCTGGGCTGCTTCAGTCACTGCAACATTCAGCATCACCTTGCTGTCATAACTCAGCCAAAATTGCTGCCAAATTAGCAACAGCAGCAAGTCTATGTTGCAGCAGGTGCAATCAGCTTTCTCAATACCCTCCGAAGAAGGGTCACTGACCCGAAACGTTAACTCTGCTTCTCTTTCCACAGATGCTGCCAGACCTGCTGAGTGGTTCCAGCGTTTCTTGTTTTTATTTCAGATTTCCAGCATCTGCAGTATTTTTCTTTTATTCTCAATACCTTAGTTTTTCTTGGAACGCAAGCAAAGAATATTACAGGCAGTATCAGTTATGGTATCACCTTGCTGCCCATTGCCTCATCGTTTACTCACATACAACAAAGTCAATGCCCTTCTTGCCTTTAGAATATGTTATCCATTCCCATTTTCTGACTCCTTGGACAAAATGATACTTTAAAATCAATGACTGGTGAACTATACACAGACAACAGCAGATATTTACCAGCTATAACTTGTATCTATTTTAACTGTGGCACATATCTGATAATTGCACAGTGTGCAACCATCAGTGAACATCCCCACTTCTGGCCTTAGGTTGGAGGAAAGGTCATTGATGAAGCAGCTGAAATGGTTGAGCCGAGGACATTCCCCTGAGGAACTCCTGCAGCGATGTCCTGGGGCTGAGATGATTGGTCTCCAATAACCACAGCTATCTTCCTTTGTGCTAGGTACGACTCCAGTCAGTGAGAGTTTTCTTTCTGATTTCCATTGACTGGGGCTCCCTGATGTCACACTCGGTCAAATGCTGCCTTGATGCTGACTCTCACCTCACCTGCCATTCAATCACCTTCCTGTTTATTGCCTCTAACATGTTATGAAACCTCATTTTCATTTGTGCAATGAACAAACTTCACAGTTTACACAGCAATGTGAATTTTTACATCAAAATTGTTTGGGCAGAAGCAAGGCCTTCTCATAGTTCAGTCACTCAGAGTCTAGCTGTACTCAAATCATCTGCAATTCTAAATCACATAAGTCTGTGGGCTCAGGAAACCCTATAACATTTATCCCAGCTTAATGGCATTAACGTGACTCAGCGTTTGCAGGCTGTAAATTTGTGGGTCACTACAGCATAAATATTGTTCAGAATTCAATGCAAGCTAAGATTTGGGAGCAGGGAGGGTGTGATTCAAGCAGAGTGTTTGGGCAGAATAGAGAATGATTCACTGTGTACTTTTCCATGTGTTAAAAATGAACACGTTCTATTCCCTAATACTGGTTTCTTTCCATTTAATAAATACAATAACACAGATTACCAGAGACTGTACAAAATTACAGTACTTCTACTGATTATAGAAGGGGACCCGGGCTGTTACTTTCAGAGTTTTGGAGCTCTGCAATCATCAGTGAAAAGTAAAACAATATTCACATCATGCAAATATGATCAGAGATAAGTAAATATTTTGTGACTCCCTCTGTTTTTTTCCAATTCTCCTGCTGTATTTGGGAGAATTACAGAATATAGACTGAGCATGATAATATTCTACAGGTAAAGGGAATAATATAATATAATATATAATATAATATATTTGGATTAGTATAAATGGGTGGTTGTTGGTCGGCACAGACTCGGTGGGCCGAAGGGCCTGTTTCAGTGCTGTATCTCAAAACTAAACTAAACTAAATATGTACAGTTCCCAAAATTCTCTATCAGGAATTCGAAGTGCCAGTTTGTTAAGTGAATTAGTCTTTGGATTAACTCCTATGATGTCATTAAGCACAGCCTCTTACTCTTTACTCATTCTTTTCCAGGAACTGAGAACTATACCAGTGTTACAACCCCAGTGAGACCATGAACATTAATATATGAGATATGAACCCCAGAGCAATTTAAAGAATTGCACAAGATTTCACATTTTAAGATATTTATTATAACAACCAAACTAAAAGAAATCCCCATTGACTAAACAGTACTTTGTAAGTAGCTGGTACCCTGGATTACAAAGACTTATTAAAGTACTTGAAAACCTCACACCACACTTATATATTACTCAAACTTTTTTGATGGCAAAATATTTGCAATTAGAAGTCCCAAACTCCTCCCAGTTGCAATAAGTTGGACCTCCCAGACCTTTTCAAGTCACTTCTCCGAGCACTTCCGATCTTGACATCTGTGAATAAGGCAATTCCTGGTGACCCTGTTGGGCTTTTACTTCTCTGCAAACTTCAACTTTCAAACCAGGTTCAAGTCTTCGCAGCCTGTCGCTATATCAGGCTTCCGAGAACTGGTGTTTCCTCTCTCTCTCTCTCACTCGAGCCCACCACCATTGGTTGTCTTCCTTGCAGCCTACTGAGGCTGCAACCACTGGGTTCCCTTCTTACAGCATGTCTGCCTTCAGAAAATCTGTTAAATTTATCTGAACTCAAAAATCAATAGCTTATTGTCCTGTTCCATGCATCTTCAGAATCACTGACTCCTTGTTTATGGCCCGAAAGTCTGGGAGGGTGAAACCCATTGTTCTTCAGCTGCTAACCCTAGTCTCCATTTTTTTTCAAAAAAAAAATCTTTCATCTGTGTTCTCTGTTGTCCTGGTAACCAAGATTTCTGTCTTGTCCTTTCGTACAGTGGCTGAGGTCACCTGACTTTCCATACTCCATCTTAAACTTTTAAAAATCACAGTTTTTAGGACATAATCATGTTACAAAGTCCAGTATTCATAACACCAGCAAATTCAAAAGAGAGTTGGATAAGTAAAGAAAGAAAAATGAGAGATAGTGGGCCGAATTTTACAGACCCCCACCAGAGCCCCCCCTCCCCACTCAACGTCAGGGGCTGTGGCAGGGGGGATGGAAAATGCCTCTGGGAGAGGGCTGCCATGCACCCCAATGCCAGCAGGGCCGGGCCCGATATTGCCGGCAGCGGTGAGGCCTCATGGTGGTCCCCCCGCCGCTCGCCGATGGGACCATGAACATATTTAAATAAATTTAAATTAATGACTTAATTACATTTACGTTCCCGCCATCTGTCCAGGTGTGAGCTTTGTGGCGCTGGCCGGCACTCCCGTGCCTTCGGATCCCCGTCCATGGGACTGAGGTGGAACACTTGTGGGGAGGGGGGAGGAGGCACATTCCTCAGTGCGGGGCAGAGGGAGCAGGGTCAAAGTCATCTCAGGTGTAGGGAATGGTGGGAAGGGTTATAGTGTATGCAATTTGGAGGGGAAGGTCAGGTGGGCAAGGTAAGTATTTTGGAGGGCAGCGAGGGCAAGTAATTAATTCTATGGTTATTGGGGGGGGGGGGTGGAAGAGGGGAGAGATAAATTAATTAAATTTTTCAAAATCAATGTATCTTTAAATATTTAAATTGAACGGCAGAGCTCGAAGCCCTTTAAAAATGGCACCAGTGCCTGCGCACAGGCAGCCTGATGCCATTGCCGGGGCGGATAGCCCGCCCCCTCCACATCATCGGGGGGAGGGAGGGTGGGGGGCAGTCTGCCCCGGCTATTTAAATGAGCCACCATGCATAATATCACAGCGGCTCCACGATGTGCGGTTCGCTCTTTTCGCCCGCCACCGATTTCGGCAGCAGGAGTATAAATTTCAGCCCAGTGTTGTGGTGTGAGAGGTATCGCCAGAGATGATATTTCCTGGATGCTGGGACCAGCCGGATGAATGCAATGGTCTTTTACAGTCCTGTACCTTCCTACATTACTTACTTCCTTCTGTTGTCACCCCTTCCTTCCATAGCCTTTAAAAACTCAAGTCTGGCATCGCAGCCATTAACTATTGTTCTACCTAATCTTCCCTCCTACTCTATTCAGCCTTGGTGACATTGGTGCTGTAGCTGTATCAGTTAGGGATTTCAATGAAATACACAGTTAGATTAAACAAAAAGCCTCCCTCTTTCCTTACTTACACGTAGTACTGATTCACAAAACCATTATTTTGTGTTCCCTTTTCCCAAAAGCATACTAAAAGTTGCAAGCAAGTTTATGTACCTCATCAATCTGATAAGGGCAGAAGGATATTAAACTGTCTTCCTCCATGTTTTTATTTATTACTTTCCACTTTGGCGCAGTAACACAGTATAATATTGGTCAGTGGTAGCTGGTAATTTGATAAGATATTGGATGAAAAGATAATTGTTTCCCTTCTTAAAATATTGAAAAACCAAGACTGAATCCCATTGATATAAGCTACAGGACAAATCATATAGTAGTGTGTCAGCAAAGCTAATTTTCTCTCCACCATCTTGCCCAAAAGCGATGATCTTTTTTTCTGCGATCTAATGTAACAGGTGCTGGCCCCCACGTGGATTCCACACCCAAATGGCCTTTCATCATGTCTGAGCCTCAGTCAGTTTTGACTGGATATTCGAGCCCAATCCTGCCCTCACCAAACAAATGGTGCGCACAAACCTTCAAAAGGAATTGACAACCAATTTTCTGCTCCCTGCATTGGGAGTGAAGACCTATTGATGCACCTGCTTCGAAAGAAAAATTTGCATTTATATAGCACTTTTCATGACCACCGGATGTCTCAAAGCACTTTACGGTCAATGAAGTGAGCTAATTAGGGGAGCTGATACAGCACAGAAATGTGAAGATCTTCCTCAGCTGCATGGCTTGGCTACTCACTGGATAAATTGGCTGAGCAATCAGGTCAGCTATGCTATTTTGGTTTTTAAAGCATTGGGGACTGTGAGAGGAATGATAGATTAAGTGAGGCAAGGGTATAACTAAATTCCTGCAAGAATTTCCTGATCGGCCATCACAACCTTGGTGGAAGAGCAGTAGAAATCTCGGATAGATATGCAAACAGGGTTTTTACCAATCTTCCACAAGTCAAGAAAAAGCCCGACAAAGGTATTGTGATATTCGAGCCCAATCCTGCCCTCACCAAACAAATGGTGCGCACAAACCTTCAAAAGGAATTGACAACCAATTTTCTGCTCCCTGCATTGATTACAAAATGGAACAGAAGATTCCTGGTGAGAAGAGGAATAGGCACATTTGTATTTTAACAAAATAGTCCATTCTTAAGGGCTAGTTCAAGTGACAATAATCAGGGATAGATACAATGCTCTAGCCCTGTCTCCATTGAGCCAAGAGCTTCACCGAACAAAATTACCCCTTTATTGTCAAAGATTAGGCAGCTACAGTGATGCATTTTTATGAGTCATATTCCTTTACTACATTAACACAACCAGCAAATCCAACATAAAATACTCTTCTCATCAATTATCTTCTGTCCATTCCTCATCTTCACTATCGTTCTTAGTGTATTGCTTCTTTGCATAGGATTTACAGCACAGAAATAGGCCATTCAGTCCAACTGGTCTATGTTAGTGTTTCTACATGAGCCTGCTCCCATTCTACTTCTTCTAACCTTCTCTGCATAGCTTTCTCTTAACTACTCCATGTGGTAGCACATTCCACATTCTATCCACTCTCTAGGTAAAGAAATTTATCCTAATACCCTGTTGGATTTATTGGCGACTATCTTATATTTATGGCCCCCAGTTTTGGTCTCCCTCACAAGTGGAAACATCTTCTCTACGCCTACCCTCTCAAGCCCCTTCATCTTTTTCAAGGCCTCTATTCGCCCACCAATAAGTCTGCTATTTTTGAAAGAAAAGAGCCCCAGACTGTTCACTCTTTCTGGTTGTTACTGTACTCTGCTTTAGTAGATATGCTTTTAGCTTAGGCTTCTGTTTAGTCCCCCAATAATTAATATGCTAAGTTCATGGTACACCTTAATCTGTGTTTATGGAAACATATAACTTTGTACATAGCAGTTTAGATTTACCAATTCCCCCTCCCTTCCAGCAGGCAGCTCCATTCAAAGACAACACAGGTAAGAAAATCAGCACCATAGTGTTCTAAGCTATATCTGCAACCTGAGCTCCCATTAAGTACAATTTCCTACTGTGAGTGGGGGTATCAGTTAATTGACTTTTTGAGAAATGCTACTTCACTTACTGTTAAAATGACCATTGAGGACATCTTACTTGGTTGGTGGATGGATAGATGATGAAGTAACTGAATCATGCAGATCAGAAAGGCATCAGCTTTCAACCCTTCTCTGCTGATCTAATCAATCTGAACTGAGTGGAATAACATTGCAGGTGCTACTGTTTGCCTCAAGTGTAGTGCCTTGGGTTACACAGTAATAATAGCAAATGGATAGTTAGTGTGTTCATGGAGCCACATTCCAGCATGTCAGTGCCTTCACTAGGTAGGGGCAGAGGGGGTGTTGTGGGAGGGAAGAAATATACAAAATCCCAGTTCAAAGATAACACATCAGAACTCAATTTTCAGCTCCAAAAAGGAAAAGTAAATTGAAACACCCAAAACTTGGAAATGTAACGTTCAGTAAACAGAAAAATAAAATGCATAATCAGCTATCACAGATGCTGTTTAAGATACAAACCTACGACTGAAGCTGTACCTCAATTCCCAAAGCTGTCAATTATTCATAACAAAACAAACACCAAGCAATAGACAATGAAGTACATTGTTTAATGACAGATTCACTCTCAGTTATTTCTGTACCTTTGTTACCTCAACTATTTAAATCCACTCAGCAGCGTTCATTGGCAAATTAATACCATATGATTTGCACTAATTAAACAAGTGTCCTCATTTCTGGGCAATAACTTGTCCTTATCCTAGGCTTGGTTTCAATGGTGTAAGTACAGTAACTTGAAACTGGTAAACACAGGCTGAATTTTACCTTAGGCGGACAGAAATTTGCCACCAACGTAAAAGTTAGTGGAGAACCCGCTTCCGCCTAGCCCGGGGATCCATCCTGCATTTTATGGGTCCCTGGGCTTTAATTGTCCTGAGGCGGGACTTCCACCCGCTTGAGGGAGGAAGTCCCGCCTCAGTGAATGATGGCCACTGCTGGGACTGCAGCCCAGCCGACGACATAGAGCCAGGAGTGAAGGCATACCTCACTAGGGGGATTAGTTGTGCCCTGGTGAGCCTAGGGTGGTTGTTTGGGGGAGGGGGTGTGGGGGGTGTCTTGGGTCCCAGGGGTGGGTTGGGAGGTGGGGGCGGCCCTCAATCGGGCACCTTGTGCCTAACTACCATGGCACTCCCCCTGAACGTGGAAAGGCCGGCAGTTATCGCTGGGCGGCTGTTCACGTCCAAAGCACGCCTGCTTGCCACAGGTAAAATACCCATGGAGGTGGTTGAGGGCCCTTAAGTGGCCACTTAAAGGCCTTGATTGGCCTCGGGCAGGCGGGTCGTTCCCCCCCCCCTCCCCCTCACCCCCGGCCACCGTAAAGATGGCCGGAAGCGGGAGCGGGGCGGGAAGGCTTCCCGGAGCCTCCCGCTCAATTTTACGCCACCCCCACACCACCATCCGACCCACTGGGGCAGCATAAAATTCAGCCCCACAAGTCAAAAAAGGAAGTGAAGTAATTGTTTAAATCACTGCACCACATAATGAAATTGCTCTGCCCCGATTTTAATCAGTCCACCACTGGCAGCCACACTTTCAGCTGCCAAGGTACTAAGCTCTGGGATTCCCTCCCTAAACCTCTCTGACTCGCTACTTCTCTATCCTCCTTGAAGACACTCCTTAAAACCTAACTGCTTGACCAAGCTTTTGGTCATCTGTCCCAATACCTCTTTATGTGGCTCGGTGCCAAACTTGTACGATAACGCTCCTGTGCAGTGCCTTCAGACATTTTACTACATTAGAGGTGCTATATAAACACAAGTTATTTGTTGTTGCTGCTGCAGCACCTCCACGACTTTCAAACACATCCTGGCAATGTTTATCTCTGCTTCAGAAAAAAGGAAACAGTGCCTATTTTTCCATCGATATCTACCTGAGTGGTTACCAAACATGCAAAGTGTAAGCATTACAGCAATGTAATAGGCCATTTTTGAAAAGGTTCACAGATAAATTAATTGCCCTCTCAAATAGTGAAATTGATATTTGTCTTCAAAAAAAGCTGGAAAAAGGGCATTGATATGAGTTTGTGGCTCAGGCACCACTTAGTATTAGTGAGATACACATTGAAAGTGATTTCTTCATGTGATGCTTATTTATACACTGTCAGCAATGTTCCTGGTGGTCATGGACCATTAGGTACTCTTGAAACTGAGAGAGAGAGATCAAGTATGCACACAGATAAGCTAACATCTGCATATTCAAAAGTTTATTTAAAGTTCCTGTTCAAACAGCCAATACTGAAAGTTTTGCCAAAGTATAATGCAGGTAGTTCTTCAAAATCCATTTCTTGACTCCATATTTCTTTATTAAGTGCAGTGGGCAGAGGTAAGTTAAAATTGAATACGTCTGGATGTATTAAAGAAATGGCACAAAATATCATTAGATACATCAATGCTCTGTTGGATAGTAAAACCTCATACACCACACTCTTTCGACCATTAATAATGCTAACATCTATGAGAGACAAAATAGCACTGAGAAAAAAACATTCTCTCGGTCAATTTCAGGACCTGTTCCATAAGAGTTCCAACCAATTGCCAAAATCCATGGCTACCTATGTTATGACAATCGTCACAGCCTCATTTGGAAACTTTAGAACAGTAAAAGACTGGAAAAGACCATTTTTATCCATCAGGCCACTCCCAAAGATCAAAGATTCTCTGCCCCACTTTATTGCTAATATCCTTCAATAGCATTGTTTTCCAAAGGTTTATCCATAACGCTCCTGAAATTTGTACTGTCCTCTGTCTTCCTAAGGGTGTTGGCATTCTTCCATCTATAAGAGATGATGGACATGCAGCAAACAGTATATTTGGATGGGGTGCCTTCATATAGTGCATCTTTGCTGATGGCTGTGGAGGCCAATCTGCCACAAGTACCGCACATGAAGCTTCCAGGTGACGTTTTGGGTTGTTGTTTTCGGCATTGGCGCCTGTTGCCAAACTGCTGTAGACACTGGTCATGGTGGTGGTGCATGCCAGCCCACAAGAGGTATCGCCATTTCAATTTTTCATCAGCTAGTGGCTCCCAGGTGTGATAGTCGATGTTTAGGGCCTTCATGTCACACTTGCAGGCATCCTTGAAGCAGAGCTTTGGGCGCCCCATTGGTCATCTGGCTCCAGCTACCCCACCATATACAAGGTCCTTGAGCACGCAACCGTCTTCCATCCTGCGGACGTAGCCGATCCACAGAAGCTGCCTCCATTTGATTACTGCTAACACATTTGGGAGCTCTGCCATTGCGAGGACTGCTGCATTTGTGATTTTGTCCTGCTAGGATATACCCGTAATGCGCCACAGACAGCAAAGACGGAAATTCTTCATCTTCTTTTCCTGGTAACTGTAAGTCGCCCATTATTCACAGCCATACACTAAGATGCTGAGAACACAGGCCTTATAAACTATCAGTTTGGTCCTAAGGGTCCGCTTGGTGTATTTCATGTGCTTTTCTGGAGTGGACCAAAGGCAGTAGCTGCTTTCCCTAAGCGTGCATTGAGCTCTGCATCAAGGGACAGAATGTTTGTCACTGTGGACCCGAGGTAACAGAATGTGCTAACCATTTCCAGTGGGTGTTATTTAGTTTGATCGGGGGTGGAGATGCAACACCTTGTCCCATGATCATGGTTTTCTTGATGCTTATAGTCAGGGAGAACAAGTTACAGGCATGGGAGAGATAGTCCATGAGTCTTTGTAGCTGACTCTCCGTGTGGGCAACTAACGCAGCATCATCAAGGTAGAGGAGTTCCCTGAACAGGACGCGATGTGTTTTTGTCTTCACCCTCAGTTTTGATACATTGTAGAGCTTGCTGTCTGACCTAGTGTGCAAGTGGGCTCCTTCAATATCTGCAGAGAAGGCAAAAGTCAGGAGCATGGAGAAGATACCAGGGTGAGGGTTAGGTCACAGCTCCCTGAGTAAGCTGTTCTACATATTCTCCACCATCTGCATGAAAATGTCAACTGTGCATTAACTTTTTGTCATGCAGGCCCCCACCTGCCAAGAATGAGGCACATTAATTTCGCCACATGGACATTAAATTTCAAATTGTTGCTGGGAAGAAGAGAGGGGTTGCCAGGCCCTTGGCTGGAAAGACATTTTTGCATATTAACAGACAGTGTTTGGGAACAAAGGAGCTATCCCCTGCCCCAATACAATCTACAAACAGACATGGTCAGACCAGTTATGTGACATGACTAACCTGCTTGGCAGTCTGGACTTTTTCTCTGAATTGTACAGTTTTGAACTGAGAGCCTGCAGAAAGCTCTTTGCTCCTGGATTGAAAAGACCTCTCCTGGCTGGCTCGCCACAGCCTCTCCTGTCTGCTCCCATCTCTTTCTCACGGAACTCCAAAACCCACTGAAGACACATGAACCCCAAGAGAGAAAAGTCTCCGACAGTGAACAAGATTTAAGAAGAATACTGGGCCCCAGTGAAAAGCAAGATCTACCTACAATCAAGGACTACAGTGAGCTCGAAGAACCGTAACAACAACTCTTCAGATATTGCCTCAAACTTTTCCTCTTTATTTTTCCTCTGCTTTTTCTTTCTCTATTTGCATGTGTGTATCGCGTATGCATGCTAGCGTGGGCGCGTCATGTATCTGTAGGCGTCAACCGAATTAGAGTTTATGTTTAAGAAATTTCAATCTTTCTTCTTTAAACCTAAGAAAACCTATCTGTGTGTGCTGGTTTCTTTGCCTTAAAATTGGAAAGTGGTGAACAAGGATTCACCAAGGAGGAGCTAAAAACAGTGTGTCTAAAAATAAAACCCTGTTACAGTAAGACCAGGCGAAGGCTGAAAGGGGAGCCGAGACCTCTCTCTCACTTGGCCTTAACATTTTCCTTATATATATATTTGAACTCATAGAAATAAACTGACTGATTCTGCACTCCTGGTGGGGAACCACTGCTGGTGAAAGTGTGCGTCATTATGTATTGATTCATCAATCCACTGTTCCTTCGAACACAGTAAATTTAATTGCATGCCTCTTTGCCCTGGTGTGAGAGTTGGCTATTATAATGTTTATGTATATAAATAACAGAGAGGGCTTATGACAGAGATTATACATAGTGCCTTTCCTGTCCACAGGATGTCTCAAATGTAATACAGCTAATGAATTACTAATGAACTGTTGTTTTTCAGCCAAGAACCCACAAGCAGCACCTGAGGTTCATGATAAGTAAATCTGTTTTGGTCGTGGTTTATTCAGGTGGAATGTTAGCCAAGAAACTGAGAACTCACTGCTACCTTCTTGAAGAGTGCTTTTGATGCCTTGGTTTTAAAATCGCACTCAAAGGCTGGGGTTGAGTGGGTGAGGGGAGGGCGCAGGGATATGGGGTTGCATACATTGGAACTCTGCCTCAGTGCTGCAGAGCACTGGGACAAAGAATTCTCTCATCCAAGCTCAGGACACGTTCGATAAGAGTTTCAACCAATTGACAAAATCATTTGCTCAAGTTCTGCAGGAGAATTTGAACACATAGCCTTCTAAGCCAGAGGCAAGAGTACTACCCTGAGCGAAGCCTGACCAGCTAATACTGAATATCACTTGGAGATTCAGTCCTCCTAGTCACTGTAAACATTGCAATAACGTACTTTTTACGCAATGTAAAATTCCCCCCCCCCCCCCACCCCGCCGTGTTCTAAATCTTTCCTCATGGCACTGGTGTCCAATCCCGTTTGTCAATTTTGTTCCCATTTCTTTTAGTACTAGAATTGAATTCTAGAATGGTTACAGCACAGAAGGAGGCCATTCGGCCCATCATGTCCATGCCAGCTCTCTGCAAGAGCAACTCACCTAGTCCCATTTCCCCACCCTTTCCCCGCAGCCCTGCAATTTTGTATCCTGAGCTAATTATCCAATTTTCAGTTCCCCTGCAAGATTAGTGTACAGCCTGCACGTAGTAAGGTGCACAGAACTGAACACAGTACTCCAGGTGTCGGGAGGGGGCGGGGGGGGGGGGCAGGTCACTTCCATGTATAAACCAATTATCACTACCTGGAACTTGTACTTTATCCCTCAAGCTGTATATTCCAAAATTCTGTTTGCTTCTTTCACCAGTGCTGCACATTATGCTGATGGTTTGAGGATGCTTTTCACTAAAACCTCTAAGGAAGATGGTACCGCAAAATGGATGACAGCAGGAAGAAAACTGGATGGAGTACAAAACAGGGTGCCAATTCGCAATTGCACGACTGTCAAAGCAAATGTATACCCCAGATCTCTTTGCTTCGTTGCTTCCTGCAGGCTGTCCCCACTTATCTTGTAGGTCCACTGTTTGTTTCCCTTCCCCAACTTTATTAGGGTGGCACAGTGGCGCAGTGGTTAGCACCGCAGCCTCACATCTCTAGCGACCGGGGTTCGATTCTGGGTACTGCCTGTGCGGAGTTTGCAAGTTCTCCCTGTGACCGCATGGGTTTTCGCCGGGTGCTCCGGTTTCCTCCCACAGCCAAAGACTTGCAGGTTGATAGGTAAATTGGCCAATATAAATTGCCCCTAGTATGGGAAGGTGGGGATGTGAGAGGGTAATGGGATTAATGTAGGATTAGTATAAATGGGTGGTTGATGGTTGGCACAGACATGGTGGGCCGAAGGGCCTGTTTCCGTGCTGTATCACTAAATAAATAAATTACTGTGCAACCAGAAACAATAAACTGCAATCTGAAACAACAAAACATAAAGTTCTGTAAAAACTCAGCAGTTCAGGCAGCATCTGTGGGGAGACGGAACTCATTGACAGGTCACTGTTGTTGCTAGGACTTGAGAAAAGGAAAACGATGTGTCACTGCTCATTGGTTGAATACCATTTTAAAGAAGATGATGATTCCACCCCATAGAGGACTGCATTTTCCGGTAGCCTTCCCGCCAGATGGCAAACCTTGTTCCCAGCATATGAATAACCTACCACTGGAGACAGGTGCAGCTGGGTGACAAAAATTACCTTAAATAGGGATGCTCGCTTTTGTTAAGAAGCTGAAGTAGGTGTACAAGGTTTGGATAGGGCAGACAAAGAAAAACTATTCCCATTAGCTGATGGTTTAAGGACTAGGAGACACAGATTTAAGGTTTTGGAAAAGAGATGCAGCAGGTTGTGTGGAAGAATTTTTTTACACAGCTGATGACCTGAAACTCACTGTCCACGAGGGTGGTAGAAGCGGAGATGATGAATGATTTCAAAAGGAAAGTGGATAGGCACTTAAGGTATATAAACTTACAGGGCTACAGCAATAGAACTGAGGAATGGGACTGATTGGATTGCTCTGCAAAGAGTCGGCACGGACTCGATAGGCCGAATGGCCTCCTTCTGTGCCGTATGACTGACTCTAAGTTGTTGAGCAGAAGAAAATGGGGATCAGTGTCAATGCAAATTAATTTTGATGCTGATCTGCGTCTACTTCACTTTCTAGATTGATTAATAATGAAAGTTTAAAAAGAAAAAATACACATATCATTGACGGAGAGTACAGACAGATAGGACATGGGCCTGTCAGCATCATTTGCACCTGGAAAGTTACCAAGCTTTGATGTACCATGTCAAGCTGGTGCTTAGTAGAAGGCATTTGCTTCCCTACAGGGGTACAAGAGCGATGAGAGGATGAGTCACCCTGAAGCACACTTATGCACCTCCTAGTGGGTACTGCTGAAGGCAAGGCACCTGTGCCACCTTCTGAAGGAGCGAATACCACATGAGATGGGAGAACAGGGCGAAGAAATCTAATGAGCTGGAGAGATATGTTTAAAAAGGTGGAAGGAAGCCAGACCAATCATTATGTTCAGAAACTGAGGCTCCCGTGGAGCACTAAAGAATTCCTGAAATGTTACCTCCCTCGCAATAACACAACAACCAGCTACGAATGCGAAGGATAATTAAACTTGCAATGAAGACCGCATGGGCCAAATTGGATAGGCCCCAAAAATGGGCGTGGGAATTGCGACATGCGATTAACCGGCACCCATTGGTTGCAATACAGGCAGCATGTCAAACCTCGTGCTGCCTGCTCATTTGAATGATCTCTGCCTTCAGCCAGTGCAAACTACGTTGCCTATTGGCTGGATGCATCAGCAGGGAGCTAATATCATGAGTGGCTAGCGGCACTTAAAGCTAACCTGCACTGCTGAAAGCTAGCCTGCACCTCTTAAAGGGGCAGTGCATTGTATCTGGAGCAGGAGCTGGAAGTCGTGGGTGAAGAAACTCTGATATTGGAACAGAGGACTTAGGGGCTGGAGTAGGCCATTTGGCCCTTCTGGGAAAGAGAGCGGACTGGCGCAACATGGGAGAGAACGGGCTCCAGATTTTTCGGACGCTGAACTGAAGGTGTTGGTGAAGGAGGTGGAAAGGAGGAGAGATGTCCTGTATCTGCAGGGGGTCAGGAAGCCCTCAAGACCCACAGTCAAACGACAGTGGGAGCAGATGGCACACAATGCCATGGGTAAAGCTCTGAGGACCAGGACGCAGTGCTGCAAGAAGTTCAACGACTTCACGAGTGGTTAAGGTCACTGAATGCATCTTCAAATACCATATCCTACCAACTGCACCACAAGCGTCACACACTGCTAAAATCAGCACATGCCCATCACTCATCTACATAAATCTCAGTCAATCAGCAGTCATACCTAACATTCATATGCTTCACTGCACCTTCACACACTTAACTATGCTGCAGGCCTTACATCCACATCTCACAGCTCGCACACACTGTGAGCTATTCAACCATGACAGCCACATCAGCCAAACAGATTGCAGGATTCTCACTAACACAACTTGCATCTCTCTTGCAGGATAAGGTGGTGCAGAACTGGAGGCAAAATGAACTAACTAGAGGGGGACAGGCTTGCCTGCATGTCCTAACCCCCATGGATGAGAGAGTGCTGGCAATTACTGAGATGCTCATTGCTGACACCATGGCTTGTGACTGGGCAAAATCTATTGAAGATAATGGTATCCCCTTGCCCAATCCTCCTTCTCAGTTCACACTTCCACCTCATTCCACACTCTCTTCTGAAATACAAGCTGCATATTGTGTAAGCATGCACCTCTTACTTTCCCTCCCACCCTCTCTCCAGCTACAACCTTAGCCTTCTCCATTTTTCCTTTCAGATACCCAAGAGGTCCAACCTGGCAAAGCAGTGGAGGAACAGCAAGGAAAGAGTGATGATGAAGACACAGCACCGTTATTTGATTTCACACTCACAGCCACCAGCTCAGATACTAACACTATGCAAATCTTAGAGGATAGATTAAAGATGGAATCTGCACAGGTGAGACACCAGGCATGAGTGGGCTGCAGCCAGGGCAGTTGGGCAAGGATAGTGCAGCTGCCAGATTCCGATACACAGAATTCAGTTGAGGAGCTTGATAGGGCAGCTTACAGAAGAACTCTGATTGGCAAGCACAGCTTGGGGCATTGGGAAGCACGGTCAATATCAAGGAGCGTGGAGGAGCAGAGTACCAACCTGGCACAGGGCTTTGCACAGAGCATGAAGCAAATCATTTCCAACACGGAAGTAGCGACCACATCTGTTTACACACCTGGGGACCCAATCATGATACAGCGTCTGATGGCGTGTTGTCGCAGCTTCCATTGCAGCACAAGCACACAAGTCAGCCAACATCTGAGTGGCAGCTCAGACTGCAGATACTGTCATGCAAGCTTAGACTGCTGCCATTATGGCTATAGATTACAGTGTGCAAAGCAGCTTGCAGGATCTCACAGCAATCCAGCAAATCTGTCCTCCAATAGATTACTCAGATTGCTAAGGTACTTCACTGGGGTGTGGCAGTGGCTCCATGGAGCAAGAACCTGTTATCATCTTTCTGGAAAACATTCATCCTCCCACCCAGGCCACTGCTCCAGTGCCCTTGCTGTTGCCGGTCATCAGCCCAGACTTCTGCCACCCATGCTGATATGGTGCAGTCCACAGCTGGGCATTCTCAGCCAAGAGCTGCTTGAGGTCGTCCTCCAAGGTCATGTGCAGTTTTCCCAACTGAAAGTCAGCAGTGGACACTGTGATGGTCACTGATAGAGGAAAAGTAAGGTTAGCGAATGGGGAAATTGGAGTTGTAATTACTGCTATTGCATTCGGATGAGATATTCACCAACAGCCCATGCAGAAAGAGGATGTCTACATTGTCTCCTCCTTTCCTCCTCGTGCTCCTCAGCTGCTTGCTAGTGGGCTGGTGGCAAGGGCTGTTCCCTCATGATGGCGGGGTTGTACAGCATGCCGCAGGGCACGCTCACAGTAATTATTGCAGGTCTCCTCCAGAATGGTCAGGCAGCGAAAGCGTTTTAGCATGCCAATGGTCTGCTCTGTTATACTTTCGCATGGCAGCATGGCTTTCATTTTATGTATGTTGTGCACATGTGCACGGGCTGCATGCTGGACTCATCAACCATGTGGTCAGCAGATAGCCCCTGTCTCCCTGTAGCCACGCTTTGGTTTGCCAAAGTGCCTCAAATGCAGATGGCACAGCCTACCACTGGAGAATGAAGGCATCGTGACAGCTGCCAGGACACCGGGCATTAAACTGCATGATGCGCTGAGCATGGTCACACACCAGTTGGATGCTGAGGGAGTGGAATCCCTTTGTTTTGATATAGAGTGGAGTTGATCTGCAGTGCCTGTAAAGCAATGTGCATGCAGTCAATGGCTCCCTGCACTAAGGGGAAGTCTGCCAGCTTCTATCTGGCTAGAGAAGGAAATGTAGTTAGTCCTCTTTGAATAGAGAGCCTCAATAACCTCTCTTATGCATCAGTGAACAGAAATTGCAAGATGTTGCAAATATCTCCAGTTCCAACCTGGAGGGAGCCTTAAGCATCAAAGTTCATCGCCAAGTTCACCTTTACAGTCACTGGAAATGTGGTCCTTGCCCTGCTCTGAGATTGCAGTTGTGGCTGTGGCAGATTTCAGTGAAGATGTCCTTAATGAAGCACAGACATCTCACAAGTTGTTCCTTGCTAAGGTTGAGGTAGGAGAATTGCTCCCTGAACATCCTGGGTGGATATGTCCTGCTGAGTGTCCTTCTCCCCCTTCCCCTCCCACTTTTTCCAGTCTGTACTGCTCTGCGTGACGTCTGTTCATTCACCAAGTCATGCTCTATTCCAAGGGGAATGCCTACTAGTCTTCCCAAGTGTGGGAGCAACTAGACTGTGCAAAAGCCTTGAAGTCAACAAAATCACCGACCACACCACTCCCTGTAGACTTTTGCAATTTGAAACTATAGAAAGCACCAAGCATGTGTAGAATCATCGCAACAGCCAGAATAAACCAACCAACAACTAACCTGTAGTTGATGACCCCTTTAAATAATGCTGGTGGATGGTCCTTAATGCTGCTTAGCGTGTATGAGGTTAAAACAGTGCATTAGCTGGAGTACTGAGCTCCAAAATGACATCACTGGCATCCAATCAGCGTTGCGCTCTAATTGGAGTCATGATCTACTTGCTCTGCATACTTCCGGCAGACGTTCACTGTACACATGCGCCATTTTGGAGCTGTCAGAGCACTCATAGCATCCAAAAAATAGGCACAAATGAGTCCAATTTCTTGGTCTCTGTGATTACATAACACAGCACAATGGCATATCACTGTCCTGAGAATAAAGCTTTCACAATGGTAAATTATCAGAGCAGGGCTTTATTTCAATTAGCAGTGTCACATTTTTCAATGCTTTACAGCCTTCCAATCTCAACAACTTTAAATCACAACCACCACTCACATTTTCACAGACAGGTAATGAAATAAAAAAAGTAAATGCTGGAAGCGCTAATCAGGTCAGGTAGCATCTGTGGAGAGAGAAACAGAATTAATGTTTCAGGTTGATGAGTCAGAACGAAAGGTCATTGATGAAACGTTATCTCTGTTAAAGTATTTACTTTTAACAGTATTTTAACTCATGTCAGCCGGGTTTCCTAGCATTCGGAAATGCTGGGAGGTAAAAAGAGTTGAGAAAGGTCAGGTCCATGAGATAATTAATTGCCTTTACAACAAAACTTTTGGCCCAGGAGAAGCAAGAGTGTTTCCTTCAGGTCCAACAGACACCCCAATCTTTGAATCCCACCCTCCCCTCCCGCTACACCACACAATCTCTGACCATATCCCCCCACCCCGTGCAATCTCCTACTCCCCTCACGCGATCTCCAACTCCCCCTCCTCACGCAATCTCCGACTCACTCCCCACCTCACGTGATCTTTGACCTTCTCCCACCCCACGCACCCCCCGCCCCCGTTCTAATTCTCGCTCTCCCCGATCTCCGACTCTCCACCCTGTGCAATCTTCTAATGCTCATCCCTGTCCCCGATCTCTGACTCCTCCAACTCCCCTGTGCTCTCCGACTGCCCACACCCTGCAATCTCTCAATAGTTACCTTCCCACACTCTAACTGTCCCCTGCATGGAAATCCTCTCCCTCCCACCCCTGTGCTCTTCACCAGCCCAAGTAAATATCAGGACCATCCGTTTCTCTCTGCACAGATGCTGCCTGACCTACTGAGTGTTTCCAGCAATTTCTATTTTTATTTCAGATTTCCAGCAACTGTGGTAATTTGGTTTTATTACAGCAGTGGTTTCAATGTTCATTGCCAGCAAAGTAATAATGCATAAATTAAAACAAGAAATGCTGGAAATACTCAGTAGATCTGGCCGCATCTGTGGCGAGAGCAGAGTTAACGTTTCAGGTCAGTGACCCTTCTTCAGAACTGGCAAATATTAGAAATGTAAAAGGTTAGAAGCAAGTAATGTGGGGGTGGGGCAAGAGATAACAAAGAAGAAGGTGGAGATAGGACGAGATCACAGAATAGCTGACCAGAAGATCATGGAGCAAAGATATGTTAATGGTACAGAAAAGTACATGTTTGTACTTGCGGCTGTTCAATTTTCAGTCCGTTAACACCCTTTCTGTACTCATGCATTGGCTTTCAACACACCATTAACATATCTTTGCTCCATGACCTTTTGGTCAGCTATTCTGTGATCTCGTCCTATCTACACCTTCTCCTTTGTTATCTCTTGCCCCAACCCCACTTTACTTGCTTATAACCTTTTACATTTCTAATATTTGCCAGTTCTGAAGAAGGGTCACTGACCTGAAACGTTAACTCTGCTTTTCTCGCCACAGATGCTGCCAGACCTGCTGAGTATTTCCCACATTTCTTGTTTTTATTTCAGATTTCCAGCATCCGGAGTATTTTGCTTTTAATAATGCATAAAATTTACTTGAGCATCATACTTATACAATAATGAAAATAGGATCACTGTGATGTGATTGTGATTTCTTTCACATGTATCTTTCAGTAGAAATCCACCTTTTTTGAGTGTTGATGTGACTGTGACAATTCTACAGGAGGCCAGCCAAAAATCACAGCTGCTCTACTACTTGTACATGGTAACATCACTTTACACCATTCCAATGTGGCCTTTGCTTGAGTTAATTGCGTCAGAAATTGAATACAATTATTATCTGGATAAGTTAACTATGCAAACATGACGTGATTTGGCAGGGGTATGCGGACACAGGTTTGATGGCTTCATATCACTCAGTTCCAAGCAGCGTCTAATTGTAAGGGGTTGAGGTACAGATCAGCCATGATCGAACTGAATAATCTAATAAATTAGATTACTGATAAATGAGAGCCTCTCCATTTCTTTATTACACCTCTTAAAAAATTTTAACATTGTAAAAAAAAAGAAACAGATTATCATACAACAGGAAATGAATGAATTAAGAGAGATGGTATAATTGTATAACTGACTTAGGTATTCTTGATATTAAGTGTGATTACTATATGCACAGGATTATGCGCAAAGAAGCAGCATGTGTCACTCAGCATCTAAATTGGTAAGTGATTGCAAAATATTAAATCCAATAATCACAGTATCCCTGGGAACGCCAAGCTACCATACAACTGCCTTTTCAATTTTTTTTTTATTCGTTCAGGGATGTGCGCGTCACTGGCTAGGCCAGCATTTATTGCCCATCCCAAATTGCCCTTGAGAAGGTGGTGGTGAGCTGCCTTCTTGAACCGCTGCAGTCCATTTGGGGTAGGTATACCCACAGTGCTGTTAGGAAGGGAGTTCCAGGATTTTGACCCAGTGACAGTGACAGGAACGGCGATATAGTTCCAAGTCAGGATGGTGTGTGACTTGGAGGGGAACTTGCAGGTGGTGGTGTTCCCATGCATTTGCTGCCCTTGTCCTTCCAGTTGGTAGAGGTCACAGGTTTGGAAGGTGCTGTCTAAGCAGCCTTGGTGCATTGCTGCAGTGCATGTTGTAGATGGTACACATTGCTGCCACTGTGCATCGGTGGCGGAGGGAGTGAATGTTTGTAGATGGGGTGTCAATCAAGCGGGCTGCTTTGTCCTGGATGGTGTCGAGCTTCTTGAGTGTTGTTGGAGCTGCACCCATCCAGGCAAGTGGAGAGTATTCCATCACACTCCTGACTTGTGCCTTGTAGATGGTGGACAGGCTTTGAGGAGTCAGGAGGTGAGTTACTCGCAGCAGGATTCCCAGCCTCTGACCTGCTCTTGCAGCCATGGTATTTATATGGCTACTCCAGTTCAGTTTCTGGTCAATGGTAGCCCCTAGGATGTTGATAGTGGGGGATTAAGCTATGGTAATGCTGTTGAATGTCAAGGGGAGATGGTAAGATTCTCTCTTGTTGGAGATGGTCATTGCCTGGCACTTGTGTGGCACGAATGTTACTTGCCACTTATCAACCCAAGCCTGGATATTGTCCGGGTCTTGCTGCATTTCTACACGGACTGCTTCAGTATCTGAGGAGTCACGAATGGTGCTGAACATTGTGCAATCATCAGCGAACATCCCCACTTCTGACCTTATGATTAAAGGTAGGTCATTGATGAAGCAGCTGAAGATGGTTGGGCCTAGGACACTACCCTGAGGAACTCCTGCAGTGATGTCCGGGAGCTCAGATGATTGACCTCCAACAATCACAACCATCGTCCTTTGCGCTAGGTATGACTCCAGCCAGCGGAGGGTTTTCCCCCTGATTCCCATTGACCTCAGTTTCGCGAGGGCTCCTTGATGCCATACTCGGTCAAATGCTGCCTTGATGTCAAGGGAAGTCACTCTCACCTCACCTCTTGAGTTCAGCTCTTTTGTCCATGTTTGAACCAAGGCTGTAATGAGGTCAGGAGCTGAGTGGCCCTGTGGAACCCAAACTGAGCGTCACTGAGCAGGTTATTGCTAAGCAAGTGCCGCTTGATGGCACTGTTGATAACACCTCCATCACTTTACTGATGATTGAGAGTAGGCTGATGGGGCGGTAATTGGCCAGGTTGGACGTCCTGCCTTTTGTGTACAGGACATACCTGGGCAATTTTCGACATTGCAGCGTAGATGCCAGTGTTGTAGCTGTACTGGAACAGCTTGGCTAGGTGTGCGGCAAGCTCTGGAGCACAGGTCTTCAGTACTATTGCCGGAATATTGTCAGGGCGTTTAGCTTTTGCAGTATCCAGTGCCTTCAGTCATTTCTTGATATCACGCGGAGTGAATCGAATTGGCTGAAGTCTGGCATCTGTGATGCTGGGGACTTCAGGAGGAGGCCCAGATGTATCATCAACTCGGCACTTCTGGCTGAAGATTGTTGCAAATGCTTCAGCCTTATCTTTCGCACTGATGTGCTGGGCTCCCCCATCATTGAGGATGGGGATATTTGTGGAGGCAGCTCCTCCAGTTAGTTGTTTAATTGTCCACCACCATTCACGGCTGGATGTGGCAGGATTGCAGAGCTTAGATATGATCTATTGGTTATGGGATCGCTTAGCTCTGACTATCGCATGCTGCTTATGCAGTTTGGCACGCAGATAGTCCTGTGTTGTAGCTTCACCAGGTTGACACATCATTTTGAGGTATGCCTCGTGCTGATCCTGGCATGCCCTCCTGCACTCTTCATTGAACCAGGGTTGGTCTCCTGGCTTGATGGTAATGGTAGAGTGGGGGATATGCCGAGCCATGAGGTTACAGATTGTGGTTGAGTACAATTCTGCTGCTGCTGATGGCCCACAGCACCTCATGGATGCCCAGTTTTGCATTGCTAGATGTGTTCGAAATCTATCCCATTTAGCACGGTGATAGTGCCACACAACACGATGGACGGTATCCTCAATGTGAAAGCGGGACTTTGTCTCCACAAGGACTGTGCGGTGGTCACTCCTACCAATACAATCATGGACAGAAGCATCTGCGGCAGGCAGATAGGTGAGGATGGGGTCAAGTATGTTTTTCCCTCGTGTTGGTTCCCTCACCACCTGCCACAGACCCAGTCTAGCAACTATGTCCTTCAGGACTCGGCCAGCTCGGTCAGTAGTGGTGCTACCGAGCCACTCTTGGTGATGGACATTGAAGTCCCCCACCCAGAGTACATCATGATGCAAATGTCAATAAAATGCCTCAACAGAAGTGAAAACACTGAGTAGTTTCTATTGACAGTCACTCAAACACTCTGACAGTACCAAGGAACAGTTTTTAGTTCCTCCCCAGAAAGATCAAAAGGTCCCACTTATCTGCAGTTAAATAATCATCCGATGGCTTTGTTGAATTCTAGTTAACTGAAGGTGGTCTACAGGAGCTTTCATATATTTTAGCTTTTAACCAAGAAAATTTACATTTTTGTCCAGCTGTGCTTCAATAAAACCACCGCTCATCCAATCCACTCACCCTGCTCATGAAGTGGAGTTCTCTTTGTAAAGCAAGATGGCATTCAAACAGCTTTATAATGGCAGCTAAATATTACAGTTCATTTTGAGCAATTATTTATATTCTGCATACATTAGTTGAATGCTTTGAGAATTGAAGATATTTTGCTCTTTTCAAAGCAGGCAGTCTGTAACAGACCAGGGACAATAACTCTTTTCTTCATGTATCATTATCTGTTTGAAACGGCAATGTTCTGTAACCAGCCATAAGATGTTTCATCTGAAAGCTACTGGGTTGTTGTTAAAAACTTATCTGGTTCAACCTGCATTTAGATAGCACCTTTCAGGACCAAATTGCTTTATTGCCAATTAAGTACTTTTTGAAGCGAAGTCACTGTTGTAAATGCAGCAGCCAATTTACCACAGCAAGTTTTTTTTCTATTCTTTCTTGGGATGTGGTCATTGATGGCAAGGCCAGTATTTGTTACCCATCCCTACTTGCCCGTGACAACTGAGTGGCTTGCTAGGCCATTTCAGAGGACAGCTAAGAGTCAACCATATTGCTATGCGTCTGGAGTCACAAGTAGGACAGACCAGGTGAGGATGGCAGATTTCCTTGCCTAAAGGGTATTTGTAAACCAGATGGGTTTTTGCAACAATCAATGATAGTTTCATTACTGAGACAATTCCAGATTTTTATTAATTCATTAAATTTAAATTCCACCAGCTGCCATGGTGGGATTTGAATCCATGTCCCCAAGACATGGGTGACTAAATGACTAGTTTAGTGACATTACCACTATGTCACCACCTCACCATACAAAAATGTGATAATGATCAATCTGTTTTAGTGATGTTGGTTGAGGGATAAATATTCACCAGGACACCAGGGATAAATTCCCTGCTCGTCTTTGAATAGTAGCATGGGATTTTTTTTACTTCCATCTGACAGGGCAGATGTGGCCTCGGTTTAAAGCCTCATCTGAATGACGGTACCTCTGACAGTGCAGTGCTCCTTCAGAACCTGCTATCCAATGCTCCCTCTAATTTTGTTTTTGTTGTGCACAGCTTGTTCTTTTCAGTGCTCGGACCCTTTAATTGTTTTTTGTATGTAGCAGCACACCAACAGTAACTTAAAGGGGCCGACTTGTGCTCAGGCTACGCAGGGATCTCTGTGTTGCTGTGTGGCTTAAAGAGAACATGACTGCTATCCCTGCCTCGTGTGACCTATGTGACTCCAGTTCCACCTTATATTGGCTCACTAACAGCTAACGATGGGTCCACGTCCCAAAAGCATATTTTTAAAAAATGACTCAACTGAAGGATGTCTCTGAACAGACAGGGGACATTCTGAAGGGGGAGGGTGAACAGCCAGAGGTTGTGGTACACATCGGTACCAACGACATAGGCAGGAAGAGTGACGAGGTCTTGCAGGGGGAGTTTAGGGAGTTAGGTAGAAAGTTAAAAGACAGGACCTCTAGGGTTGTAATCTCGGGATTACTCCCTGTGCCACGTGCCAGTGAGGCTAGAAATAGGAAGATAGTGCAGCTAAACACGTGGCTGAACAACTGGTGTAGGAGGGAGGGTTTCAGATATATGGATCATTGGGACCTCTTCCAGGACAGGTGGGACCTGTACAAGAAGGACGGGTTGTATCTAAACTGGAGGGGCACAAATATCCTGGCTGCAAGGTTTGCTAGCGTCACTCGGGAGGGTTTAAACTAGTGTGGCAGGGGGGTGGGAACTAGAGCAGTAGGACAGCAGGTGAAATAACTGAGGGGAAACTAGTAAATAAGGCCAGTAAGACTAAGAGGAAGAGCAGGCAGGGAGATGTTGCTGAGCACAGTGGGACTGGTGGTCTGAAGTGCATTTGTTTCAATGCGAGAAGTGTAACAGGTAAGGCGGATGAACTTCGAGCTTGGATTAGTACTTGGAACTATGATGTTGTTGCTATTACAGAGACTTGGTTGAGGGAAGGACAGGATTGGCAGCTAAATGTTCCAGGATTTAGAAGCTTGGGTGGAGGGGGCTGTAAAAGGGATGCGGGTGTTGCATTACTGGTTAAGGAGAACATCACAGCTGTACTGCAGGAGGACACCTCGGAGGGGTCATGCAGCGAGGCAATATGGGTGGAGCTCAGGAATAGGAAGGGTGCAGTCACGATGTTGAGGGTTTACTACAGGCCTCCCAACAGCAAGTGGGAGGTAGAGGAGCAGATATGTAGACAGATTTTGGAAAGATGTAAAGGTAACAGGGTTGTAGTGGTGGGTGATTTTAACTTCCCCTATATTGACTAGGACTCACTTAGTGCGAGGGGCTTGGATGGGGCAGAATTTGTAAGGAGCATCCAGGAGAGCTTCTTGAAACAATATGTAGATAGTCCAACTAGGGATGGGGCCATACTGAACCTGGTATTGGGGAATGAACCCGGCCAAGTGGTCGAAGTCTCAGTAGCGGAGCATTTCGGGAACAGTGACCATAATTCCATAAGTTTTAAGGTACTTGTGGATAAGGCTAAGAGTAGTCCTCGAGTGAAGGTGCTAAATTGGGGCAAGGCTAATTATAACAATATTAGGCAGGAACTGAAGAATTTAGATTGGGGGCGGCTGTTTGAGGGTAAATCAACATCTGACATGTGGGAGTCTTTCAAACGTCAGTTGATTAGAATCCAGGACCGGCATGTTCCTGTGAGGAAGAAGGATAAGTTTGGCAAGTTTTGGGAACCTTGGATAACGAGGGATATTATGAGCCTAGTCAAAAAGAAAAAGGAAGCATTCGTAAGGGCTGGAAGGCTGGGAACAGACGAAACCCTTGAGGAATGTAAAGACAGTAGGAAGGAACTTAAGCAAGGAGTCAGGAGGGCTAAAAGGGGTCATGAAAAGTCATTGGCAAACAGGATTAAGGAGAATCCCAAGGCTTTTTATACGTATATAAAGAGCAAGAGGGTAACCAGGGAAAGGGTTGGCCCACTCAAGGACAGAGAAGGGAATCTATGTGTGGAGCCAGAGGAAATGGGCGAGGTACTAAATGAGTACTTTGCATCAGTATTCACCAAAGAGAAGGACTTGGTGGATGATGAGTCTAGGGAAGGGAGTGTAGATAGTCTCGGTCCTGTCGTTATCAAAAAGGAGGAAGTGTTGGGCGTCTTGCAAAGCATTAAGGTAGATGAGGGGCGGCACAGTGGCGCAGTGGTTAGCACTGCAGCCTCACAGCTCCAGGGACCCAGGTTCAATTCTGGGTACTGCCTGTGCGGAGTTTGCAAGTTCTCCCTGTGACCGTGTGGGTTTTCACCGGGTGCTCTGGTTTCCTCTCACAGCCAAAGACTTGCAGGTGATAGGTAAATTGGCCATTGTAAATTGCCCTAGTGTAGGTAGGTGGTAGGGAATATGGGATTACTGTAGGGTTAGTATAAATGGGTGGCTGTTGGTCAGCACAGACTTGGTGGGCTGAAGGGCCTGTTTCAGTGCTGTATCTCTCAATAAAAAAATAAATAAGTCCCCAGGGCCTGATGTGACCTACCCCTGAATACTGAGGGAGGCAAGGGAAGAAACTGCTGGAGCCTTGACAGAAATCTTTGTATCCTCATTGGCTACAGGTGAGGTCCCAGAGGACTGGAGAATAGCCAATGTTGTTCCTTTGTTTAAGAAGGGTAGCAAGGATAATCCAGGAAATTATAGGCCGGTGAGCCTTACGTCAGTGGTAGGGAAATTATTAGAGAGGATTCTTCGGGACAGGATTTACTCCCATTTGGAAACAAATGAACTTATTAGCGAGAGGCAGCATGGTTTTGTGAAGGGGAGGTTGTGTCTCATTAACTTGATTGAGTTTTTTGAGGAAGTGACGAAGATGATTGATGAAGGAAGGGCAGTGGATGTTGTCTATATGGACTTCAGTAAAGCCTTTGACAAGGTCCCTCATGGCAGACTGGTACAAAAGGTGAAGTCACACAGGATCAGAGGTGAGCTGGCAAGATGGACACAGAACTGGCTCAGTCACAGAAGACAGAGGGTAGCAGTGGAAGGGTGCTTTTCTGAATGGAGGGCTGTGACTAGTGGTGTTCCGCAGGGATCAGTGCTGGGACCTTTGCTGTTTGTAGTATATATAAATGATTTGGAGGAAAATGTAGCTGGTCTGATTAGTAAGTTTGCGGACGACACAAAGGTTGGTGGAGTTGCGGATAATGATGAGGATTGTCAGAGGATACAGCAGGATATAGATCGGTTGGAGACTTGGGCAGATAAATGGCAGATGGAGTTTAATCCGGACAAAGGTGAGGTAATGCATTTTGGAAGGTCTAATGCAGGTGGGAAGTATACAGTAAATGGCAGAACCCTTAGGAGTATTGACAGGCAGAGAGATCTGGGTGTACAGGTCCACAGGTCACTGAAAGTGGCAACGCAGGTGGATAAGGTAGTCAAGAAGGCATACGGCATGTTTGCCTTCATCGGTCGGGGCATAGAGTATAAAAATTGGCAAGTCATGCTGCAGCTGTACAGAACCTTAGTTAAGCCACACTTAGAATATTGCGTGTAATTCTGGCTGCCACACTACCAGAAGGACGTGGAGGCTTTGCAGAGGGTACAGAAGAGGTTTACCAGGATGTTGCCTGGTCTGGAGGGCATTAGCTATGAGGAGAGGTTGGATAAACTCGGATTGTCTTCACTGGAACGACGGAGGTGGAGGGGCGACATGATAGAAGTTTACAAAGTTATGAGTGACATGGACAGTGTGGATAGTCAGAAGCTTTTTCCCAGGGTGTAAGAGTCAGTTACTAGGGGACATAGGTTTAAGGTGCAAGGGGCAAAGTTTAGAGGGGATGTGCGAGGCAAGTTCTTTACACAGAGGGTGGTGAGTGCCTGGAACTTGCTGCCGGGGGAGGTGGTGGAAGCAGGTACGATAGAGACGTTTAAGATTCATCTTGTCAAATACATGAATAGGATGGGAATGGAGGGATACGGTCCCCGGAAGTGCAGAAGATTTTAGTTTAGACAGGCATCAAGATTGGCGCAGGCTCGGAGGGCCGAATGGCCTCTTCTTGTGCTGTACTGTTCTTTGTTCTTTGAACAGTCTTGAAATATGTGGACTTGGTGCCTTGAAGAAGCACCAGCCTTGGACATTGCACTGAGCCGCATGGTTACAGACAAAATGGCTACCTTAGCCCTTCAGATGCTAATGCAGCACCAAACTTTCTTTCCTTCCCCCAAGAGGCCGACTGCCAATGGAGGGTCCTAATAGTGCTGGAGGTCCACTGTGAATATCTAATGAAAATGCCTGGTGGAGTTACATTGATTGACAGAACTGGTAGAAGTCTACCATGACGATCTAAATTAAGGTACATGGTGGAGTTACACTGACTGATGGAAGTGCAGCTTCTGTGCTATTTCAATAGTACATCTATCCCATTGTATTTCACCAGGCATCACAAGAAGGAGTCAAGCTGATCAATTAAAAATGCAAGTATTTTGTAGTTTTTTATTTGTACATATGTTTGATTGACAGCTTTTTGAGGTTAAGAGACACAGATGTACCTTTTTGTAAAAAAAAATGACTGGAACATAAAAACAGTATTCAACCTGTCATGTACAATTTAATTGTACATCTGAAGTCAGAAAGAAAGAAAAAGGGAGCGATAGATAGGCCAGAAAGACATCATGAATGTTCAACAACAAAAGCCATGTAAAGGTATTAATATTCAGAAGCTGGCCTTGATATTAACTGCCCCACCTCCACCCCCATGACGGTCAGGAGTGGGTTGAGTGGGCTGTTATAAAAAGTTAAAAGAGGGACTGTGTCCCTAGCCCACTTGCTATCTCTGTCACAGCCTCTCACTCCTCCTACTGCAATTGCCAACCTCCACCACCCCAAGCCTCGATATCTCACTCCCACCACTCCTGCTGTTTACCAGACACAGTCCTAAAGGTTCCCATCTAGCAGCTGACTGGCCTATCAATGGCCGACTGTCGGGCGGCAAACAGAAGAAAATAATTATAATGGGGTCCTGTCATTAAACTTGGCAGGACCTCCGGCTCCCAGCCTTGCCAGGTTTACTCTGGACTACTGTGTTCCTCTGCACCCTACACTTCTCCCCCTAAATATCAAGGATCTTGTGTGCCTGGTTTGATTGACACCGCAGTTGGACACAGTAAGCATGCCTATGCTTATTTTCTATTTTCCTGAGGAGGGAGAGTTCAGTCAATAACAGCTATAAATTTACATTGTTGCTTCTGCTCATCAGAGATGGACAGATAAGCCAGATACACACTTACTGGTTAATAAATCTGTTTGGCAGTTTATAGCCTCAGCAATAATCTAATGAAGTGTTTATTCTACCTCATTCCAATACTGAGGAGGATTACTGGAGGGCATGACATAAATCAGTGGTGGAAAAGTAGCAACAGGTTCTTTTCTGTTTTATCTCCAGGCTTGCTACAAAATACGTGGATAGTGGACAGGTCATAGGGACTGAAGGCTTGCCTACTTGAGCGATCTGAAACACTAAACCCAAAAAGATACAGTTAAAACACAAAAGTACAACAGCATCTTTGCCTTTTACTGTACATGTGTGCCTGATGCTCAGACTGTGAAATTGATCAAATAAGGAATCATAGACACAAACTGACCATCAGAATGTCACTCACCATAGAATATTTCATCATTTACTGGGCACTGTGCAAATAAAGATATTATAATCATGTTATAATCCCAAATTGTTCAAGGTCTCCCCGATGTGCTGAATGAAATGTTTTCAGCTCATCCATTTCCAGAGTAAGCCAGATAAACTGATAAAACTGGCTTCGAAATTGTTAATTTTATTTCTAATAATATTTCTAACTGTAAAAGTAAGTGTACGAACACTGCATAAATACAATGCACCTATGTGGAATACAGCATGTTCTAATTGGACAATCATCTCAAATGCCAGCTTGTGCCTCAGTAAATGGTGTTTTGTTTCTTCCATATTGGGAGCAGTTTCTTCAGGAAATGTAAAATATGATCAAGCAGTAAAAACTGAGAAATTAACAATATGCATCGCGATTGAGATCACCTTGTGATCTCATCCTGTAACTGGCTGGCCAATTTCAATTTCTGGTCACGGTACGAGTACATGTTGATCATTGTGTATTTATATACTTAGAATTATACAGCACAGGATGCCATTCAGCCCATCAAGTCTGTGCCAGCTCCTTCCAAGAGAAATCCAGTTAGTCCCACTAGCCTGCTTTCTACAAATGCCTGCACATTTTTCTCCTTCAAGTATTTATCCAACTCCCTTTTGAAGGTTGCTATTGAATCTGTATCCAAAACCTTAAAAGTGTTTCCTCATGTTTGCCAATCACCTTAAATCTGTGCACTCTCGCTATCAGTCCTTCAGCCATTGGAAACAGTTATTCTTTATTTACTCTATCTAAAGCTTTTATGGTTTTAAAGACCTCTGTCAAATCTCCTCTTAGCCCTCTCTACAATCACAGCTTCTCCAGTCTATCCACGTTACTGTAATTCCCCATTCCTAGAACCTTTCTAGTAAATCTTTTCTGTAACCTTCTGTAACGTCTCCAAAGCCTTCAAATCCTTCTTAAAGTGTGGTGCACAGAATTGAACTTAATACTCCAGCTAGAGCCGAGCTAGTGTTTATATAGGTTAGCACGACCTCTTGTTTTTTGTACTCTATGCCTCTATTTACAAAGCGTGGGATCCCATGAGCTTTATTAACTGATACAAAAGCAAAATACTACTAATGCTGGAAATCTGAAGTAAAAACAGAAAATGCTGGAAATACTCAGCAGGCCAGGTAGCATCTGGGGAGAGAGAAACAAACTTACACTCCAGGTCGATGATGTCCCATTGGAAAGTGTTCTGATGATAGGTCATCAACCAACAACTTGATTTATAACAGGCCATAAAGTGGCTCACAGCATTGAGCATTTTCAACCTGTGCTTGTTCCTAACTACTAACCAGTTATAGTTTTTACAGAACTTTTCCTGACTATGGAGCATCTTTTGAACTAAGCATTAGCCGCTAACTGCATTGCACTGCTGAACTACAAGCGTTGCACAAAGAACAGCCAGGCGCTGCACAAATGACCACTGGCAACACCTATGCAGTCATATTCAGCTGGCCTCTGACACCGGAAACATCAGAGGAATGTATGATGGCATTAAGAGAGCTTTTGGGCCAACCATCAAGAAGATCGTCCCCCTCCTCAAATCTAAATCAGGGGACACAATCACTGACCAACGCAAGCAAATGGACTGCTGGGTTGAGCACTATCTAGTACTCCAGGGAGAATGTTGTCACTGAGACCGCCCTCAGTGCAGCCCAGCCTCTGCCAGTTGTGGTTGAGCTGGATGTACAGCCAACAAAATCGGAACTCAGTAATGCCATTGATTCTCTAGCCAGTGGAACAGCCCCTGGGAAGGATGGCATTACCCCTGAAATAATTGAGAGTGCCAAGCCTGCTATACTCTCAGCACTCTACGAACTGCTTTGTCTGTGCTGGGACGAGGGAGCAGTACCACAGGACATGCGCGATGCCAATATCATCACCCTCTATAAAATCAAAGGTGACTGCGGTGACTGCAACAACTACCGTGGAATCTCCCTGCTCAGCATAGTGGGGAAAGTCTTCGCTCGAGTCACTTTAAACAGGCTCCAGAAGCTGGCTGAGCTTGTCTACCCTGAGGCACAGTGTGGCTTTCAAGCAGAGAGATCCACCATTGACATGCTGTTCTCCCTTTTGTCAGCTACAGGAGAAATGCTGCGAACAACAGATGCCCCTCTACGTTGCTTTCAATGATCTCACCAAAGCCTTTGACCTCGTCAACAGACGTGGTCTCTTCAGACTACTAGAATAGATCGGATGTCCACCAAAGCTACTAAATATCATCACCTCATTCCATGACAATATGAAAGGCACAATTCAGCATAGCGGTGCCTCATCAGACCCCTTTCCAATCCTGAGTGGCGTGAAACAGGGCTGTGTTCTCGCACCCACACTGTTTGGGATTTTCTTCTCCCTGCTGCTCTCACATGCGTTCAAGTCTTCAGAAGAAGGAATTTTCCTCCACGCAAAATCAGGTGGCAGGTTGTTCAACCTTGCCTGTCTAAGAGCGAAGACCAAAGTATGGAAAGTCCTCATCAGAGAACTTCTCTTTGCTGACGATGCTGCATTAACATCTCACACTGAAGAGTGTCTGCAGACTCTCATCGACAGGTTTGCAGCTGCCTGCAACGAATTTGGCCTAACCATCAGCCTCAAGAAAATGAACATCATGGGACAGGATGTCAGAAATGCTCCATCCATCAATATCGGCGACCACGCTCTGGAAGTGGTTCAAGAGTTCACCTACCTAGGCTCAACTATCACCAGTAACCTGTCTCTCGATGCAGAAATCAACATGCGCATGGGAAAGGCTTCCGCTGTTATGTCCAGACTGGCCAATAGAGTGTGGGAAAATGGCGCACTGACATGGAACACAAAAGTCCGAGTGTATCAAGCCTGTGTCCTCAGTACCTTTCTCTACAGCAGCGAGGTCTGGACAACGTATGTCAGCCAAGAGCAACGTCTCAATTCATTCCATCTTCGCTGCCTCCGGAGAATCCTTGGCATCAGGTGGCAGCGCTGTATCTCCAACACAGAAGTCCTCGAGGCTGCCAACATCCTCAGCTTATACACCCTACTGAGTCAGCGGCGCTTGAGCTGGCTTGGCCATGTGTGCCGCATGGAAGATGGCAGGATCCCCAAGGACACATTGTACAGCGAGCTCGCCACTGGTAACATACCCACCGGCCATCCATGTCTCCGCTTTAAAGGCGTCTGCAAACGCGACATGAAGTCCTGTGACATTGATCACAAGTTGTGGGAGTCAGTTGCCAGCAATCGCCAGAGCTGGCAGGCAGCCATAAAGGCGGGGCTAAAGTGTAGCGAGTCGAAGAGACTTAGCAGTTGGCAGGAAAAAAGACAGAAGCGCAAGGGGAGAGCCAACTGCGAAACAGCCCTGACAACCAATTTTACCTGCAGTACCTGTGGAAGAGTCTGTCACTCTAGAATTGGCCTTTATAGCCACTCCAGGCACTGTTCCACAAACCACTGACCACCTCCAGGCGCTTACCCATTGTCTCCTGAGACAAGGAGGCCGAAGAGAAGAAGAAGAAGCATTGCAATCAGAAGTGTGTCAGCTATTGCAAAACCTGTTGCTTGGGACAGAACATACTCTGTTAATATTAAGAACTTTTAAATGAATTTCAATATAGCTAGTTAGCAAAAGAACTATTAGTATAAAGTCTGCATCAGGAAGTTATTTTAATTATGCTGTATTGATGATGAATATTAGAAACATGTTTGTGTGGGAATATATAGGTTTTAATAACATTGAGAGACACACATCACAGTAAAATGATTTACCACCAGTAACAAACATAATTTTTAACAGGTACAATTGAAAAAGTCCCCACATCAGAATAGTTGACACAATTGTTTTATTGGAGAAAGGTTTTACTGAGACTGGTAGCAGCCAAGCCAGTTAAGAACTCAGAAGGGAAATCTGCAACAGTCATATTAATATTGATTGCACAGTGTTCAGCTCCATTGGCAATTATTTAGATAATGAAGCAGTCTATGCCTGCAAGCAGCAAGACCTGGACAATATCCAGGTTGGGGCTGATAAGTAGCACGTAACATTTGTGCTGCAGAAGGCAATGACAATCTTCAACAAGAGAGACTAATCATTTGACATTCAACAGCATTACCGTTGCCAAGTTCTCCACCATTAGTGTCCTTGGTGTTGTCATTGACCAGAGGTTCAACTGGCCCAGACACATAAATGCCATGGCTACTAAAATAGGGTCAGAGGCTGGGTATTGTGGCAAGTGGCTCATCTCCTGAAATCCCAAAGCCTCTCTACTGCCTACAAGGTACAAGCCAGAAGTGTGATGGAATACTCCTGACTTGCCTGGATGGATGCAGCTCTAAGACTCAAAAAGATCAATATCATCCAAGACAAAGCAGTCCACTTGCTCAGCACCCCATTCATTCTCTCTGCCATTGGTGCAATCTGGCTACAGTGTGTACTATCCACAGGATGCACTGCAGGAAGTCACAAAGGCTTCATCAACAGCATCTCCCAAACCCATGATGTCCACCATCTAGAAAGATAAAGGCAGCAGATCTATAGGAATATATATCATCTCCAAATATCACCCTGACTTTTATATTACCCTGTTGTTCCTTCATCGTCACTGATGAAAATCATGGAACTCCCTGCTGAACAGCATTGTGGCAGTATCTCCACCACACGGACTGCAGCAGTTCAAAAAGGCTCATGACCGCCCTCTCAAGGGATGAGCAATCCCTTGGTTCCAATGGTGCCAATATCCTGAAGATATTTTAAATGAAGGAAGAAACAACAGGGAGTGATTACAAGGCAGGAATTTAATCAAGGCATTCAGCTGGCACCAGATTTACGATTAACTCTGAGCAATTAAGAAACCCCGAGTCTCATTGCTTTGAAATCAATTCTCTCCATCTGTTCTAATTGATAGACAATGCTAGACAGTAAACTAGTTGGTGTTTAGAAGCTAGGCGGAGAATTCATGCTGGCAGAATTCTTGTTTTTTTAATCTTGTTACTATTCTCATGTTCATAGGTAATAATATCTTGTCTCCTCATTCAGAATTAAAGAAAGAACTTGCATTTATATGGTACCGCTCACAACCTCTGGACATCCCAAAGTGCTTCACAGCCATATGAACTACCTTTAAAGTACAGTCACTGTTGTAATGTAGGGAAACATGCCAGCCAATTTCTCCAAAGCAAGGGCCCAAAAACAGCAATGGGATAAATGAAAATAGTCATTTTTTCATGATGTTGGTTGAGGGATAAATGTTGGCTAGGGCACTCGAAGAACTCTTGTGTGGAGGGTTTGGTAAGGTAAGGTTTTCCTTTATTTTTTTTTATTCTTTGTTGTCAATTTAGAGCAGAGGGGATGGAAGCTAGGGCAGTTGCATGCTCCTCTTGCAGGATGTGGGAGGTAAGGGTCACCACTTGTGACCCTGCTGACTTCACCTGCGAGAAGTGCACCCAACTCCAGCTTCTCACAGACTGCGTTAGGGAACTGGAGCTGGATGAACTTCGGATCATTCAGGAGGCTGAGGGGGTGACAGAGAGCAGATTTAGGGAAGTAGTGACAGCTAAGTTACAGGATAAAGGTAGCTGGGTGACCGTCAGGGGAGGGAAAGGGAACAGGCGCACAGTGCAGGGATCCCCTGTGGCCGTTCCCCTCAATAATAAGTATACCGTTTTGGATACTGTTGGGGGGACGACCTACCAGGGGAAAGCCACAGCGGTAAGGTCTCTGGCACTGAGCCTGGCTCTGTGGCTCAGAAGGGAAGGGGGGAGAATAGGAGAGCGATAGTAACAGGAGATTCAATGGTTAGAGGAACAGACAGGAGATTCTGTGGTCGCGAACGAGACTCCCGGATGGTATGTTGCCTCCCGGGTGCCAGGATCAGGGATGTCTCGGATCGAGTCTACGGGATTCTTAAGGGCGAGGGGGAGCAGCCAGAAGTCGTGGTACACATCGGTACCAATGACATAGCTAGGAAAAGGGATGAGGACCTGAAAAGCGAATATAGGGAGTTAGGTTGGAAGCTAAAAGGCAGGACGAGCAGAGTAGTAATCTCAGGATTGATACCGGTGCCACGTGCTAGTGAGGCTAGAAACAGAGTGCGAGTGCAGCTGAACACGTGGCTACAGAGCTGGTGTAGGAGGGAGGGCTTCAGATATGTGGATCATTGGGATACCTTCTGGGGAAGGTGGGACCTGTACAAGAAGGACAGGTTGCATCTGAACTGGAGGGGCACCAATATCCTGGGCGGGAGGTTTGCTAGAGCTCTTCGGGAGGGTTTAAACTAGTTTGGCAGGGGGATGGGAACCGGAGCTACGGATCAGTGGATGGGGTAGCTGTTGAACAGGTAGATACAGAGTGAAGAGAGTCTGCGAGGAAGGTTAGACAGTTGACAGGGCAAAATTGCAGCCAGTATGATGGGTTGAAGTGTGTCTATTTTAACGCAAGAAGTGTCAGGAATAAGGGTGATGAACTTAGAGCATGGATCAGTACTTGGAGCTACGATGTTGTGGCCATTACGGAGACTTGGATATCACAGGGGCAGGAATGGATGTCCCGGGGTTTAGATGTTTCAAAAGGAATAGGGAGGGAGGTAAAAGAGGTGGGGGAGTGGCATTGCTAATCAGGGATAGTATCACAGCTGCAGAAAGGGAGGTCGTCGAGGAGGGTTTGTCTACTGAGTCATTATGGGTGGAAGTCAGAAACAGGAAAGGAGCAGTCACTTGATTGGGAGTTTTCTACAGACCCCCCAATAGCAACAGAGACACGGACGAACAGATTGGGAGGCAGATTTTGGAAAGGTGCAGAAGTAACAGGGTTGTTGTCATGGGTGACTTCAACTTCCCTAATATTGATTGGAACCTCCTGAGTGCAAATAGTTTGGATGGAGCAGATTTTGTCAGGTGTGTCTAGGAAGGTTTCCTGACTCAATACGTAGATAGGCCGACTAGAGGGGAGCCTATGTTGGATTTGGTGCTTGGCAACGAACCAGGCCAGGTGGCAAATCTCTCGGTGGGAGAGCATTTCGGTGATAGTGATCACAACTCCCTGACCTTTACTATAGTCATGGAGAGGGATAGGAGCAGATGGGATGGGAAAATATTTAATTGGGGGAGGGAGAATTACGATGCTATTAGGCAGGAACTGGGGAGCTTAAATTGGGAACAGATGTTCTCAGGGAAATGCACGACAGAAATGTGGAGGTTGTTTAGGGAGCACTTGCTGCGACTGCTGGATAGGTTTGTCCCGATGAGGCAAGGAAGGGATGGTAGGGTGAAGGAACCTTGGATGACAAGAGATGTGGAACAGCTAGTCAAGAGGAAGAAGGAAGCTTACTTAAGGTTGAGGAAGCAAGGATCAGACAGGCCTCCAGAGGGTTACAAGGTAGCCAGGAAGGAACTGAAGAATGGACTTAGGAGAGCTAGAAGGGGACATGAAAAAGTCTTGGTGGGTAGGATTAAGGAAAATCCCAAGGCGTTCTACACTTATGTGAGGAACAAGAGGATGGCCAGAGTGAGGGTAGGGCCGATTAGGGATAGTGGAGGGAACTTGTGCCTGGAGTCGGAGGAGGTAGGGGAGGTCCTTAATGAATACTTTGCTTCAGTATTCACTAGTGAGAGGGACCTGGACGTTTGTGAGGAAAGCGTGAAACAGGCTGATATGCTCGAACAGGTTGATGTTAAGAAGGAGGATGTGCTGGAAATTTTGAAAGACATGAGGATAGATAAGTCCCCGGGGCCAGACGGGATATACCCAAGGTTATTACGGGAAGCGAGGGAAGAGATTGCCGCGCCTTTGGCGATGATCTTTGCGTCCTCACTGTCCACTGGAGTAGTACCAGATGATTGGAGGGTGGCAAATGTTATTCCCTTGTTCAAGAAAGGGAATAGGGATAACCCTGGGAATTACAGACCAGTCAGTCTTCCGTCGGTGATGGGCAAATTATTGGAGAGGATTCTGAGAGACAGGATTTATGATTATTTGGAAAAGCATAGTTTGATTAGAGATAGTCAGCATGGCTTTGTGAGGGCAGGTCATGCCTCACAAGCCTTATTGAATTCTTTGAGGAAGGAAAATACATTGATGAAGGAAGAGCAGTGGATGTGGTGTATATGGATTTTAGCAAGGCGTTTGATAAGGTTCCCCATGGTAGGCTCATTCAGAAAGTAAGGAGGCATGGGATTCAGGGAAAGTTGGCTGTCTGGATACAGAATTGGCTGGACCATGGAAGACAGAGGGTGGTGGTAGATGGAAAGTATTCAGCATGGAGCTCGGTGACCAGTGGTGTTCCGCAGGGATCTGTTCTGGGACCTCTGCTCTTTGTGATTTTTATAAATGACTTGGATGAGGAAGTGGAAGGTTGGGTTAGTAAGTTTGCCGATGACACAAAGGTTGCTGGAGTTGTGGATAGTGTGGAGGGCTGTTGTAGGTTGCAACGGGACATTGACAGGATGTAGAGCTGGGCTGAGAAGTGGCAGATGGAGTTCAACCTGGAAAAGTGTGAAGTGATTCATTTTGGAAGGTCGAATTTGAATGCAGAATACAGGCTTAGAGACAGGATTCTTGGCAGTGTGGAGGAACAGAGGGATCTTGGGGTCCATGTCCATAGATCCCTCAAAGTTGCCACCCAAGTTGATAGGGTTGTTAAGAAGGCGTAAGCGGTGTTGGTTTTCATTAACAGGGGGATTGAGTTTAAGAGCCGCGAGGTTATGCTGCAGCTCTAGAAAGCCCTGGTTAGACCACACTTGGAATATTGTGTTCAGTTCTGGTCGCCTCATTATAGGAAGGATGTGGAAGCTTTAGAGAGGGTGCAGAGGAGATTTACCAGGATGCTGCCTGGACTGGAGGGCATGTCCTACGAAGAAAGATTGAGGGAGCTAGGGCTTTTCTCATTGGAGCGTAGAAGGATGAGAGGTGACTTGATAGAGGGGTACAAGATGATGAGAGGCATAGATAGAGTGGATAGCCAGAGACTTTTTCCCAGGGTGGAAAGGGCTATCACCAGGGAGCATAATTTTAAGGTGATTGGAGGAAGGTTTCGGGGAGATGTCAAGAGGTAGGTTCTTTACACAGAGAGTGGTGGGTGCGTGGAATGCACTGCCAGCGGTGGTAGTAGAAGCATATACATTAGGGACATTTAAGCGACTCTTGGATAGGTACATGGATGATAGTAGAATGAAGGGTATGTAGGTAGTTTGATCTTAGAGTAGGTTAAAGGGTCGGCACAACATCGTGGGCCGAAGGGCCTGGACTGTGCTGCACTGTTCTATGTTCTATGTTCTAACTCTCCAGCTCTTTTTTGAATTATAGCCTGGTATCGTAAACATTGACCTGAGGGGGCAGATTGGGCCTTGATTTAACATCTCATCGAAAATTCTGACACTGCAGTACTCCCTCAGGGTTACACTGATGTGCCAGCCCAGATAATGTGCTTAAGTTGCTGGAGGGGGCTTGAAAGCACAAGTTCCTGCCTCTGAGAAAGGAGGGCAAAGGCTGAAGAAAGTGAGCATTGGAAGCAGATATTTTTATATGAAGCGTACACTAATGAAAGACAGTAATAGGTCAGATATCCATTGAGCCTGTCCCATGACGCACACCATAGTCCCATCGACTCACACTCTCCCCCACCATCAGCAGCCATGCAATCACCTGGGAAAGGTTAAAAACCTAATAATAATTTAGGAAACATAACTTTGGGAACTCCAACCTCTGGAAATGATCAGAGATGTTCCAGAAGACCATGATGATGGGGACACCCATCCCTAATACCCACTGTCCTATAATGGAATTGCACTGGCCACACTCAGGAAATCATTCATCTCCGTTTTGAGAATGTGTACTCACTGCACAAGCAGTGAAAAGTACTTCCTGCTTTCTACCTATTTCTATACATGTAACTTAGGCTCATAACCCCTAGTCCTCTCTAACCTATTGAACTCATGTCGCCATTTCACGTGGACAGAAGCAATTCCTTTCATTAAAAACCACATCAAATCTGCTTGAAATTCATGCTTTTCTAGAGTAAAAAAAGAAATCCTGCTCTCTAAGCCTATTTTCACAGAATCACAGATTCATTACAGTACAGAAGGAGGCCATTTGGCCCATCATGTCCGCACTGGCTCTCTGAAAGAGCAATTCCCTCAGTTCCATTCCCCTGTCTTTTCCCTAAAACCCTGCACATTCTTCCTTTTCATATAACGGTCTAATTCCCCTTTGAATGCTTCAATTAAACCTGCCTCCACCACAGTCTCAGTCAGCGCATTCCACACCTTAACCACTTGCTGTGTGAAAAAGTTTTTCCTCATGTCACTTTTGCTTCTCTTAGCAAATACTTTAAATCTGTGCTCTCTCATTCTCCATCCTTTCATGAGTGGTAACAGTTTCTCTCCATCTACTCTGTCCAGACCCCTCATGATTTTGAATACCTCTGTCAAATCACCTCTCAGCCTTCTCTTCTCCAAGGAAAACAGTTCTAACCTCTCCAATCTATCTTCATAACTGAAATTCCTCATCCCTGGAACCATCCTCGTGAATCTTTTCTGTACTCTCGCCAATGCCCTCACGTCTTTCCTAAAGTGCGGCGCCCAGAACTGGACGCAATACTCCAGTGAGGCCGAACTAGTGTCCTATACAAGTTCAACATAACTTCCTTGCTCTTGTACTCTATGCCCCTATTAATAAAGCCCAATACACTGTCTGCTTTACTGATCATGCTTTCAACCTGTCTTGCCACCTTCAATGCACATATACATCTGGGGTCCCTCTGCTCCTGCACCCACTTTAGAATTGTACCCTTTACTCTAAATTGTCTCTCCATGTTCTTCCTACCAAAATTAATCACTTCACATTTCCCTGCATTGAACTTCATCTGCCATCTGTCTTCCCATTCCACCAACTTGTCTATGTCCTTTTGAAGTTCTACACTATCCTCCTCACAGTTCACAATGCTTCCAAGTTTTGTATCACATGCAAAGTTTTAAATTGTGCCCTGTACACCACGGTCTAAGTCTTTTTTTTATTCATTCATGGGATGTGGGTGCCGTTGACTAGGCCAGCATTTATTGCCTATCCCTAATTGCCCCAAGAAGGTGGTGGTGAGCTGCCTTCTTGAACCGCAGCAGTCCACATGGGGTAGGTACACCCACAGTGCTGTTAGGAAGGGAGTTCCAGGATTTCGACCCAGCGACAGTGTAGGAATGGCAATATAGTTCCAAGTCAGGATGGTGTGTGACTTGGAGGAGAACTTGCAGGTGGTGGTGTTCCCATGCATTTGCTGCCCTTGTCCTTCTAGGTGGTAGAGGTCGCAGGTTTGGAAGGTGCTGTCTAAGGAGCCTTGGTCATTAATTTTATTTTATCCATTCATGGGATGTGGGCGTCGCTGGCCATCCCTAATTGTCCAGGAGAAGGTGATGGTGAGCTACCAGGAACTGCAAGAGTCCCAACTCAGATCCCTGGGGAACTCCACAACAAACCTTCCTCCAGCCTAAAAAACATCCATTAACTTCTACTCTTTGTTTCCTGTCACTCCAATTTCGTATCCATGTTGCTACCGTCTCTTTTATTCCATGAGCTACATGTTTGCTCACAAGTCTGTTGTGTGGTACTGCATCAAATGCCTTTTGAAAGTCCATGTACACCACATCAACAGCATTGCCCTCATCAACCCCTCTCTTACCTTCTCAAAAAACTCCAGCAAGTTAGTTAAATATGATTTTCCCGAAAGAAATCCATGCTTTCCTTAATTATCTCACATTTGTCCATGTGACTATTGGTTTTGTCCCAAATTATTTTTTCTAGTAGTTTTCCCACCACCAAAGTTAAAGTGACTGGTTAGTTTCGATAATTTAGGGTTTGTAAACTTGATATCAATCTAGTAGCTGTTCTCTGATCCTTTTCCAAAGTCTTTATATCACCTACTATGCAAGGGAACCAAAAATGGACAGAGTATTCTGGATAAGGCCTAACCAAGGTCTTATACAGAGACATTTTTTGTTTTTATTTAATCATCCTGGCAATACATCATAACTCTATTAAAACAGCTTTGCAGCACTGGTCATGGACCTTCATGTACTATGATGTCTGTTTCTTTCTCCTACTCAGTAACCTTAAGCATGCTGTAGACACCACACACTGACTTAGTTGACCTTTTGCTGGTTGAAAAATCCATTTTTGTTCACTGGAGGGCTTTAGTAGCATAATGTGACATTCACAATCATGAAGGAACCAGAAGAGCGCTTGTGATATTGCTACCACCAAATTTTCTAAGAAATAATTAGGTGCAACTCGCAAAATTGTACTCCCAGTATAATTTTAATTTTGGGTGATATACTATTGAGTGGTGACTTCAGCTTCATGCTTGTCCTGTACGGCAACAAACCCACTTGATCAATTTGCTGACTTGTAAGGTGTTCACAGCCTTCTCAATGTACACATGCTAAAAATATTGTTAGGCAGTACAATAACCACTGTATTAATGTCAGTACTCTCTTTCTTTCCTGGACCTCAAAACTGTGGCATGCCTGACCTCTTTCAAATCTTCTTTTCCTACTACAATCTGCAGGCTTTTAACACCCAAAGCCTGCGATGATCAGTAAATCTCGAATTACTTTATCTTAGCACCTGCCATTTGATTCTTGGTGGTGACACGACTTTAGAACAAACTGTTGATGAGTCAGCCAGCAGATGTATAATTTTGTTGAAGGTACAACATGAACTGAGAAGCATTATTAGAGAATCTGATTAAATTAATGCTTCCTGTTCTAATTGGTGTATCAAATCGTAATAAATGGACATTATGTTAAACAGCATATTAACATCTATGCACAGGTGATACTAATAGGCAACAGCCTAGTGCAAGCCTTCAGAACAGTTTTCCTCCATCACCAACAACTTATTTTGTCATGCTTTACCTACTCATGCTATCTAGTCCAGTTTATCTCTTCGTCTAGGCAAATGAAGAAATTGGATACTCTACTGATAATTGTAAAATTATGAAAAATAGTCAGCAAGAAAAATGGGAAAAGAATGGATAAAAACACTATCCAATCTGGAGAGATAAAATTCAGTGTCTTATTGCTTTCCATTTTAGCCCTAATAAAACAATGGACATTTTTGATATTGACCAATGTAAAATGTACCATGATTATAAATATTAATTTTTCATGTTACAAATTACCTATGAAATCCAGAATATTCATTCAGCGTACACAACAATATAAGGTCATTTTGATGTTTTACTATATATTTCCAGTATGCACTAAGCAGAGAGTAATGTCAATGCGACTGTAAATTAATAACCGACTACAATTTATTTTTGCCACTGACTTCAGATCACTCTTATAGGCAGACACTTACAGGTATACACACATATACCCTGCGCGCGCACTCAGCATGTATTAATGCTGTCAGACAGGTCGGCATGTTTCGCACATCAGCTCCTTTCAGTAACCCACACTGACGTGCGTTTACTAATAAACCAATGGTCAAGGTCAGAATTGCAATCTGGATATTAAAAAACACTGCAATGTTAGCTGGGCTGAAAAAAAATTGAGCAGCAAATCCTCCTGATCAATACAAAGGGCACAGAGTCTGCTTATTTAATACCTAAGACAACAAATTCCTCTGATCAGGTCCCTAATTACAACACAACCCTCTGATTACAAACCCGCCTCCATTACAAGAACCCTCTCTGCCAGGTCCCTAATTACAACACAATCCCCCCCCCCCCCCCCCCCCCCACCACATCCCCATTACAACAAACCCTTCTGATCATGTCCCTAATTACAACACAACCCTCTGATTACAATAATTCCCTCTGATTACAACAGGCCACAATGACTCTGCTTAATTAACAAACAGGACATCAAACCCCTCTGATCGGGTGCCTGATTACAACACCCTGTTTATCAATCCGTAGCCATAACAAATCAGTGAGCCGAGCAACATTCAGACCGGTCAGCCACCGGACAGCTCCTTGTTCAGTAGGTTTTCCTGATGTTGGACAGCTCCCTTCAGAATAGGCGACTATTCCCCGCTCGTTGGCCATATACATTCTATTTTTCTTTCTCTCTGATATATATAAATCTACAAACCACAGAAATTTTTCTAAGCTGCGCATTAACCAAATTATAAGTGTAAAACGTTTCCTGGACCACAGTGGCATTTTCCGAATATAATGCCTGACTCTCCTCTGGATTATTTCTTTCAATCGCATAGAACTGAACTATTTTCACTCCCAGTTCCAAATCTTTGGTCATTATCTTAAAAAAAATCTGCTTGACAGGTTGAAAAAAAATCTTGTGGAACCTTAAGTAATTTTATTTATTTAGAGATACAGCACTGAAACAGGCCCTTCGGCCCACCGAGTCTGTGCCGACCATCAACCACCCATTTTTATACTAATCCTACACTAATTTCATATTCCTAACACATCCCCACCTGTCTCTATATTTCCCTACCACCTACCTATACTAGGGGCAATTTATAATGGCCAATTTACCTATCAACCCGCAAGTCTTTGGCATGTGGGAGGAAACCGGAGCACCCGGATATTTTAGCTCCTTCACTAAAGTATAAATAAAATCCGAAATAAAAACAGAAAGTGACCTGATGAAAGGTCACAGACCTGAAACATCAATTCTGTTTCTCCCCCCATAGTTGCTGCCAAACCTGCTGAGTATTTCCAGCACTTTCCGTTAGTATTTCAGATTTCCAGCATCTGCAATATTTTGCTTTTATTAAATAAAATCTGAACAATTTTAAAAAATTGGATTTTAGTCAAATGAAAAAAGAAAGACTTGCATTCATATAGCACCTTTCACAACCACAAGACATCTTCAACCACTTTTCAGCAAATTAAGTACTTTTTGAAGTGTTGTCACAGTTGTAA